>NW_022111370.1:6070988-6075659 GCF_000313985.2 Echinops telfairi | reverse complement strand
GCCAGAATGATCCTTACAGGTAAGAAGACAGGGTTCTCTTCCAGTTTTCAGATTATTTTCTCAGCGTACCTTCAGTATTGATTCTTGATCATATGAAGTGATAGAATGTTGACATATCATTTTTGACACAGTGACTCTGGTATTCCTGCTTCCTCCTCTTCCCCCTCCTCCTCTTCCCCCTCCTCCCTCTCCCTCTTCCCCCTTCTCCCCCCCTCCTCCTTCCCTAGCTCCTTCTCCTCCTTCTCCTCTTTTTTCTACCATCTTCTTTTGATACTTCCTGCATCATTCAATATTTTGCCCATAGAACAAAGCCTGAAAGTTTTCTTTGTTGTTTTGTTTTGTTTTTTATCTTGCAACATGCTGATTCTGTTCTTCCCCTTTGGTTTTCTAACTCTAGAACTTGGCACATTTTATTATAAAATTTTACTTTTTTTCTTGAGCTGTACTCGAACATTTTCTGTTCAGATCTTTGACGTCCTCATTTTTTCCATTTGTTTTAGCTGCTTTCTGATCAAGAGCAAGTTTCTGAGACACCTCTGGTATCTACGGTAGTCCTTTTTCTTCCTTTCCTCTTTTGGAGAACTTTTTTGTTCCTTTATGCATTGTGTTGTTTTCATTTTCTTTAATTTCAACCTGAACGTATGTATGAGCAGTTGATGGTCTGTTCCATAGTTGGCCTAGGCCTGATTTTAGGGATGACATTGAGCTTTTCCATCATCTCTTCCCACAGAGGTAGCCAATTTGACTTCTGTGTTTTCCATCTGGGGAAGTCTATGTGTCTTAGTCACCATTTGTGTTGTTGAAAAAAGGCATTTGCTGTGAACGAGTCATTTGTCTTGCAGAATTCTATCATGTGATCTCCAGCTTCATTTTCTAACTACTATTCTTCCTCTTTTCCCCCTAACTTTTGCATTACAATTTTCAATAAGTATTGTTACATCTTGATTGCGTGTTTGATCAAATCAGACGAAAGGCATTGAGCAAATTCTTCAATTTCTTCACCACCAGCTTTAATGATTGAGGCATACATTTAAATAATAGTTGTATTAACTGGACTTCTTTGAAGGTGTATAGGTATTGCCCTATAATAGATAGTCTTGTACTTCAAGATAGATCTTGAAATGTTCCTTCTAATGATGAATGCACAGCATACCCATCTCTTTCAGCTCACTCCTGCCCAGGCTATCAATCTCTATGATTCCATTTCACTTTTGATGACCTAATTCTTCTAAATTCATACTTCTTACATTCCATTTTCCAATTATTAATGCATGTTTGCAACTGTTTCTTCCCATTTTACGCTATGCCCCATCAGCAAGTAAAGCTCTCAAGCGTCCTACTTTATCCACATCACTATGATCAACTCTAAGGAGGCAGTTTTTTCCCAGTCATAGTTTGAATGCTTTATAACCAGAGTCTCACCTTTAGGTACTATGTTCTTCAGACAATGTTCTTCTGCTCTTGATAATGTTTTCAGGAGCTAATCCCTCAAAAGTGGACATTCCATTCATTCTTCATAGGGTGCTCTTAGTGTGGAAATTCTGCTGAAACCTATTATCCTTGGGTGACCCTGCTGATACTTAAAACACCCACGACAGCAACACAAAAATCACAACAGTAGGACAAACTGACAGACAAGTCGTAAGATATTAATATTTTCAAATATTTCCACCATCTGTTGGATCCTTTGTCATTGTGATGGGTGTGTATTTTACTTTCTTTTATTTCCTTCCTAGAAGTCTCTGCTTGGCACAAATGTTTACACACTCAAAGGTTCCTAACTCAAAAGTTAGTGGCTCAATTCACTCAGTAGAGCCTCAGAAGAAAGGTTTGGTGACTACTTCTGCTACGTCACAGCCATGAAACTACCATGGTCTACTCCATACCCAAGGGATGCCTATAAATTGGCGTCATCTCCCTGGCAACAGGTTTGCTTTGGGTTTATTTTGCTGCTTGGCATATATCCCTATCAACACCTTGACTTGTTCATTTGTTTATTATCTGTAAACTCAATGAAGACACTTTGTCCACATAGATAGTGCTCAATAATTTTCATGAAACTAACTCAATGAATGTTAGATTTACTCATATCTTTGTTCTCTCTTCTCTATTAACATCTATTATGTAGCTGTCTTGTATCTTTTTAATCTGCCCCATTGTATGATTTTCAAGACTTTTCACATTTTCAGTAATTAGATGTTCAATAGTGTCTGTTCCCTTTTATTTAACTTTCTTAATTTTATTTCCAAGTTCAGTAATGGAACAATTTCATCCTAACATTTTTCTTCCTTAGGACTAAAATCTTCTTTTTAATGGTTTTTCTATTGTTTTATTATCTCATCTTCAAACAGCTGTTTTCACAGAATTCTCACTCATCAAAATGTTCAATAGCCAGAAACACTTGCAGGGAATTGCCTTCTGTTCCTTGGGTTATGTTTTCTTCTAGAATGGATTCTCTGTACTGAACAGGCATTCTTCTTCTTCTCTATTTTGTTCTGTAGATACTTATGTAGTTGCCACCATACTTTTTCTGTTGTTATTGCTCATAGCTTTCTCTTAATAACTCTGGACAGACCTTCTCTTTGTTTTAGTATTTTACTATTGACTTTTAAGACTATATTACATGTTACATTCAGTGTAGTCTTCAGAAGACTGAGGTCTTAAATGATGAAGAGAGGTAGAAGGGCTGGGTATAGAGAGTGAAGTGGCTTAGCAGACAAATCGGCAAGTTAGCTACAGCACTATTAGAACTCTGGGTGGTTAATTTTACTTCTTTTTCCTTTTTGTTGTTGTTAAATGCTCTCTTAGAGTTTTAATTGGAGATACTTTGGGGATACAAATAGTTTGCACTCTTGACTACTACTAAAAGTTTAATGGTATGAACCTCTCCAAAGGATAGATTCCTGATGGTAACCTTCTATAAAGATTGTTATTGTGCATATGTGTCATGGAGTCCATTCCAAATTACAGTGGTCCTATAGGACAGAGCTTTGCAGGGGTTCAAAGGCTCTAATCTTTTTAGGAACAAAGGACTAGTTTGTTTGTTTACTTGGGGCCACTGGTGAATTTGAAGTACTGTCCTTTTGGTTAACTTAGCCCAAGTGCTAATGTATTGCATCATGAGGATTCATCCAAGAGAGCCCTATAGAGCAGTTCTATTCTAATATATGAAGTTCCCAGGAGTTTCAGTCTACCAAAAGTAATGGGTTTCAATTTGACTTTTGTTTTTAGTGTTTACTTCCTCGGAGGGTGCAATGGTGGAGTAGCAGTTTTCATCTTGGGTTGCTAACCTGAAAGATCAACTGTTCGAACCCACTAGAAGCTCCTCAGGAGGATGATCAGGCTTTCTGCTCCCATAAAGATTCATAGTCTTGACAATCCAGAGGGGTAACTATACTCTGCCCGATAAAGTCACTATGAGTTGGAAACCAATGCAATGACAGTGAGTTTACTTGGTTTGTTTTAGTTAACTTCCTTGATTTGGAGTAGTGGTAAAGAATCCCAGTGAGGAGGAGTATGCTTCTGCCTTCACCACAAAGATCTGGAAACTGCAAGTCACCAGAGCCCATCCCTCTTCCTGTCTCCTTTACTTTGCATGCTTCACCAGCTCCATCCTAGTGGCTGTTCCTACCGATTTCCAGTTAAAAGTGGAAAGGATTTGCTTCAGCTCAATCATGGAAAGTTGGTCTGAGCATTCTTGAGATTTTGTTGACTCACTGGTGACAGCCATGGAGAACCCACTTAGGAACCTCCCATGGTTCTCCTTCTAGATGTCTGCCCTCTTGACCTTGCTTCTTTCTTGAGCTCAGGTCACAGAGCAGTGTCCACCCCTGTGGTTGCTACTGTGGTTGATTGGCTTTGACTACTTGGTCATTAGTAGCGATCCATTACAGGAGTCGATGGAGATGTGGCATTGTGAGCTATGATTCGGCAGAGATGCATTCTCTCTGCTACAAAACTGTCCTGAGTGCCCACTGAGGACCAGTGACTGTCCTGTTACACTAGGTACCAGGCTACAGCACGAAGAGGGACAATAGAGCTTCATTTTATGATGTGTCTTCTCCTCCTCCATCTGTCCCCCCACCTGATCCTGGCCTATTAAAGGAACATTTCCATACCTTCGCTTACCTTCTCTGCCTTCTACAGTAGCCCAAGCCTTTACCTGCAGTTGTGAATGCTCAGTAAAACTTAATTAGTAAATGTATACTTCTGTACTGCAGTGGTAGCAGTGTCTCCACAAGGAACTGCCAGAGACTTGAGCGAGATTCAGAAGAGGACATAGTAAGAGGGATGTCACTGCTGTGTCAAATGGATTTTGGCTTATAGCAGAGCAGACCAGAAAGAGCTTTATCTCAGTGCTATTGACTATGAAAGGCCTCCCAACTGTATGGTCATCACCAATTATGGTTAGCATTGTGAATAATGGGAATTTCAGAGCATTTAATTGTGCTCCTGTGGAACTCATACGTGAACCAAGAGGCAGTCAGTGAGCAGAGAAAGGGGAACACTACATGATTTTAAAACCAGGAAAGGTGTGTATCAGACTTGTATCCTTTCACCATCGTTTTTTCATTTGTAATCTAAGTTAAAAATCTAAGAAGCTGGACTCTGTGAAGAAGAAGACACAACAGGATTGGAGGAAAGCTTACTGAAATCTGCGATAGACAGTTC
>NW_022111370.1:6060440-6070398 GCF_000313985.2 Echinops telfairi | reverse complement strand
AGGCTTTATTTCACATACTTTGGACATGGTGTTTGGAAAGACCAGTTCCTGGAAACCGACATCATGCTTTGTAAAGTGTAGAGTTAGACAAAAAGAGGAAAAAAGTCGAGGAACTGGACCGACTCAGTGGTTTCACTAATGGGCTCGAACACCGCAGTATGTATAAGGATGCTGAAGGACTGGGTAGTGTTTCATTCTGTGGCACCTGTTGGCTATGAGTTGGAACTAACTCCAAGGTATGTAACAACAATTATAACAAAATAAATTAATGTGAAATCTTTCTAAAGTACTGTCTTGCTATTTTTTTTTTTTGTTGTTCTCAGCCTGAAACAAAGAAAAGGAAAAAAAATACCTATGTGATTTTCTTCAGATTTCAAGAGGTGTAAAGAATAAAGACTCACAGCTGGCCAAGTGTTCACTCAGAACACTTTACATAATCAGATAGAAACCCTTTGTTAGCAGGCCAGATGGCGGCTGCACCCCAAAGGGCAAAGGTGTGGAAGGGAGGAATTAGGAATTCCTTTATAAAAAGAAGAGTTTCATTTGCAGCTACCCTGTAGGTGTGGTTAATAATGACTATTGGGTTCCTAGCAACCAAGCCCCCACCCTTTCAGAAGTATTCCAATTCTTGGTTCTTAAATTTTTCCACAGACACTAAAGGACTCACCAAATACCCTGCTTTTTGGAGGGACTAGAAAGGTCCAAAGGAGCCCTGGGAGCATAATGGTTATGCGGTGTGCTGTTAACCTCAAGGTCAGCAGTTCAAAACTAGCATACGTTCTTCAGAAGAAAAAGGAGGCTTTCTATTCCCACAAAGAGTTATAACCTTGTACAAATGTGCTTTATGTAATTGATTGTGATAAGAGTTGTATGAGCCCCTAATAAAGCGATTAAAAAGAAATCTTGGAAACCCACAAAGGTAGTCCTGCCTTGCGCTAGGGTCGCTATGAGTCGGAATTGACTCATGGCAGTAAGGTTGTTTTGTTTTGTTTAGAAAGGTCTAAACCAGTAAGGATGGGAGGTGTGGTCCCTCCCTTCCACTTCAGTTTACCTGATACACCCACTTGGGGTGTCTCATCCCATCTCCACCCCAACCACTACTCATTTTTGTCCTTGATCAGCCTCGACAGACTGTCAGGAAAAAGATGAGGCCTTGTATACCCATAAAGATTTACAGTCTGCAAGACCCACAGAGGCAGTTCTGCTCTGTCCTATACGGTCAATATAAGTTGACAACGATTTTTTTTAGTTTGAGACAGGCTATAGAATATAAGATTGAGATCCTTGAAATGACTTTTCAAATCAGGTTCCTAAAACAAATCCAGGATGCATTTGTGCCATCAGCCATGCTGTTGAGGTACCATTGAGTCGGTTCTGATTCATGGCTACCCATGTACAACAGAACAAAGCACTGCACGGTCTTACAACATCCTTGCAATGGAGATGTTTGAAGCCATCATTGCAGTGTGTCAATCCATCTCATTGAGGGGCTTCCTCTTTTTCACTGTTCCTCCACGTGAGCAAGCATGATGTCCTTTTCCAGCGCCCGGCCCCTCCTGACAACAAGTTCAAAGTATGGGAAATGAAGTCTGGCCATTCTCATTTCTAAAGAGCATCCTGACTTTCCTTCCTCCGAGACAGTTTTGTTTGTTCTTCTGGCAGTCCACGGTACTTCCAATATTCTTAGACAACACCAGAATGAAAACGTGCCAGTTCATCTTCGGTCTTTATTCCTTGTCTAGCTTTCACTGGCATAGGAGGTGATTGAAATGCCACAGCGTAGGGCCGGCACACCTTATGCCTCAAAGTGACATCGTTGCGCTTCAAAACCTGAAAGATGTTGTATGTACAGTCTATTGACTTAGTGCAGCAAGTCTTTGGATTTCTTGACTGCTGCAGCTTCCAGGGTGTTGGTTGTGCATCCAAGTCAAATTAAACCCCTAACACTGTCAGTATTCTCTCCTTTTAACATGATTATTGTCCATTGGTCCACTTGTAGTCATTCATAGGGTTCTTAATCACTCCTTTGTTCAGATTTCAGCCCAACATCTGCTCCCTGGACTCTGCTATTGCCTCCTCACTGATCGCCAGCCTCCCACTTCTCCCACCTCCCAGCCCATTCCACTCACTGTCATC
Organism: Echinops telfairi; assembly: GCF_000313985.2. Taxonomy (NCBI): domain Eukaryota; kingdom Metazoa; phylum Chordata; class Mammalia; order Afrosoricida; family Tenrecidae; genus Echinops; species Echinops telfairi. The sequence goes on along the minus strand of NW_022111370.1, from coordinate 6,068,262 downwards.
TGTGCCATCTTTGTGGAAGGAACCTTTAACTTGTCTGTTTACATCGTCTAGTCATCTCTGCTACCACATCCAAACCACAACCCCTTCCATGTGAGAACTCACCAAGGCCCATCCTGTGGCTTTTAGACTCAAGTTCAGCACCTGTGAGTGGTCTGCAAGACCTCTGGGTCTCTGACTCTTGCTTAATTCTTCCTCTCATCTCCTCCATTGATTCCACCATGTGCATCCTTTGTTCTGAAGAGATCACACCCTTTGGAATCCCTGGACACACCACCTGTTCACCCCCTTTGCCTTAGACCTGCCTTCCCTCTGCAGATATACCCTGATAGCACTTTTGAAATGGCCCCATTCCTCTTCAGCTCTCAAGCTTCGGCTGCTCTTAAAAGGGAGTAATCCTGGTGGGGTAGTGGGCTATGCATGAGGCTGAAAGCCTAAAGGTCAGCAGTTTGAACCCACCTGAGAGAGGAAAATGGAGCTTTCTGGTCAACTGATGGGTCAACTTTTTTTTTTAATCATTAAATTTTTAAAAAATTATTTCTGATGGGTCAACTTTTACAGCCTCAGAAGCCCACATGAACAATTCTCCCGCATCCTAGAGGTTCCTTGTGAGTTCAATCGACTTGATGGCAGTGAGTGCAGGAAGGCCTTCACTAATCTTTTCACCTTTATTTCTGCTTCTTGTACTCCTGCTTTTGGTTTGGATGGAATCTAAGTTACGTCTATCGTAATACTTAAAATAAAATAAAAAGCTCTAATTGTTGAGATGTAAATCCTTTGGGGATAAGGAGCTATGTTTTATTCTTCCCATATTTTCCATACCGTGCAGTGTTTCCTTCTGTCACACATAGGGTGGCTATGGGCCAGAGCCAACGTGATGGCACCTGACAACAACTGCATTGTCCCGACCCAGATTAGGGTTCAGTAGGGAGCAGACTCTAGCTCATTATACATCGAATGACTGAGTAGGTCCTGAAACAGTAAGATGTCGCTTCTGCCTTAGGTTTCTGCTGTGTGTTCCCGGTTCCTCTCTAGGCTGTCCTTTAAAAAAATGATAGTAAGATGACCGCTGAACATAAGAAAATGGTTATATTCAGCTGCTTCAACTTTCAAACAAGTACACACTGAAATCCACATTCTGAACTGTTCTGGATCTGTGATCTGGAAGGCATTCATCAACAGGCAAAGGCCAAGGATTTCTGAGATTGTCTAGGACACCTATGATAAGTTTTGTGTCAACCTGGCTGGGCCGTGATTCTGAATACATCATCTGAGACAACCTCTCATCTAGTACAAGAGGGGGTTCTTTTCACATGACCCCAGAGACACATAGTTGCATAACTTCCCTACTCATGAACAGAGGACCTGTCCATGGAACCTATTCCATGGTTGAGCATAATTAAGTCTCAGTCTTCGTTCTTCCCTCTGAAGTGTTAAATTCTTGCAGACTGAAATTTGCTTCTGTATGTTTCCCACCTATGGATATGTTCCATGTCCCTTGCAGCAGCCCAGACTAAGAACAGTCTTTGTTTTTTTTTCCACGTTGCACTTTAGAGAGTAGAAGACCACTTGCAAGGGTTTCCTTAGTGTTTTGTTCTCTGAGTTACATTTTTTGGGCAATTTCCACCGCTCTTTATGAAATGTTGTTTCAGGTATGCCATCCTTCTGATCACCAGCCTTTGTATTTTATTACACAGACTCAAGGTAATCAACAAGAATGCATCAACTGCCTACTGCCATGACTGTAAAGGTCTAATGTTTTACACTACTTACAAATTAGCCTGCTATCATTTCATGAAACAGGCAAAAGCCATGAGACTCGTGGATCAAAGAATAGGAAGCAACTCCCCAAACCAAGATCACTGCCATCAAGTCGGTGATGAACCATAGTGACCCTACAAGACAGAGTAGAACCGCCCCTGCAAGTTTTTGACACTGTAACTCTTTATGGAAAGAGAAAGCCCCATCTTTCTCCAGAGGAGTTGATGGTGGTTTCAAACTGCTGACCTTTGGAATCGCAGCCCACTTTGTAACCAGTATGCCACCAGGACTAGAGAATAGGAATAGCAATAACAAGTGTTAGTAATATCTTTTGCCAAGTATCTGAGCCCTAACTTCAAGAGAGTAGGAGACCCTGCACTCACCAGTTGGGTTGGGTTGTGTTATCAAAGAGGAATTATGAGTTTGTTGCTGTTGTCAGGTGCCAATAACTCACCTAGACAGAAAAAAAAATCATCTGGTCCTGTGCCATCCTCACAATTGTTCCTATATTTGAGTCCATCACTGCTGCCACTGTGTCAATCAATTTTGTCCAGGGTCTTCCTCTTTTTCGCTGCCCCTCTACTTTACAAACATGATGTCTTTTTCCAGGGACTGGTCTCTCCTGATAAATATGTCCAAAGTAAGTGAGAAGAAGTCTCAACACCCTTGCTACTAAGGAGCAGTCTGGCTGTACTTCTTCCAAGATAGATTTGTTTATCCTTTTGGCAATCCATGATACTTTCAGTATTTTTTTTTGCCAGCATCATAATTCAAATGCATTGATACATCTTCAGTCTTTCATAGTCAATGTCAAACTTGCACATGTAAATGAGGCAATTGAAAATAGCATGGCTTGGGTCAGGCACACCTAATCTTCAAAGTAGCATTCTTGCTTTTCAACACGTTAAAAAGATATCATGCAATAGATTTGCACAATGAAATGTGTCCATGAGTTTGGGAAACCTCATATTTTTAGTGGGCTGCAAGCAATCCTGCCCAACTCTTCCTGTGAAGGGAAACATCTTTATCTTCCAAGGCTAGTCACTGTACCTCTCTCTTGAAAGCATTGTCCAGAACAAAAATCATCAATCCTACTGCTGAGGAAATGTGCAGAAATGCAAGAAATGTCTTCAGAACTGCACCAGAGTCCAGAAAATGGAAAGATTGTAAGACTTTATGGAAATCATGCACACAAGAAAAATTGCAGTTGTGATCTCTGGAATCAACAGCTTCTGTGTCACCTTCAGTGACATGCACATGGCAGTAGGAATTGCCCTCTTGGAAAATTTCTGAGCTTGAACTATGGAGGATATCGGCTAGTGAACACATGCCCACTCGTTTATTATTTATAAGCCCTTTCCTGTTTCAATTTAAGTGTGTATTTAGTGAAACAGGGGTCAGAACCTATAGAAATCCCAAGGGAGTGAATTCTTGCTCCCACGTGGCATTCTTATTGATTGTTTTAATCATGCTTATTGTAACCAGCACACAAGACCAAGCAAAGGGCACGTGTCTATGAAAAATGGGTTTATTATGGAAATTGCCGGTAACTTTTTGTGACTTTAACAGCCTAGAGCTCTCTGGATCCTAGGAAAATAGTCATGAAATAAGGACAAATTCTATCCCCAGGATTCCCAGACCTATCCAGTCAATTACCTGTCTTTGGACTCGAGAAGAAAAATGGTTTTATTCATTTATTGAGTCAACGACTATTAGAGTGAACTGTGTGAGGGGTGCTGAGGATAGTGCAATGAAACAGACAAAGCCCCTGTCCACATGGAGTTTAGAGAAAACAAAAAGATGGGGAGTGACAACTGTAGTAAAGAGAATGGAGCAGGCCAAGGGGTGCTAGTTAAGGCACTGTAGTTGGGGAAGCCTTACTAAGGTAATGGCTTTTGAGAACATTTCTGAAAGAACTAAAAGCACTAGATCTGTAAAGATCTCAAGGAAAAACATTCCAGAAAGAAGGAATGAAGGGATAGCTTGTGCAATGGATTCTCGTGTGAGAATGGGCTTGGGTTGTTTGGAGGGGGCGGGGCCAAGATCAATAGAATTGAGAGTCAAATGTTGGAAATAGAGTTCTAGCTTTCTTTGTGCAAAATGTCTTAAATAGTATTGAAGCTCCTCCCAATGGTAGGGGAGCAAAAGTTATGCATTGGTCACCATATTTACTCCCTTTTGGGTTATTCTTAGGTGCTGTGGAGCTGATTCCAACACATAACAGTCCTATGTAAAATAGAGTAAAATATCATCATTGTTGTGTTTGAGCCCATTTTTGCAGCTACCCTCTTTTTTTTTTTTTGCTGCCCTTCTACTTTACCAAGTGTGGAGTTCTTCCCCAGGGACTGGTCTCATATCTTATGAGATAAATGCCACCATCCTTGCTTCTACAGGGCATTTTGGCTGAACTTCCTCCAAGACAGCTCGATTCGTCGCTGTGGTAAAGAAGTCTCTGTAGCAGATCTGCCCAACGCAACGTGTAGTTTGATTTCTTGACCGCTGCTTCCATAGGTTTTGACTGTGTCGAGGATGACATTTTTGACAACTTCAACGTTTTCTCCATTTATTATGGAACGGTAGTTGTATCTTCAGACAGAATCAACTTGAACATCTTTGCTCTGAGAAACCCTACCTTCAGCTCAGTTAAAGTTTGTTCCCTCTTCTCTCTGTAACCAGTTTTCATGAAGTCAGCTTCAACTCCTGATGACTTCTTGGGTATCAGAGTAGAATTGTGCTTCATGAGGTTTTCAACAGCTGGTTTTTTGCTTGTTCATTCCCCCCTCTCCCCCCCTCAAAATGTGTCACCAAACCATTCTTCCAAGATGCTTCAGGTGGGCTCAAATCTCCAGCCTTTTGGTTAGTAGCTAAGCATATGAACCATATGTACCACCCAGAGATTCACTTCTGTCTTGACTTCCCCATTTTCATTCTCAAATGTAATTGCTTATTTATTGTATCTTTTCTTTGACATTGAGTTCCTTAAGAGGAGGAAATCTTGAACGTCGTCACTCTGTGTTAGCCACATGACGTGTTCCTCAAGATAAGTGCTCAATAATGTTGTTGGCAGGATGAATAAATGAATAGATACATGGGAGAAGGAGGAAGAGTTGTTGCTTAAAGGGCACTGAGTTTATGTTAATGGTGGTGGAGTCATTTGAAAAATGACATCAATAATGGTTGCACAACATGAAGAGTATAATCAATGACACTGAATTATACATGTAGAAGTTGTTGATCTGGAGAATGTTTGGTTGTGCATATTTTAGGCACAATTTAAAATATAATAATTACATGAATAACAACGAGTACAAGGAAGCAGAAAATGCTCTAAAATTGATTGTAGTTATGACTGTACAACTCTTCTTAATATGATTGAACTATTGAATTGTATGGTTAGATGAAGTGCCAATAAAACTGTTTTAAGAAAAATTAATGAATGCATGAATACACCACATTTGAAGACTTTTTCCTCTTAGTGGAAAATATTTGAAGATCTTCGCCTGGAGCACCAAGCAGCTGTGCTAATCACATTAAACATGGTTACTTTCCGGCTACTCAGAATATAATTCCATAAATTGTTTTCAATCTACAACACATTAATCAAGCACTTTTCTAAAAGTTCACACTGTTGCTCTCTTCTAAAAATCTCACTGCCATTAGAAATTATCTTCATGGCTTCTTCTTTTCCTCTTAAGGATTCAACTCACGAATTTTTGTTCCAGGAGTGATTATGTATCACACAGCCTGAGAGATCCATTTAGGAGGGGTGAGAAGACCCCCCAAGTCCCTAGAGGAGTAGAATCCTTCCTTAGGCAAAATTGTTCACTTAAATCTTTGATGCCTTTCAAATTTTTTAAGCTAGAACTCAAATCCCCTGGCAAAAATACCTTAGAACAAAGCCTGTGTTAGGTGGTCAAGTGGAAACAGACCTGAGTTGCCACTGTCTGGTCCGATCAATTTGCAATGCAATCATTGCACTTAATTTGAGTCATCTCAGAAGCAGACCCTGAGATGAGGATTTGGCTGTGACAGTTTATTTGGAAAGTATTGGAAACTTCAGTAGGGAGTGTGAATGAGTAATACATGGGAGAGAAAGCAATTTATAAATGCTATGCCATTAAGCATTTAGGATCTCTGGTGCTGTAGTAGGTTACAAGTTGGCCTGATAACCTTGAGATCAGTGGTTCAAAACCACCAGCTGCTCCATGAGAGGAAGATGAGGCTTTCTGCTCCCAGAAAGATGTACAGTCTTGGAAACTCACAAGGGCAGAGCTACTATGTCCTGTCTGGTCACTATGAGTTGAAATAGACTTGATGGCAGTCAGTGATTTTTTGTTTTTATTAAGCCTCAAACTCTAGTAGCTCTATCTTGGGGGAAAGTCTGGTAGGAAATGATACAAGAACATAACTCCCAATTATCCAACTCACGAAGTGAGGGAGCGAGGGTATTTACACACCCACAACTAAGAGTTATTGACTGAGAGTTGTTTGAAGGGATGTAGTCCCTGGGCATTTCACATCTGCCTCTCATTCAGACAGCAGAGCTATCTGCACTTGGTGGGGGAAAGAGGAGGAGACGATCCCAGGCACAGACATACAGACACTGGCAGGAAAGTGACAGATTATGCGTGGGATGATCACAGTGTCTGCTAGAGTAAGATTGCTCCGCAGGTGTCTTTCCTGCTGCTAAACAATATGGGCTCCACTTCTCAACTCCTACCACAGTGAATCTCTTACCTACAAAGGAGAATGACTGTCTACCCCATGGAGCCCCACCTACCAGCAAGCTCAGATGGGAAGCCACACGCAGATTATGGAGAGGCACCCCCAGAATCAGTATCAATAGCAGGCACCTAGCATCTTACAGAGCATCTCAATCTGCCCTAATGAAGTATGAATAAACACCCTGCGAAACATAGAGAGGCAATGGACTAGAATTAAATTAGTGGGACAAGAAGAGATAAGACACACAACCCAATGATTAGCTGATGTAGAGCAAAGAAAGCAGAGATAGACCAGGCCAGAATAAGAGTATGCTTTCTTGGCCAAATTTGCTCAGCATTATCTCTTGTTCTTTACAAAGGAGGGCCAGGATAGTAAGCATAGAACCTCACCATAGTTGTGGCTGCTGTAAATATTACTATACTGCACTTCAAGACTTCTCAATCAAGACTTGCTCAACAAATCCTTTGATCATCTTCTATAAGACGTTCTACTTCCATAAAGACTGACGGTCTTGGAAATCACAGGAGCAGTTCTACCCTGTTCTACAGAGTCACTGTGAGTTTGAATCGACCCAACAGCAGTGAGCTTGGGTGTTTTTGTTTTTTATTATATTGTACCCAGGGACACTATGAGTTAGAACACACTCAACAGCAACTCACAACATCAGATCAGGAACTGAAGAAGTACCCGGGCACTGTATTCAGATGCCAGTCTGGGAAGACAATACATGATTTTTTTTGGTCTTCAGTCTAGCATCCAGAAAGTGCAACCCAGGAAAGCACACTGAACACACACACACACACACACACAAACACGCACGCGCGCGCACACACACAGATTTTTGGTGGCTGTGCTGGCTGCACATCAGAAAATAAGTCCCAAACAGCAGGAACTTTAATTAAATCAGGAGAAATCTAATTTGGTCTAAATTGGCTTTCCACAAAAGGTGTTAAGAGTAACAAAAATTGTTCTGCAATATGGATGCTTGTGGAAGGTCTGGTTTGACCCAATGGCAAACATGATGAAAAGTGACATGGGAAATGTGAAGCCTAACTGAAGAAGCTTGAAACATGCTACTCTGTAATACCTTGATCACAGGAAGAAATGTATTAGGAACATTCATTCCTGAAACTGATTCTATCTGAAGGTACAACAAATATTTGACAGTGCGTCCTTGTATTCTTGAAGGGAAATGATGGAGGAAGATGGAAAGAAAAGAAAAAATGTACACCACTATTATTCATAGACACATCTACACAAAGGAAGTAGACAAATATTCCAGTTCGGACAGAGAAAGTGATAAATATCACCTTTCTAAGGAGGTGGGGGAAGGAAAAAA
>NW_022111370.1:6056516-6057412 GCF_000313985.2 Echinops telfairi | reverse complement strand
GATTTATTTTAAAAATATATATCATCCTTCTTCTATCTTGAAAGTAGCTGATTTTACTCAAATAATTAAAAAAGAACCTTTGCTAACAGGCATGAAATACTCATGGAACAGAATTGGATCAAGCCAAACTCCAAACTCCCTGCCCCAGAGTCTATTCCAACTCATAACTACTCTATAGGCAGAGTTGAAAGCGACCCTGGGTGTTTCTGACTCTGTAAAGTTTTATAGTAGCAGAAAACCTCATCTTCCTCCTTGAGATTAGCTGCTAGGTTCCAAGTGCTGACTTTGAGGTTAGCAGCCCAGCACATAATTCACTATGCCACCAGGCTCACAAAAAGATAACAAGCTGAGAAAATTGAGGCCAACAATGGAACTGAGGAAGAAAGAGAGTAAAGCATTGGAGGAGGTATGAGAGGAGGGGATGGCCAAGAGATAAAGGTCAGATTGGGAGTGGAGTGTTCTTAACACATAAAGAAATCAGTAGCATTAGAAGGAAGAAGTTGAGCTGAAAGGAAAGCAATGTAGATCACTGTGGGTTAAGGAAGCTTAAATTCTCATCGATGGAGAAGTCCTGACAATCACCATGTTGAAGGGGAAGTAGGATGAAAGAAAAGGGAGCTTTGAGGTCGTATAGTTCATCTACATTAATGTGGCCCAATTGAAGGAATTGGGGTGGAAAGGAAAATAGTTATGTAACTACCAACTTCAGAGAAGTTGGGTGGGGGGCGAGGTCAGGAGGTCAACAAACAAAGGCAAGAAGAAGCAATAAAGTGTGGTGTGGTTGAAGGCCACTAGCCTCAAAGAAATGGAGCTTTTATTTCCATGTGGATGAAAGAATTATGGTCTGGAAGCAGTTAGGAGAACTCCTCCCGTACCTGCATCCCAGTGAGATGTGA
>NW_022111370.1:6053539-6055249 GCF_000313985.2 Echinops telfairi | reverse complement strand
CATATGCATGTTTATGAATTTGTTTCTCTAGTCTACCCAGACTAACACAAGGGATGAGCAAGGGAAGAGAAGACCAGGAAAGGCTTCCTGTATCCTGGCTTCATGATAAAGCTTAAATGAATGCACTCACAAGTGCTGACAAAAATACTCGGTAATGCTATTTACCCCCAAGCGTCTGATTGCAGAGTTGAGTTGAAATAGGAAAGACCCAAGGAAAATGCTGTTTTCCATTCTGGGATGCCATGGGGGCTACCAGAAAACAACAACTCTAGCTTCAAAGATAGACAATAAGGCTAAGTCACCCCCCAGGTTCTGAATTAGGTAAATTGTAGGTCCCAGGGCATTTGAAATGCAGTGACGGTGAAGAACAATATTGTGGACTACCAACAAAGAAAATCTTTCTCAGAAGAAGCACAGCCAGTGTGCTCCGTAGAGGCAAGGATGGGAGACTTCCTCTCACATACTTCGGACATGTTATCAGGAGAGATCAATCCCTGCAGAAGAACATCATGCTTGGAAAAGTAGCGAAAAGAGTAAGAGCTTCAAAAAGATGGATTGACACATTGGCTGCCTCAGTGGACTCAAGCATAAGAATTGTAAGGAAGGCACAGGACCCGGAAGTGTTTTGGTCCGTTGTCCTATAGGGTCAACATGAGTTCCAACGGACTCAACTGCACCTAACAACAGGGCATATCCTCGGAGACATGATTAAATAGCCTAGCTCCCCACACAACTTAGAGACATGCCACTTAACCATTCCATCCCCACTGCTGTGTGGTCTAGGAAACCCTGGTGGCACACTGGGTGATTCATTTGCAAACCGCAGGGTCGGTGGTCTGAATCAGCTCCTGGAGAGACTACTCTCTGGAACCCTATGGAGCAGTTCTCCTCTGTCTCATGGGGTTCCAAAACGATTTGACAGCAGTGGCTTTGGATTTGGAGTGTGTGGTCCACATTAAACAAGCTTTCCGTTTGAGTAGTTTAATATTATTTAAATTTCCTCCACAGTGCATTTTTCTCTTCACTGTCTTTGTCCATTTATATATTAAAGGTCCTATATGATGTTTCCCCCACACATAAATGTAGGTAGTTCCCCTCACATTCTTTCTCTGCCGCTGACTCATTTGGTGACTGTGAGAAAAACACAATGGCTCCATGAATACAAGTCATGCCAATGACCTTTCCATTGGGAATATTAAGAGGTATAATCAGCTCTTTTTCTTTTAAATAAGGATAATGCGTGGGAAATGCCAAGGCCACTCTGGTCAGGTCATCTGTCTCTAGGACTTACAACTCTTTTCCCCATTCTCACTCAATATCTTTTCAAAATTACTGAGCCAAGACTCCAGCCATTTCTTTTTCGCTGACAGCTTTGAATCAGGGATATTGTACCGTGTCCATGTCTTTGAAATCTAATAAGGTAGAACATGCTTTTCTTGCTCTGTGAGAGCAAAGGGAAGTCAGTGGAGAAGCCTGCTGTTGGCCACCCAGAAGGAGCCCTGCCCCGTTTCAGACGTCTCCCCTCTGGGGAAGATGGGAAGGATATGAGCTTATTAAGCGGGATCCAGGCTGAGAAAGTAAAGGGATGTGGCTGGGACTGAAAAAGTAAATCCACAACTTCCAGAGGTTCCTGGAAGGACTTTACTATTGACCTTGTTGCTCACTACCACTCAGCCCCCACTGGTTGCTCACCACCATGGGTCCCACTGG
>NW_022111370.1:6047157-6052852 GCF_000313985.2 Echinops telfairi | reverse complement strand
AAACAAAATGATTTATTTGCATCCCCTTTTCCTTGAGCAAATGTAAGACTCATAAATCATTTCTTCTGGTATTTTACAGGTCTTTTGTGAAGCTCCACTGGTGGTCAACATCCCAGGAGAAGACACAGCCTTGCTTTTGTGGCAACCATTCCTATTATTTTGTAGTACAAATAGCAAGAAAGAAGTTTGAGAATAAAACTTAATATTGTTGTTGGTATTAGGTGCTGCTAAGTCAGTTTCTGACTCATAGTAACCCAATGTACAACAGAATGAAACACTTCCTGGTCCTGCATCATCCTCGCCATTGTTCTTATGTTTGAGCCCACTGTTACAGCCACAGTGTCAGTCTACCTTGTCCAGGGTCATCCCCTTTTTCACAGGCCCTCCAATTTAGCAAACATGACATCCTTCCCCAGGGACTGGCCTCTCCTAATAACATGTGCAAAACTTTACATAATATGAACAAATGCATATGTTTAAGGTATTATTTCTGTTTTTAAAGAAAGTTTATATATAAAGTAGACTTCCATTTGACAATTTCTACACAACTTGTTCAGCAACATCTAGTTACATTTTTCATAATGTGTTGACATTCTCTTTCATGGTATTCTGGTAGCTCTAGTTTTAGTACTCTAGTTTCCCTATCTAGCAATGGCATGTGGATCTATGTAAATAGTTAACTCAAATGGCCCAGACGTTGCTTGGGTCAATCAAACAAGAATTTCCAAAAATTATTTAAGGATTTGGAAGGGCATCAATAAAGTCAGAATTCACGGAAAACTTATGTACAACCATTGCTAGGGTAGACAGAGATGCAAGCTTCTACCAGAAGTTCCCAAAATGATTTTACCTACTACCTCCTTTTTAGAGAAAAAAAACCTCAGCAGCCCCACCTCCCACCTCCCAGAAATTAAAAAAAACTTTTGTTCTATAGCCCATAATTCAGGAGAAATTTTAGGTTATCTCCTTTGGCAGAACCAACCCCTTGAATAATTCCAGCAGCCCCTGGGCTTGGTATTGTGCACACTGGGAAACACTGTTCTAGACTATCACATCCTTCTGTATCCCCAAATCTAGAGAAGGTGAGGGCCACGTGAACACCTGTGGAAACCTAAGTAGAGTTGCCAAAGAGTCAGCTTTGAATTTCCAAGCAGGCCTTTGTGGGGGCTGTGCTGGTCATCTGTAGGAGGCACCTCAACCAGGGCAGATTCAACTCATCAGTCTCTGCATTTACACTAGCTACCAGGAGTATCAGGTGTGGTGCCACTCCACAAGCTCTGGGACAGGAGGAAACGACTGTGAAGGTCGCTCTGCACGGCTAGAATCATTTAAGTTTCCGACTTCAAAATCCTTTCCAAAACAAAATGGGGTCAGATGCTGTGATGCTCAAAATGCACAAGGCTGTTCTTTTTTCTTTTGTAGGAATACTTGTGGCTTCGAATAAAAGGGTCATACCTGAAATCTCTTTAGTGACAATTGCTCATATGCCACCGGAATACACTGAATTCCATCTGTCCTTTCATGGCATTTCCCTAGAAAGGAGTGATGCTACTTCCCTTCTAATTCAGTAATAGAGGTATGCACTATCATATTGGAGTTGCATGTCACTTAAAGACTACCATCCTGAAACAGAAGATTAGGGATAATTTATTTTGTTTAGGGACCTGAGCAAAACAGTACAGAAAGGGACAGGAAGAGACAAAGTGGACACAGGGAAAGATGTAAATAACTTTACTTTCTTGAAAGACTTACAAAATTTGAACTTCAAACGAATACCAGCACATACTGTGCATTTATGATCAAACTGTAGTATGGGCAAATAATATTGAATACACGTGGACTCCTAGAAGAAAGAGCAAATTAGTCTTAAAAGAAAAACAACCCAAATGCTGTTTACATATGAGTTCAGTGAGACTTCTCACTTACTTTGGACATATCATCACAAAAGATCACCCCCATATAATATTGAAGATGGCAACGGAGTAACACATAGCAGAGGGTCTCTGCAGAAATCAGCCCAGGAGAGTTACTAAGAGGGAAATTCAACACTGTTGGATCGAAGGAGGGGCATCATAAAGATTAGTAGGCACAGATCCACAAGGTTTTGAGGAGCTGGGGGCTTTTGGCTTACCACAGTGGAGGCTAGTTAGGGTTTGACCTTAGCCCTGCCACTGTCTCAGCTGGAGCCAGGACCATTTGGAGTTGCACATGGGGTTTATCTTAACACAGTCACAGCTTGCTGCCACCTGCCACAGGGCAGGGATTAAACCCTTGCAGCTCCAAGGGCAGGGATTGGGGCTAAGCTATATTGTTACATTTGTTTCCCTCTCTTTTCTATATCCCCCCACAGTCTCAGGGGGCTTACTTTTTTATTTTTTTCCATTTTTGTCTCTTCCCTGTTCTCTCACACACCACCGCCGACCTCCAGAACACTCCCCTTATCCTGGGACATTTATGCCTTTCCCACACCCAGTTAGGTGACCTCCACCCTGTGCAGTGTAGCCCAAGGCTGGGGAAAGGCCGGCCAACCTCCACCAGGGGATTCTCTGCCCAAATTCTTACCAGGGACTTCTGGCCTGTGTGACTTGGGGGAGGGAGCCTCCTATTTTTACTCTGTGGGCTCACGTAACTGAGGGAACTTCCCCCCTCATACCTTAGTGCCTCATATGGACTAAGGCAGCTCAACCAACACTCGCCAACTTTCCAAGCTGCTTCAGGAACCTCTGCCCAACCTCCACAGTGATCTACCAGGGCAATTCTGCCCAGCATTCGCAGTGTTCTACACCAAAGCAGACAACCCACCAGCCTTCTGGGGCACTCGCCTGAGAGGGAAGCCGCAGGAGGATAAAGTGGTAGAATAATTCAATAGTGAAATTAGCTGTAGGCAGTTCAAAGAAGCATTCCTACAAGTCTCCCAGAGACAGCCAGTGCCCTTTAACTCCCTGGATAATGGCACCTGGCTCCTCCAAAACAAAACAATGCAAACAGGCCATCAGTACCAATGACCTCAACAAAAAAACAGGAGAAACAAAGTGCAATGGCAGAAGATGTCCTGAACATAACGACATGCATAGAAGACGCAGACATTGAGCTGTCACAGAAAGAAATTTTCAGAATGCTGCTTGGAGTCATACAGGATATGAGGGAAACAATACAGAAAAAGGATGAAATGATAGAGGAGATAAAGTCCATATACCAAAGGGAAATACAAGAAAAGATAAGAGATAAGAAAAACCAGTAGCAGACACACGGATCCTGAGAATCGACTGGAGGAAGCAGAGAACTGCACCAGTGACTTGGAGGACAGCCAAGAAGATTTTAACAAATGTGAACAAAAATCTAATAAGATCATCAGAGAAGCTGAAGAAAACCTAAGAGCTATGTCTCATGCTATGAAGAGGGACAACATTAGAATTATTGGATTACTGGAGGAAGACACAACAAAGAAGTCATCTGCAACAATAGTAAGAGAATTCTTTGAGGAAAACTTCCCCAGCTAAATGAACGAAAACCACGCAACCATTCAGGAGGCTAAAAGAACACCAGCTAGACTGAATTCCAAGAAGAAGTCACCAAGGCACATAATAGTTAAAATGTCCAACTTTGAGGAAAAGGAGAAAATGATGAGAGCAGCTCGGGAAAAACAAGCAATCACATATAAAGGTTCCCAAATAAGAATATGCATAGACCTATCAGCAGAAACTATGAAGAGGAGGAGAACGTGGAGTAACATATTCCAAAAAATTGAAGGAAAACAACACAACCCCAAGAATACTCTACCCAGCCAAATTATCAATCAAGATAGATGGAGAAGTAAGAGTCTTCCCAGACAAGGAAAAACTCAAAGAATATGTTAGAATAAACCCAGCCCTATAAAAGATCCTTGCCAACCAAGTATGGGTAGAAAAACAACACTCACCAAGCATAAATAAGAGACCGTCACATAAAACAATCTCACCTAGAGGGCAAAAAAGAGAAAACACACCACAAGATAGCATACACACACACACACACACACACGCACAACACACTAATAACAAAGAAAGGTATAAAAACACCCAAAACAAAAGGTATAAGATGACATCACAGAGTCTGCAGATGGAGATAATAACCCTAATATCAATGGCCTGAACCCAAACATTAAAAGACTGAGGTTAGCAGACTGGCTTAGAAAACGCAACCCATTAATCTTCTGTCTACAGGAGACACATCTCAAGACTACAGACAAAAATAGGCTGAGAATCAAACACTGGAGAAAATCTTATCAAGCAAAAGGCAATTCATAAAAAGGAGGGGTTAAAATCCTAATCTCAGATAAAATTGACCTCGACCTGCAAACCATAAAAAGAGATCAGGAGGAACACTATATAATGCTGACAGAAACAGTAGACAAAGAACCACTAAACCTTTTAAACATGTATTCCCTGAATGAGAGACCTGCTGAATACTTCAACCAAACACTCCAAAAGTTTTTAAAAAATGAAAGAAATCACAGACTCAACAATTATAGTGGGTGACTTCAATACACTGCTCTCTGAGAAAGATAGATCACAGAGAAAAAAAACTCAACAAGGAGGCTAGAGATCTAAACACTACAATTAGACAATTTGACCTGATAAATATTTACAGAACTTTTCATCGAAATACAAAAAAATTCACATTCTTTTCAAATCTACATGACACATTTTCGAAGACACACGACATGCTGGTGCATATGGTGAATCTGCATAAATTTAAGCACATCAATATCATACAGACCTTTCTCTCTCTCTGACCACTGTGCCATAAGGCTGGAAATCAACAAAAGGAAGAGGAAGAAAACAAGAGCAAACAATTGGAGGATGAATAACTCTTGATTGCAAAAGGAGTGGGTACTGACCCAGATCCAAGATGAAATTAGGAAATTTCTAGAAACCAATGAGAATGAGAACATGACATAGCAAAACTTAGAGGACAGAGCAAAGGCAGTGATCATAGAAACTTTCATAGCAATACATGCACACATGAAAAAGGAAGAGACTTATGGATAACATGCTGGCGCAAAATTTACCACAACTAGAGTAGAGTTAACAGGACCGTCCTACAGAGAAAAATAATGAAAATTAGGGCTGAGATTCAGGAGAGGGAAAATAAAAAAACTATGGAAAAAAAATAATGCTGCTAAAAGTTGGTTCTTTGAAAGGATAAATACAATCAAAACACTGCTGGCAAACCTAACCAAAAACAGGAAGGAACAAATTTCAATAGCAAGGATGAGGGACGAAAGAGGGGCCATTATAACAGACACTAATGAAACCAAAAGGATAATTGCACAGTACTAAAAATGATTGTACGCCAATGAATTCAAAAACTTGGAAGAAATGGACAAATTCTTGGAAAAACAATCCCTCCCTGGACTATCCCCGATGGACCTCAAGCATCTCAACAGACCCATAGCAATAGAAGAATTAGACAAGGTTATCAAGGAATTATCAACAAAAAAAGCCCCTGGACCAGATGGCTTCACAGGTGAAGTCTACCAAGCATTCAGGGAAGAACTGACACCAATCCTACACAAACTGTTCCAGAACATAGAAAAAGATGGCAAACTCCCAAACTCCTTCTGTGAAGCTAGTATAATTCTAATACTGATACCAGGCAAGGATCCCACAAGAATTCAGAACTACAGACCAATATCCCTAATGAACATCAATGC
>NW_022111370.1:6040932-6041904 GCF_000313985.2 Echinops telfairi | reverse complement strand
CTTCTTCCATGTGGGCTTTGTTGCTTCTGAGCTAGATGGCCACTTGTTTATCTTCAAGCTTTAAGATCCCAGACACTATATTTTTTGATAGCCAGGCACCATCAGCTTTCTTCACTACATTTGCTTATGCACCAATTTTTAAAGGAAAACGTGATTTAACACCAATAGACAAGACTTTAGTGACTATGAGGAGGCCAGGAACAGGGGCAGGAATAAGGAGAGGTAGAGGTGAAGAGAGAGAAAAGAAAAGCATATATATGGAGGGTTTAATAGAATATTGCTGTTAATTTCATTTCTTGCAATGGACTGTGTAAATATGTATAGCATTTTTCTTCTTTTTTTCCCCAACCCATTTTATTAGGAGCTAATCCAGACATTGTACCATCCCATGGTTCAATGACATCGAGCAGTATTGTACAATTGCTACCCAAATCAGTTTCAAGCCTTTTCCTTCCTTCTTGAACTCCTTGATATCAGCTCCCCCATACTCCCCACCACCCCTACCTTCCCCAGGAGCTATATTCTAGTTGTTATCTCTATGGGCTCATCAATCCTGGGTTTCATAGACCAAAAACCATAGAAAAACACATAACAAAGATTCAAGTAGGCTACCCACAATGACAAAATACAACCGAGATAAACCCCAATATTAAAAACACAGAGTAAATATTAGAAACCAGATTAAGCCCAGTGTATCAGAGGGGAGATCAAGTGACAAGGGTTTGAACTTGAACAGTTGTTCAAAGTCAGGCTTACCATTTTAATCTACTGCAGTCATCTCTCCAATATTCTCTGTCTGATAACAAAGTTATTCTCAACCCTCTATTATAGTTAGTGGGAAATCACTGGAGGCTTATGCCCTGTGTGGATCCTGCAAATGCATTTTGGATTTCCACTGTGCTCCATAGCCCTCTGCACACCAGAATCTCACAATTTAAGCTCTGATACTATTCCCTCCTTTAGACTTGAATG
>NW_022111370.1:6031516-6039237 GCF_000313985.2 Echinops telfairi | reverse complement strand
AAAAAAATAAACCCCAAACATCCAAGTGGATACCAATGGAATTCCATACCAGTAAAGAAAAAAATGTTGCTGTAATGGTGGGGTTGATGGTGGTGATGGTTGAGGTTGTTAGTTGCCATTGAGTCTATCCCAATTCATGGCGTTCAGATGTTGGACGGAATAGAACAGTGCTTTCTGGAGTTGTAAATGTTCAAAAGAAGATCTCCAGGTCTGTCCTCCAAGGATTCAAGCCATCAACCTTTTGACCAGTAGTCAAACAGCCATCACTGTGTTCCAGAATCATAGGATTCAAGTAGAATTTAGCATTGCCAGTATGGAGGGATTTCATCTTGAGGATGGCCTTGCTCCATGGAGCCCACTGATAACTAGGAGTCAAATTTGTACCCTGCAACTTCCAAAAGAACAGTGAACACACCTTATGATGGCTCCCTTTTACAGGAGAGAGAGAGATGGAGTGGCAAACAGAGAGAGATTTTTCATAGATCTGTCGTAGATCCATCTTTCATATATATATATATGACATTTATATCAAGAAAGTAGCTCACACACTTGTAGAATTCTCGTTTAAGTCAATGGATGAGATGTTAACCTGGAGACTTCTCTTGAGTTGTGTAGCTATGGGAGTTGATGAACCAAGAAATGGGAAGACAAAACATAAACACCATAGGTCGGTAGGTGCGGAGTTGAAAGAGTCCAAGGTCAGCAGGCCACTGTTGCCTCCCAGAATCAGCAGGTAATGTGGCAGACGGTTGGCTCAAGTCCAAAGAACCAGAGGTCAACAAACCAGATGCAGGCTCTAAACCTGGCAGAAGTGAGCTAAGTTCCTCACAGCATCAATTTACATGGGAGTATGTCCCATACCAAATGAGACTTCCTTCCAGTTGTATTAGAGCTGTGACTTGATGAAGAGGGTAGCATTCCACCCGAATCTTCCTAAACACAATGTTAGATCACATCATGGCAGAGGCCTCAATGAAGCAGGAAGCAGGAGAATGGACCAAGAGGCAGGCTGTCGGAGGCTGAATAGACTGGATCCAAGGTCCACAGGGCCCACAGGGGACCACTGACAGTTCCCAGGGTCAGTAGGTCACAAGGCAAGTTGCTGACCAAGATTCTGGCCAGCAGGAAGAATGAGAAAAAGGAGGGGCATTGGGTTATATATATATGAAATAGCCCAAACATCCAAGGAGGCATCAACAGGCATGACTTGTACCTTATGGGGGAGGCCTTACTACCACACTACTGAGGATCCTGGCCCAGCCAAGTTGACCCAAAACCCAACTATCATAGTTACTGTGAATCAGAACCAACTTGATGGCAATGAGTCTCAGTTTATATATAAAATGCTAATAACATTTTCACACATACAAACTATGGATTATACATGTTCGGTGTGGTTAGGAACCATGTCTCTCTTGTTCATACTAGCACTTTCCAACACATTTCAGGGGTTAATCAGTATCTGTGGAATGACTACACTAGCCAAGATTTACAGCATTCTTCATTCTAGCTGTCCTTAACAGAACCCTGACTCATGGCTACACTAGGCCCAATACCAAAACAGGCTGTCTAGTCCTGTGCCAGCTCCCTGACTAGATTAAGACAGTGTGATCCGCACGGTGTTCTTTGTTTAAATTTTCCACTCGATGAAAGGCCCTTCTTCCTAGTGCATCTTAGCCCAGAGACTCCAGTGAGATCAGTTCAGCATCATAAAAGCAGGAAACCCACCGACAGACAAGGGGGAGCCGCATATGAGGTCCATTAGCTGGGAATCAAGCCCATGTCTGCCATGTAGGTGGTGAGAATTTTATCACTGAACCACCACGGCTGGCTCCCCTCCCCCAGCCCCTTCAGCATTTAAAAGAAAAAAAAAAACAAAAATGAGGAGCTGATGTCAGGGGTTTAAGTGGAGAGCAAATGTTTTGAGAATGATGAATGTTTTGAGAATGATGAGGGAGATTAATGTACAAATGTGCTTTACACAATTGTATGTATGGATTGTGATAAGAGTTGTATGAGTCCCTAATAAAATGATTTCAAACAAACAAACAAAAAACTAGTTCCATGGACTCAATTGCTATTCACAGGACCCTATACTGAGCTTCTAAAGCCACACATCTTTAAGGGAACAAGACAGCTTTATCATTCTTATGAGGGATTGGTGGATTTGAACTGCTGGTCTTACAGTTAGCAGAACAACACCTAACCCATAGTTAGAGCTGCCTAAAACAGGCACTCTTTATTTTCTCTATGATACCTAACTTCCCTCGTCAATGTAATAGCCAGCCCCCAGGAAGGGGTAAAAGCAAGCTAGGTTTTATTCCGGGCACCTCTCTCAGCCTCTCTGCTGCTAGCAAAAGGCAAACCCCTCAAGTCACGTGACGCGGTATTTGGAATATGAATGCGCCCTAGGTCAGACAGAAGCAGCAATACTTTCATTAATGAAATGCTGTCCAACTCATTTCTATTGGTATGCAAAAGACGTCACCCATTGCTGTGGCTCACCAAGACAGTCTTCCCCCGGCCCACCGAGCTGGAGAAGAGGGAAGGATTCTGATTGATTACACACAAGCAAAATGAATATGATAACATTTTATTAGTTCTAATCCATTATATTATAAAAAAAACAGCCATAAAAGGAGGCCGGTACAAGTGGAAGACGCTCTTATCAATAAATCCTGTGAAGTTTAGGACCCAGGTGTGCCATGTAATCATCAAGATGATTAAAAGGGCTGAATTGCAAGACTGTATCACTCCATCCAGAAGCAGTCCCTGCCCAGCAGCAAGATGAGGACCACAGTGTGGTCCTCTCACCAGCTAATGAGCTAGTGGGTAAAAAAAATGTAATTTTTCAGATTTTGTCAAAACCAAGCATGCAAATGTAAGCAAGAACTGGCTTCTCTTAGAAATCAGTATTTCTTTATTTTATTTTTTAAGTCTTATGGTAGTGGTAAGCATTTACCAGCATGGTTCGATGAGCCATATCTGTTCATCCAGTAAGTTGTCCTTGATAATATAATGAGCAAAGGAAGGTCAAATAAAGACAGGCTACAGATGTTTCTTTTCTCTACCAGCCAGGCCAGGGAATCTGCCTTCCTTCTTAGAGAAACCTCAGGACACATTGTAAATACTTAAAAAACAAAAAACAAAATCTTCACAGAGCAACACAGATGTGGGACGTTTTTGCATCACCCAGAGAACAGTTCTCCTCAGCTTTTAGAAAAGTAAACCGTGTCCTCTTCTCCACTCACCTCCCTCTAGGGCAAGGCCTCCCCCCTTCCTTGCCCGTGGTCAGTTTAATATGAGTCACTGCCGGGGCTTTGTTGAAGGAAATAACATTTTCTCCTGGGAGCTGGTTCATGCAAAACACTACCGGCTGAGAAAGTGGAAATTTACCCAGAAGACATTCTTCCGGCAGCCAGAGTCAGGAGAAAACCTGATCAGAATGCTTAAAGGCTGTACTGCATCTTTCTTTCTCCTGAATGCCACCAAAATTTCTCTAAGTGGAAAAAAAACTATATATATACACACACATACATACATATATATAATATCTATTATGTATAATATCTATTACATATAATATCATGGATATTATATATATATATGTATATATATATATATATTATACATATATGTGTATAATTGACTGCACATTTCAGGTTCAGAACACCTGATCACAGCAGACACGATGAGCTATGTTTGTGTTTAGAAAGAAAATGGGAAAGAACGTGATTTCCACTATTCATATGATTCTCCTTCTAGGACAAAGGCTGTTCTCTTATTCCCTCCTCTATGGATTATGGTCACTCTGCAGGACTCAGTTGGCCCATAAATCAATGTGAAGAAAAAAACCAAAACACAGGAGCTGTCCACATTATTAGGAAGTGACGTTACACCAAGTAGTTATTATTTTGCAACATTTTAATAAATGCAGATGTATTCTTAGCCTTACAAGGGACCTCAATTTACCACTCAGAGAATCTACAGGTTCATAAATGGCATAGATCCCCAGGCAGCTTAGGTATGCGTGGGTCTAGATACGATCTCTGTAATCATTGTTTCTATATAAACAGTGATGCTTAGGATCATAGCCATTGAATAGGAAGACCAAGAAGCATCGATGCATTTGAATTATAGTGTTGGTGAAGCATATGGAAAGAACAGCCAAAAGAACAAACAAATCTACCTTGGAAGAAGTACAGCCAGAATGTTCCTAAGAAGCAAGGGTGGCAAGTTTCATCTCATGTACTTGGGGCAGGCTATCAGGAGAGACCAGCTCCGGGAGAAGGACATCATGGTCCGTAAAGGAAAGGTCCAGTGAAAAAGAGGAAGCCCCTCAAGGAGATGGATCGACACCATGACTGCAATAATGGGCTCAAACCTAGGGACAAATGTGAAGATGGTGCAGGACTGGGGTCACTGAGAGTCAGACCTGCCTTGATGGAACCTGACAACAACAACGACGACAGCAACAATGATCACTTCATGGAAGGAAGACAAGGCATTGGTTGCCCAGCCCAGGTCTGTTCCGTCTCCCTTACAAAGGTTTACTGTGGTAATTGCATAATCTGATATCAATTTGGGACTTGAGAGGATTAAGAGTGAAGGGTGGAGTCTAGTCTGTCAATCAGGTCATAGCCAATGAGGCCCCTTCTCCTGAGAATTCTGGGAAATTGGTATTTCCTCCTTAGAAATTGGTATTTTCTCCTTAGAAAACCTTGTTTTCTCTGCTCACTCCTTGAGAGACAGTGCAGCTGACAAGACACATGGAACTCCCTAGTGCCCTGAGCTGGAGAAGCCACATGGACCTACCCTGATGCAACCAGACCTCTGAAGCTGGAGAAGCCACATGGAGACCCCAGCCAACGCTGAGATGCTTACAACACCACTGGATCCAAAGACTTCCTACCCACTGGCCTGTGATAGTCCTGCATTCAGCATCATTGCATGTGTTTTGTGAGTCTGAAGAGGACTTTATAGTTTGGTATTGGACATATAGGCTAATATCGGACTTTATGGGCTTGGACTGGACTGGATTGGGATGCTTTCTTAATGTATGATTACCCTTTATATAAAACTCTCTCTTATACACATTGAGTTTCTATAGATTTGTTTCTTTAGTTTACCTAGACTAACACATTTACTAAACAACAATCTTGTAGCCAATCCCTAGGTGGTGCGAACAGCTAATGTGCAATCAGCTGCTAACAGAAAGGTTGGGTGTTTGAATCCATCCACAGGTATCTCAGAAGAAAGGCCAGGCTACCTGCTTCCAAAAAAAGTCAGCCATGGCAAACCCTATGGAGCACGGTGTACTTTAACACACATGGAGTTGCCAAGAGTCAGAGTCTGCTCAGTAGCAACTGCCTTCTCAAAGTCCATTCAGTGGCGGGCCTAGACAAGAGCTGCCCAGTCCCCGCTCACTTACAAGGGTGGTGTTAGGTGCCATCAAACTTGTTATGGCCTCTAACGACCCTGTGCACAACAGAAGGCAACACTGCACGGTCCTGCACCATCCTCACAATACTTCCTTTGCCTGAGCCCATTGTTACAGCCCCGGTGCCAATCATCTCATTAAATGCCTTCCTCTTTTTTTGCTACCCTTCAACTTTACCAAACATGATGTCCTTCTCCAGGGACTGGTCTCTTCTGGCCATATGTCCAAAGTATGTAACCCGAAGTCTTCCTATCCTTACCTCTACGGAGCATTCTGGCTGTACTTCTTCCAAGACAATGGGTTTGCCCTTTTAGCACTCCACAGTACTCTCGATAGTCTTCTCCAGCACAATTCAAATGCATCAATTCTTCAGTCTTCCTTATTCTATCTTCACTTAGACTAGCACAGGGAAAAGTATCCATTTGCTGGTCCAGGAGCTAAGGCCATTGGTGACCTGGCGCTATCCCATTTTCTCATCTCTTCTGAGATGAGAAAGTGGCCTGACAATAACAGGAGTCACTAAATAGTATGCAGAGTTGCCCAATGTATCTCTGTACAAAAGCCCTGTTAAAATTTTCAAAGTTTGCAAACTGGAAGAATAAGTGAGTGGCTCGTTTAATTTATTTTAATCAGTTATATCAGGGAAATGCAATTCTGGTGAAGGGAAACCTTCACAGAGGCAGAGAGCAATTATGGTTTGTGCTCAGAGTGCTCTTAGAAAAAAAAGACCACGTGTGCAGCATAAAAAAAGCTCAGACGTGTCAATCATCTTAATTTCAAATTCCTTCAGTGCCGTCCTTCAACAGGGCAGAAATTAAGAGAAAGCAAGAGTGATTTCGCTCAAGATTCTATGCAGCTGTTTCTCTGCCTTTCTTGAATATTCTTGATAAAATGTATTTGTGAAGGGGCTCATTTTTAAAAATAAAAATGATTCCAGGAACCACGCTCTTTTAAGTAAATTTTTCTGTAGATAGCTGAACATCGTCTTGTATAAGAACTCACCAACGAGCCAGCCTGGAGGATTGAAGTATGTATGGCACAGTATTCTCCCCACTCGTCAATCCCACCGGATGCAAACATCTAGAAGTTGGGGCGATGGCCTGTGTGCCACACGGATGCCTACTGAAATGGAATTACATGAGTTGTCGCAATGACTGGTGAGAGGCAGGTCCAACATTTTTTGTAGAAAAGAATGACATTCCCAAAGACACCTCCACTGCTGTCATCAGTGGGGACTGGCCCTTCTGTTTCCACGCATGGGGAAGGTTTGCGATGAAACAAGTGCAAAATACCACGAAATAAATGCAAAATACTCCATGGCTTCTTTCCACCTAATGTCAGCACAATCAACTTTGAGACCACAAATGAGTTGAAATCTTGTAAGGAAGAGTGACTTGTAGCCGGTTCGGCTATGATTAACATGGGAGTGCAGATGCCTGGTGGCAGGTTAACCCCTTGAGTGGGTTTTTGTCAGCTTCGATTGTTTCATATATTCTTACATATGGGTCATTTCATGGTCTGTAACATGGGAACTCGTGTAAGCTCCATTATTGTTATGTTTCAAACAGTGGATCAAAACTTTGAAATAAATGTTATTTTCAGTGTATGGAAAGAAATGATGGTCTTGCTTTCATAACACAGATGGAGAAATGAACTGCTTGCCCAAAGTTCATGTCTAAGCTAATTGTTTAGCATTCAGAATACATTTTGCAATAGAAGCTGTTTTACACTAGTAAACTGTGGCTGGTTTCTTAAATTAGCTAACAAAACCTATTAAACCCATAAGGAACTAGAAATAGGCGGTCAAATTAATAATGCATTATTTTTCATATATCTCCCGACCATTTAATGGTACCTACTACGTGGTGGTTGTTGCTGCTGTCTTTGATAACTGCTGTTGAATCAGCTTCCAAATATGGCCACCCCACGCATAATAGAATACAACCATCGTGCTTCCTAGAGTTCCTTTGGCTGGTTCTTAGGTTAGCTGGGCAGGTACTTTCTTCCTATGGCACATTAACTGGAGAGTAATATCATTTCTAAGACAGATGTGTTAGGCAGGGTTCTCCAGAGAAGCAATACCAGAGACATTTTGTACATACTGTACATAGGAAGATTCATATCAAGAAATGGCTTATACTGTTGTAGAAATAGGGAAGTCTAATCTGGTTCCAGTCAGGCTTCTCCTGACTCATGGACCAGGAAGCAAGAAGACGAAAGGAGGGTAAAGGGAGAGTGGGTAGGAAAGAGGGAACCGATTACAAGGAACTGTGTGTGACCT
>NW_022111370.1:6018774-6031019 GCF_000313985.2 Echinops telfairi | reverse complement strand
TATGACACCAAGGTTTTACTCAAAAGAACACTTGGACCCAAACAACGATGCCATTTCTATCATTTGCTCTGGGTAAACACCATGGGGAAGCCCACACACTTGACTGTTGTTGCTGTTGTTAGCTGCTGCTGAACCCATGCCAACGCATAGATACCCTTGACCAACAGAACAGAGCATTGCTTTCTCCTGGACCATTCCAACAATTGAGCCCACTGTTGTAGCCTCCGTATCAATACATCAGCTTGAGGGTCTTCCTTTTTAATCTCTGACTCTCTACTTAATCAAGTATGATATCCTATTTCCAGGGACTGATTTCTCGTGATCTCCAAAGTGCATAAGATAAAGTCATGCCATCTATGCTACTAAGGAGCATTCTGGCTGTGCTTATTCTAAGCATCTGGTAGGAAAGTAAAACACTCAAGAAAATATTTCAGAGGCTTGTGCAAAATCAATGAGCAGCCAAGGGACAGAGAGGACTCTTTGGCTGACCCCACTCCAAGAGACAACATCCCTCAGTGACCCATAATGCTATGGGGGACAACACTGGAGACACAGTGCAGGAACTGTATCCTTTCTGATCATACCACAATGAAATGAAACAATTAGGGCGTGCAACAGAACAGCAAGGGGAACAGAGCAAGGAGGTCCCCAGGGAATACCAAAAATAGACATTGGGGCCAGGACGCAGCACCCCATCAGACTCAACTGGAAAACACTCCTAAAGGTCAACATACAGACCTTGAACTATTTACATGTTTGTTGGTTTGTTTTTATTTGGCGGGGGGCATTTGTCATTGGGTTTTTTTGTTTTGTCAGTGTTGTTGTTTGATTTTATTTTGCTGGTTTGTTTTGCTCTGTCTTCTTTTTTGTGCATCTTATTATCTCTGTAGGTCTATCTAGATAAGATAGGTTGAATAAACATTCTGGAGGAGAAAACAACCTGACTGACAGTTCCAGGGGAAATGGGAGAGGGGGAGGCAGAGGAAAGGAAGTGGTGGTAACAAACCCAGGCACAAGGGAACAACAAGTGATCTAAAATTGATGACAAGGAGAGTTTAGGAGGCCTAGTAGGGCTTAATCAAGAGCAATGTAACCGAGAGGAATTACTGAGATCCAAATGAAGGCTGAACATGATAGCAAGACAAGAGGAAAGTAAAAGGAAATAGAGGAAAGAACTAGGAGGCAAAGGGCATTTATAGAGATGTAAGTACAGACATGCATATGTAAATATAGTGATACATGACCATGGGAAAATAGATCTATGTGCATATATTTACAGGTTTAGTATTAAGGTAGCAGATGGACATTGTGCCTCCACTCAAGTACTCTCTCAATGCAAGAACACTTTGTTCTATGAAACTGGCATTCCATGATGCTCAACTTCCCAACATGATCACTGAAGACAAAGCAGGTGCGTAAGCAAATGTGGTGAAGAAAGCTGATGATACCCAGCTATCAAAAGATATAGCATCTGGGGTCTTAAAGGCTTGAAGATAAACAAACATCCATCTAGCTTAGAAGCAACAAAGCCCACATGGAAGAAGCACACCAGCCTGTGTGATCACAAGGTGTCGATGGGATCAGGTATCAGAGACCAAAGAACAAAAAAATCATATCATTGTGAATGAGGGGGAGTGTGGAGTGGGGACCCAAAACCTATCTGTAGGCAACTGGACATGCCCTTAAGGAAGGGTTGCAGGGAGAAGACAAGCCAATCAGAGTGCAGTGTAGCAACAATGAAACATACAACTTTCCTCTAGTTCTTTAATGCTTCCTCCCCCGACTATTATGACCCCAATTCTACCTTACAAAACCGGCTAGGCCAGAGAATATACACGGGTACAGATAATAGCTGGAAACACAGGGAATCCAGGACAGATAAGCCCCTCAGGACCAATAATGAGAGTGGAGATACCAGGAGGGGAAGGGGAAAGTGGGGGAGAAAGAAGAAACCAATCACAATGATCTACATATAACCTCCTCCCTAGGGGATGGACAACAGAAACGTGGGTGAAGGGAGACATAAGATAGTGTAAGACATTAAAAATTATAATAATTTATAGATTATCAAGGGTTTGTGAGGGAGGGTAGAGGAGGGAGAGGAAAAAATGAGGAGCTGATACCAAGGGCTCAAGTAGAAAGAAAATGTTTTGAGAATGATGATGGCAACAAATGTACAAATGTGCTTGACACAATGGATGGACGGATGGATTGTGATAAGAGTTATATGAGCCCCCAATAAATGTTTTAAAAATAAATAAATAAAATAAAAGTGACTGACAATCTGGCTGTGGAAACCAGAATGACAATTTAAAAGTTCCTTTAAAAAATAAAGGATTGAAAAGTATTTATACTCAACAAAAAAAGTATTTATACTCTATACATACTTTCTTTTCACCTTTTGTGTTTTTAGAATATTTCATGAATGAGGACTGAGTGGTATTATATCCTAAATCTATTGACAAGAAAAGTTAAAAATATTTTCCTTTCTTTTTGATGTCACTCTGCCAAAGTATGAAAACATCTGTGTGCGCGCGCATGTGCGCGCGCATGCACACGCACTTGCATGCGTGCATGCCAACCATTCCAATTGATCAAATTAAAATAATCATTTCTGTTGTTGAATCAGTTCTCATTCATGGAATACCTATGTACAACAGAACGAAAAATGTTTGCTAGGATTGAACCCATTGTTTGAGTCACTGTGTCAATCCATTGCCTTGAAGGATTTTGCTGCCCCTCTATTTTACCAAGCATGATATCCTTTTTCAGGGGCTTGTTTCTCATAATAACATGTCACTGGTACATAAAATAAGTCTCGCCATCTTGGCTTCTAAGGAGCAGTCTCTAGCTATACTTCTTCTAAGACAGATTTGTTTGTTCTGACAAACCGGTTGGTGAGTGGTGGTGAAAACAATTCTATATATTTGAGAAGGAGAATCTCTGCAGCACAACAGTTCAGTACGCATCTGCTAAGCAACAGGTTGGCAGTTCAAAGCCACAAGTGGGTCCATGAGATAAAGACCTAGCAATCTGCCCTGTAATGATTACAGCCTAGAAAATCCTGTGGGGCAGTGATGCTAATTCTATTGACCCTCTATTGGTTTAAATCCGTGGTTCTCAACCTTCCTAATGCCACAACACTTTAATTCAGTTCCTCATGTTGTGGTGACCCCCAACCATAAAATTATTTTTGCTGCTAGTTCATAAATGTAATTTTGCTACTGTTAGGAATCGTCATGTAAATATCTGATATTCAGGATATATTTTCATTGTTACAAATTGAACATAATTAAAGCATTGTGATTAATAACAAAACAATATGTAATTATGTATTGTTAAATATTTATTTATAATTACTAATAAATAAAATTTTGTCTTGAAGCATGGTGTAGCATGGATAGCAGTCTTCATACATACTTGTATGTGGATTATCTCCATGTGGCAGACCCACCTGGAAACGGATAAAGGAGCAGTGTCTCAGTTCCTAAGACCAACTGAAATATATATATATATATATAATTTAGTTATATTTCAGATGGTTTTAGGAACCTACATATATAAACACACACACATAGAGATACCATTTCACCAACTGAAAATAATTATATCACATTTCTTGATTTCACAATTCTATAACTTTAAATGCATACATTTCCCAGTATTTTCATTCTCTTAACTGTTTGTGCATTTTCATTTCTCTGTAAGATATGAATATATTATACTAAGAGATATTATATAAATGAGACCATTATTCAAAATGAGAATCTTTTCTCCTAACAGCACCACTATTTGTAGCATCTAAGACTAAATAAATGTCTCCCATGAGTGACTAAATGCAAAATAAAAAGTAACCACTCAACTTTAATAGTTTAAAAAATGCTATTAAACATAATGGCTTCTTGACATTCAAGTAGCACTATGTTTTAAGCAGTCTTCATTTTTTAAGAACTACTTTATTTTCATTTTAAATATTGATGGTAAATCATGTTCTCTAGAGTGAGGATCCATAGGCAAAACTCTCCTAAGGAAATAAATTTCTATGGACTTCAAAGTTCCAAGGTCCTTTAAAAAAAGAAGAGAGTTTTATTTTGTTTCTGTTTTCTCCAGAGGCTATGCAATAACATCATATAAATAAACACCTTGAAAATCTGACAGAGCAATCACACTTCTCAGGGCTTTCTGCAATCCTTGCTGGTATGTACTTTTGACCACATAGCTTCCTTCGCCACGTGAACCTTAAGGAGGCACTCCAAGAGATGTAAAGGGTACATGAAGAACAAAGTGGCCCAATGTGGCCACCATGGACTAAAATCCTCCTGAAAGGGATGAATCAGGCCAAGGAGGAAAGAAAGCACAAGGGAAGCCTTCCAAAAGATCTATTTCCTTTTCTTACCCATCTTAAGATGGGACCCACTGGAGTTCAGGTCTAAGGAAAAAGAAAGCACGATAGGTAGGAGTTGAGGGGTACTTTTATCTACAACTGATTTTAGCCTAGAATTCTGTGAAAGGCATCTTTGAAGTCTGGGCCTCCTCTTACCCCAGCTCTTCAAGATATAAGAAAGAAAAGTCTATCTAGGAATGGTGTGTCGTTAGCTAGCATGCCCTGGACCACATCTCAAGAACATGGCACTAAGTACTCAGGCCAAGACGGAGTGAGGATAGATAAGGACATCACTCCAAACTGAGTAACATGCCCAGGTGACTATAGAATAAAGCCAGAACAAAGATCCCACACCTGCTAGATCTTCAGCATTTTGAAGACGCCAGGTACTCAGCCTCAACCATGACTCCGGAATAAAGTGTGCAGCCAATACTGGACAGGCTGTAAACAAGTCATCTCGCCTTCTGGGATTTGTTTCCAAATGGAAAAATCTGCACTTCATGGACAGGGATCTATCAGAAATTCAAGTTGGACTCAGAGGAGGATGTGGAATGAGTGATAGCATCGAAGACTTCAGATGAATCTTGGCTGAGAGCAACGAATGCCAGAAAGATGCTTACTTGTGCTTTCTTGGTTGTGCAAAGACATTTGGCTGTATGGATTACAACAAATTATGGATAACGCTGAAATGTACGGGAATTTCAGAACACTTCATTGTGCTCATGTGGGACCGATCCACAGACACAGAGGCAGCATTGCAAACAGATCCAGGGGATACTGCCTGATTAAAATGCCCATGGAAGCTGCAATCACGAAGTCAAGCAACGTACTGCATCAAGCATAACCACTGCCAAAGACCTCTTTAGAGTGTCCAGAGCAAAGGTGTCTGAGCACTAAGTGTGCCTGACCCCAGCTATGATATCTGCACTTGGCTCCTCTGCACGAAAGCCAGGCAACAAATCAGAGAAGAATTGATGCACTGGAATGACAGTGTTGGCGAAGGATATTGAATGTACCGTGGCCTGCCAGAGGAATGAACAAATCTGCCTTGGGAGAAGTACAACCAGAATGCTCCTGGGAAGTGAGGCTGGGAAGACTGTGTCACATACTTGGACACGTTATCAGGTAGGACTCTCTGAAGAAGGACTTCACGCTAAGGAAAGTAGAGAGCCAGGATAAGAAAGAGGAAGAGCTGGACCACACATTAGCTGCAATGATAGGCTCCGACAAGCAATGACTGTGAAGATGGCACAGGACGGGGCAGTGTTTTGTTCTGTTGTGCAGAAAATCGTTATGAGAATGAATGGACTCAACAGGACCTAACGAGCACAATGAAAGGTCAGGGTTGTATACCAAGGTCCTTGCAGCACCATGTAAAAGATACACACACACACACATACACATATATATATATATACACACATCAGCAGATAAACAGATAAACAAAATGTTGGATGGCCACATAATGTTCTATTACTCATTTTTTATCCATTTTAAATTTGTTCTAGTTTTTAATATTTTCTGCTTTCTTTCCAACTGAGGTTTTTATCTGTTTTACTTTGTTGTTATTGTTGGTTGTATTCGTGTATTTTTTAATGTTACTCTGTGTATAAAATCCAGGGTAAGTAACTATATACAAATAGTAACTGGATTAGCGGTTCCTTGGGGGTATGTCAGGGACAGTTGGGGAAAAATAGGGAGGTAATATTGATGAGTACAAGAATGAAGAAAATGTTCGAAAACTAATTGTGCTGATGGTTGTACAACTCTCTTGATGTGATTCAACTATTGAATTATGTGATATGTAAATTATGCGCCAATAAAGCTGTTTAAATATTAAATAAATAAAAATGAATGAAGTCCTGATATATACCACAGCATGAATAAACCTCAAAAACATTATGCTGAGTGAAGTAAGTCCATTTAAAAAGAATAAGTACTGTATGACTCATTAACATAAAATACCTAAACTAGACAAATATATTGAGTCCAGAGTACTAAAATGCTTACCAGGACAGAAGGAAGAAGGAAGTGTATGGTGATGAAACATTGGACAACCAGTAGTGGTGATGATTACATAATATGGTTGCTATAATTGGTGTCACTGGGTTGTATATGTGAAAAAGTGTGCAATAGGAAAATATTATATCTAAATGTTCACAACGATGAAAGATAATTAACTAAAACTGAAATGTAAGGGTTAAAAGTAATGATATCACTATCTTGTACATATATGAGTGTCACTGGATTCATTTCTCCAGACAACCTACCCCGAACCCCCACAGGGTGGCTGTGGGTTACATGTTGGGCTGTTAACTGCAAAGTCGGCAGTTTGAAACCACCACTAGCCGCTCCATGAGAGAAAGGTAAGGTCTTCCAGTCTTACAAAGATCACAGTCTCAGAAACCCTCTCCTAGAGGGTCACTATGAGATAGAATGGACTGAAGGATGGGTTTGGTTTGTAGACAGACAATAGCAGACAGATGATAGATATAGAAAACTCAGCCTAAGACAGGACCTTTGAGCCAGAAAGAAATGACTCAACCGGCCAAATATGGATGATGAGGTCTCTGGAAGAACGGACATTGAAAGACCTGAGAGAGAGAGAGAGATTTAAAGTGTCTGTAAATATGGAATACCTTCCCTGCTTCCAGGACACATGATTTAAGGCCAATCATTTTATCTCATAGAACTCAGCTTCCTCTTCTATAAAACAAAATACTCATAATACAGGCTAAGAAAACTGTGATATGGCTGTGATCAAATGAGAAACGATGAATAAGGATTTAAGGTAGGAAGTGAAAAAATTTTTAACATTTTATTAGGGGCTCATACAACTATTATCGCAATCCATACACACATCAATTGTGTAAAGCTCATTTGTACATCATTCTCAAAACATTCTCTCTCCACTTAAACCCCCGACATTAGGTCCTCATTTTTCCCCTCCCTCCCCGCTCCCCCCTCCCTCATGAGCCCTTGATAGTTTATAAATGGGTATTTTGTCATATCTTGCCCTGTCCGACGTCTCCCTTCACCCACTTTTCTGTTGTCCGTCCCCCAGGGAGGAGGTCACATATAGTTCCTTGTAATCTGTTCCCTCTTTCCTACCCACTATCCCTCTACCGTCCCTGTTTCGCCACTCACACCACTGGTCCTGTAGGGCTCATCCGCCCTGGATTCCCTGGATTTTCAGTTGTCTTTTTTTTTCCTTTTTAACTAAGTCTCTTTTTTAACAATTAGAAACAAGGAAAGCAGCATTCGAATTACAGTCAGTTGCAGCTTTTCCAAGGAGCTCAGTGGTTGGCTGCCAACCAAAAGGTTGGTAGTTCAAGTCCACAAGCCATCCTACAGAACAGAGATGTTGCAGTCTGCTTCTGTAAAAGATTTATAGTCTTAAAAACTATGTGTGCAGTTCTTTTCTGTCCCAGAGGATCGCTCTGTGTCAGAATGTACTGAACAGCCATGAGTCATGGGAACTTCTTCCAACAGTGTGGGCAGTCCCACAGAGCTAGATTAGAGGAATTTTACCCTGATTGTATCGCACTGTATTAAAGATTCACTCCTGAGATGTAATCATCACCATATTTGACTTGAAAAGAAACCCTTTCTGTGGTTTGAAAGCAGTTTTCATTCATAGACAGAACAGAAGACAAGAGAACAAACTCCGAGCAGAAGAATTCACCTTTCAGTCAGCCCACCGACATGTGGAAGGTAGGAAAACAAGCCTCGATGTACACTGCGGAGTAGGTCAAAGGCCATCGTGGGAGGTGTGATAGAAACCTATCTTCCTCAGAAGTGACCGATATTGTCACACAGCTTTCAAGACTCCACAAATCACTACTCACAGTCCAATCTCCAGCAGCTTTGACAAATGCTGCACTGCCCCAGCAAACCAGGGTGAAAAGTGGGGTGTTTTGGGTGGATGAATGACAAGCTGGGAGGAGTTGATGTCCACTGGACAGGCAGTAGAGGGCCATTAAGCCTAGTCAGTCATTAATCTCCAGGACATGGGCAGCATCAAGGTCATTAATGCTGTTATAAACTAAAAATGAAAAGAAAAAAAAGCACATAGCTCTTTTTATGGTTGATACAGTTTCAATTGGCACATATTGAGTATTTCTAGAGATTTAATTAAGCAATCAGATTGCTTCAGTGGTCTCAATATTCAGTGCCTTTTATTGAGTTCCTTAATCACTATGCATAGAATTATTCTGGATACTTTATGGACCATAGCAAGTGAAGTTTTATGTCTTCCCAAGATTACAGTGAACCTTTGCACCATTACTCGAGCTTAAACAAAGCTATTGTTTCGCTGTTTGTTTTTGTCGTTGCTGTTTTTCAGGACCTGGGGACATTTTAGATTACTGTTGTTGTTGTTGCTGTTGTTGTTAGATGCCATGGAGTCACCTCCGACTCATAGCAATCCTATGTACAACAAGAGGAAACTGCCCAGTCTGGGGACATGCTCACAAGCTCTCTGGTGCTTGATCCCCATTTTTTAGCCACTGTGCCAATTCAGGTCCCTTAAATGGATTGACACGGTGGCTGAACAACTGGTATTGTAGGCACCATTGTGAGAATGGCACAAGATTGGGCAGTGTCTCATTCTGTTGTACACAGAGTTGGCATGAGTTGGGAATAACTCATGTACCTACCGATAGTCTAACAATGACTTTACCAAGCATGGTGTCCTTATCCAGGGCACAATCTGGCTGGACTGTTTCTAAGACAGGTTTGCTCACTCTCCTGGTACTCCACAGTTTGTTCAATATTCTTGATGACGCCATAATTCAAAGGCATCCTTCTCTTTTGGCCTTCTGTATTTATTGTGCAGTTTTCACATAGGAGGCAATTGTAAATACCCCGGCTTGTGGCCAGGGGCACCTTAGTCTTCAAAATGTCCCCTTTACTTTTGAATTTACAGAGCTCTTTAAAGCAGATTTGATGAATGCACTATATTGCTTGATTCTTGAATGCTGCTTCCTTGGGTGCTGATTGTATATCCAAGTAGAACAAACCCCTTGTCAACTTCAATTATTCCTTTGGATAATACAAAAAAAGATATTTACTTGTGTTTCATTGACCATGCAAAGGCATTTGACTATGTGGATAGCCTACGGACAGCCTTGAGGGAATGGGAATTCCAAAAGCACCCAATTGTGCTCAAGTGGACCCTGTACATGAACCAAGAGGCAACTGTGTAAACAGCACAAGGGAATACCTCATGGTTTAAAGTCAGGAAAGATGTGCATCAGGGTTGTATCCTCTCGCCGTACTTGTTCAATCTGCTGAGCAAAGCGTTAGAAAAGCTGGATTACATGAAGAAGAGTGCTGCATTGAGATTGGAGGAGGGATTCTTGAGAGCCTGCGATATGACACAAACCTTGCTTCCTAAAACTGAGGAGGACTTGAAGCTCTTGCTGATGAAGATCAAGGATGGCAACCTTTGGTATGGATGACAACTCAATGTAAAACCTAAAATCCTCACTCACAACCACACCAATAGATAACATCACGATAACGGGGAAAGAGTGAAGTTGTCAAGGATTTCGTCTTGCTTGGACTCACAGTCAGTGCTCATGGAAGCAGCAGTCAGAGAACATTGCATTAGGTAAATCTACTGCACCAGGCATCTTTAAAGCATGGGAAAGCAAGGATGTTACTTTGAGGATTAAGGCATGCTTGACCCAAGCCATGGTATTCCCAATCACCTCATTTGAATGGGAAAGTTGAACACTGAATACAGAAGGCCAATGATGAATTGATGCGTTTGAATTAGGATGTTGGTGAAGAATATTAAAGGTACCATAGACTGACAAAAGAACAAACAAAGCTTTCTTGGAACTACAGCCAGGATTTTCATCAGAAGTCAGGAAGGTGACACTTTATCTCACATCTCCCAGAAAAGGACATCATAGTTGGTAAGGTACAAGGGCTGCACAAAAGACAACCTTCAACAAGTTGGACTGACACAGCGGTTGCAACCAGGGGCTCAGAGCACAACACTAGACAATGTTTCTTTCTGTTGCACATGGGTCTCCAGGAGGCAGAGCTACCTGAATGGCACCTAACAAAACACAACATGCAATGGCGAAGTGTCCTAGTCTTCTGAGTGCTCAAACCGAGGACCCTTGAATGAACATTGCTCTGTTATTGGACGTTCCTCTGTGAATGTACGGTTGAGCTGTGTCACTCACAGATTGCTTATTTGCTACCTTTCTGAGTAGCTAGCATTTATCTGCAACGCCAACATCGATAGTCAGGGCACTGTCACCGCCATGTGCTGACACGCATAATGGAGCAGAGAACACTTTGTGTTGCGTGAAGTCCACATGCCCAGCTGTGGGTGAACAAGCGGATGATACTCTTCCTTCACGATCCAGTGCTCTAACTGTAAACAAGGAATCCTCCTCATGATCTGTTTAGCACTGCGGTCTTCCACATATTTGCAATTTTGTTGGTGTTTGACTGTTTAAAAGGACCATCAAAAGTAGTGTTGATAACTGCACAAGTACACAAGTCTAGTGTTCCTAAGTGCACAAAGGCTACCATATGCTTTATGAAGAAAAAAACATGTGTTAGATTAATCTGATACAAGTATGAATCATAGTGGTATTAGACATAAAGTCAATGTTAATTGCTCAACAATATTTGTTAATTAAGGTGTCTTTAGACATAAATACACACAAAATGACATTGTATATTAATCAAATGACAAATTTGCTGTGACCAGAGGCTCACAGAAACTTAATCAAAGAAGTGCTCTGCCCAGTAATAATGGTTCAGTATTGACTAAGTCAGAGTTTATGGTGACTTTGTGTAACATTGTTGTTTGTTGCGATTGTGTGTTAATGAGTATATTCCAAGTCACAGTGACCCTAAAGAATACAGTAGAACAACCACAGAGTGCTTGCTCAATTGTGACCTTTACAAGATCACATCCCCCTTTGGTTCACAGCCATGGGCTTAATCATTGCGCTTCTTTTTTCTGGAACTTCACTACTTCGAATCACTAGAATCAGCTGTACTTGCCTTGTTGTCCTGACCCTCAATGTTAGAAGCAAAATAACCACTTTTTCTTCCTTGCTTCTACAGAGGTTTGCTCGAATCGCAATCAAATCGCTTTCCAATCTTCCTGGTAATAAAGTGGGTTGTCTTTGGGTGTTTTGAATCTGAAGGACCAAGGATTATGCCTAATTTTTTCTCCCCTTTCTGGCCCCTTGTTAGCACAATTTATTTCTGAGAAAGGGGTTTTTTCTTTAAGAAAATTGAAGTCGGCTCTCTGAGACTACCTTTGAATAATGTACGGCATCTGAGTCTTGGTGAGAGACCATGGTCAGCATTGACTGGTACCTCCAGTCAGCCATCTCTCTGTGCCTGACAACAGTTGTTGAGTGGATCTGAGGCCTCAGAAAAGCTAGAGCTTGGGATCACTGTTCACCGAACCTCCATATTAGCTCTTCTTCTTTTTAATCATTTTATCAGGGGCTCATACAATTCTTATCACAATCCATACATCCATCCATTGTGTCAAGCACATTTGTACATCGGATCATCATTCTCAAAACATTTGCTTTCTACATGAGCCCTTGATATCAGCTCCTCATTTCCCCCTTCCTCCCCACTCATCCATCCCTCATAAACCCTTGATAATTTATAAATTATTACTATTATTATTTTGTCATATCTTATACTGTCCAACGTCTCCCTTCACATAATTTTCTGTTGTCCATCCAGTAGGGAGGAGGTTATATGTAGATCCTTATAATCAGTTCCTCTTTTCTACCCCACCTTCCCTCCACCCTCCCGATATCACCACTCTCACCACTGGTCCTGAAGGGATCATCTGTCCTGGATT
>NW_022111370.1:6015700-6017572 GCF_000313985.2 Echinops telfairi | reverse complement strand
ACAAGGCATAGCAAGACAAAGCAACAAAAGAGAACACAATGATGACAACAACAAAGAAAACCAATAACTCAGAAAAGAATTAATTCATTTTAAAAAATTAAAGAAAGAAAGAAAACCCTGTAAATAGATCAAGGTCTGGTTTTTTACCTCTAGGCATGTCCTCCAGTCAAGTCCAACGGGGTGCCATGCTCTGGCCCCCAAGTCTATTCTTTGCACTCCCTCAGGAGCTCCCTGCTCTGCTCCCCCTGTTGCTCTGCCGCAAGCCTTTAGTGTTTTGCCTCAGTGTCGCAGGGTCAGACCAGGCCAATCCTGACACTGAGTCTCCAGTGTTATCCCCCATAGGGCCATGGGTCAGCAAGGGACATATTTTCTCATAGTGGGATCAGCCATATGGTGCATTGGCTCTTTGGAGCGGGGATATTGTCCTCCAGTCCTGGTGGGCCAGGATGTGCTCCACTCTCTCTTCCTCCCCATTCATTTGCTCCCGTGCATATATCCTATTCTTGGGCAGAATGTGGGTGGAGAGAAGAAAAGAGGATGAGGTTTGTTGCCATTATTCAACCAACCAACCAACAAGTCAATTTGATTTTAACTCATGACTCCATGTGTATCAGAATAGAACTGGGTTCT
This sequence comes from Echinops telfairi, assembly GCF_000313985.2. Lineage (NCBI taxonomy): Eukaryota > Metazoa > Chordata > Mammalia > Afrosoricida > Tenrecidae > Echinops > Echinops telfairi. The sequence continues at coordinate 6,016,942 of NW_022111370.1, read as the reverse complement.
ATAGATTTCTCAATGGCTGATTCTTCAGAAGGCGATAACCAGATCATGATTCCTGAGGTATTTCTAGGTGGACTTAAACCACTAACATCTTGGTCAGAGCTAACATTAACAGTTAACACCCAGGGACTCCATTGCCATTGTTACTGAGTATCTTTTGCCAGATCAGAATGAGTCTCAGGTCGTTTCCAGAGTCAATTTTATTTTAAAAACACCTAGCTGGTCCAGAGAGAACAGGATGCAGTTTTAGAAATCAAAAGGCTGTCTTTTGTCCCAATTTTCAAGTAATAATCTAGAGAAAGGCACCTTCTTTCTCTCTGGATCTTGCTTTCAACAATGAGGGGATTACTCACAATCAGAGGTCTACAAGCTTCTCCTCAAGCAGCATAATGTTCGAATATGTCATTGACACTAGCAAACCCACTGAGGTTGAACTGAAAGGTCTTAAATCTCCCATATTCAACTTAGGGCATTTTCTGTCTTAGTTCTCTAATGCTGCTGCAACAGAAATGGACTTCACAAGTAGACATTTATGGATTTCACCAGTAGACATTTATTCTGGCACAGTTTAGAAGGCTAGTGATCCCAATTTAAGGTGCTAGCTTTAGGGAAAGGCTTTCTTGCTCTCTGTTATCTCAGTCCAGGAGGAACATTCCATTGTCCTTTACCGTCCATGGGCCAAGCACTCCTTGGAGATCTTGTATCTTGGCATCAACTTTTCCCTGAGACTAGGAGGTTCTCAGCATAGGGATCCAAGGACCCAAGGACCCTTTCCTTTCTGGGCTCTTCTTTATTGGTGGTCCCTATCCTCTATTCATTTCTCTGTTCTTTTATTTCTTGTAAGATAAAAGTTGGTGCAGACCACACCTCAAGGTAACTGCCCTTATAGCAGATCAGGGAATCGAGTAAGGGTGTTACATCCCACCCTATTCATCTTGCAACTGATTGGCTGATCCCTTCAGAGCTCTTCATAAGAATGATTACCTAGCTGTCAAATTATTGAGAATCACAGCCCAGCTGAGTTGACCCATCTTTTGCAGGGACATAATTTAATCCATGACACCTTCTTAGCCCCACCTCACTCCTGCCTCAAGCCAATCCCTATGAATCTAGGGCTCCACGACATCAAGCTGAGTACCCAGAACCACTGAAATTCCAACCTGCTCTCGGTCTCACTAATAATAAGCCATTTCACAGATAGGAACTGGAAATACAGTGAACCCAGGACAGATGAATCCCCCAGGA
>NW_022111370.1:6012355-6015216 GCF_000313985.2 Echinops telfairi | reverse complement strand
GTTTCACTTCCCACTTTGAATTCCACCAAGTGTGGACAGCACAGAAGGTTTGGCAGCCAACATTTTCTGAAAGGATACAATAAATTCTAGAAGCCTGGGTACCAGCACTCTATAAATGCTTAACGAAATCTACTTGTCTGCTCTCGTTTCTTACCGATGTCAGAACAAATGTTATTTTTTAACATTGCTATGCAAATTAAGTCAGAGATCAATATGTTTAGATAAATATAGTAATAGCAGCTCCTACACTTCATCTAGAAAACGTTAACTCTATGAGATCTTATTTTCCCATATTTTAAAATGATTTTCTTTTAGTATCTAAGTGATGATGTGTTCATGAAAGGCTCAAGATGAAGATTAACACAAAAATATTATTCATACTTGCAACACCCAGAGATAATCACTATTGGAATACTTACACATGCATCCCTCCCAAAACTCGTGGCTATCCCATGTTCCAACTCACAGTGGTCCTATAGAATAGGGTAAAGCTGCCCTGTGACTTTCTAAGACTATAACTCTAGTCTTTAAAAATATGCACAAAAGACTAGACGTTCTATACAATACTGATGTTAGTTGACATTGACAGCTCTGATTCATGGTAAGCTTGTGTGCAACAGAGCTCATGGGGCCCAGTCTGGCATCACCCTCAAAATCACTAGTGTGTTTGAGTTTATTGTGGCCATTGTGCTAACTCTGAGGGTTGCCCTTGGCCTTGTTAGCCCTCCACATCCCCAAACATGATATTCTCCTCTAGCAATTGATGGTTCCTAATGATAAGTCAGACCATGTTCTGTTGTGATCCATAAGATTCATCCACTGATTATCAGAAGTAGATCAACAGACTTTTCTTCTCAGTGTATCTCAGAGTGAAATCTCCACTGAAACTTGTCCACTATGGAGGACTCTGGTGGTATTTTCTATACCAGTGCCATTTTCCCCCAGTATTATAACAACATGGAAGACATCACAATATGACAAGCTGATGAACAGGTGTTGGATCTTATAGAGGGAGGCTTTAAAAAGTTCCTGGAAATTTTTTATTATCTTTCCATACCCTTTCTCCATGGTGCCACCCCCACCCCCATACTATAATATGTAGTATCTTCTTGAATCATACTATGATTATGTAATACAATAAAACACAACACAACACTGCACTATAATATGCTACTTTGTTGTTATGGTTAGCTGCCAGCCAGTCAGCTCCGATTCATAGAGACTCCACGTGTGATAAAAACAGCTCCACCCTGTACCACATCCACAATTGTTATGCTGGAATCCATGTTGCAGGGGCTGTGCCAGTCAATGCTATTGAAGGTCTTTTTCCGTTTCACTGACCCTCTGCTTTTCCAAGCACAATGTCACTGTCCTGGGTCTTTTACTTCTGATACTATGTCCCAGCTATGGGAGAGGAAGTCTGGCCATCCTCGCTTAGATGGAACTTTCTAATTGCGTTTGCACCAAGACAGAATTGTTTTGACTTCTGAGATTCCATGGTATAGTCAGCACCATAATTCAAATGCACCAATTCTTCATTAGGCTTTCTTCTTCAGTTCCCAGCTTTCACAAGTATATGAATTGATAGAAAATACCAAAACTTGAGTCAGGTGCACCTGAGTCCTCAAAATGCTCTTTAATGCTTTAAATTGGTATTTTACAGCAGATTTACCCAAGCAATGCATTATTTGATTTCTGGACTGCTGCTTCTATGAGCATGGATTTGAAAAAAAATAACATGAAACTCTTGACAAGCTCGATCTTTTCTTCATCTATGATGATGTTTTCCACTGGTCCGGGTGTGAGGAGGTTTATTCTTTTTGCAGTGTGTTGTAATCCACATTGAACGGTGCCGTCTTGTGTGTTCCTCCGAAGTATTTCAAATCCTGTTCACTTTCAACAGTCAAGGTGGTATCCTTTGCATATCAAGGTTGCTAATGAGCCTTCCTCTAACCTATAGATTTCCAAATTTATTGGACCATACACACCCTTTTCAGAAAAAAAAATTACTCAGGACCCCCCTGAGTTAAAAACGTTAGTGCTATAGCACAATTTAAAATTTTAGTGCAATTAAAAACGTTAGTGCTGTAGCACATAATCCAAGTTAAAGCGTATGTATCTGCTTTTGCAGCTTGCTATCCTCAGGAGGTGGTGTCACCCATTTGGGGAAACACTGCATGAATTCCAATGCCACATTCTTCTCCATACAGTCCAGCTTGGATTATTTGTTCAGTACACAGAAGGAATAACTATAGTGAAAGAATACAAGCATGACACATATCTCTCCTGATTTTAAACCATCAGAATCTTGTTCTGTTCAAATGACTGCCTCTTGGTCTAGGGAAAGGTTCTAACGGAACACAATGAAGGGTTTTGGAATTTCCATTCATTACAACATTATCCATAGTTTGTTACAGTCCACACAGTCAGATGCCTTTGCACAGTCAGTAGAAATCAAGTAAACACATTTGCTAACATTCTGTTTCTATCCAAGATCCATTTAACGACAGTAATGAAATTCCTCTTTCCATGTGCTCTTCTGAATCTAGTATGAATTTCTGGCAGCTCCCTGTAGATGTGCTACTACAACCTGGACTGCTCCCTGCAAATGTGCGGCTACAATCTATAGACAAGGTAGATTGCCCCTGTGGGTTTCTGAGGCTATAAATCTCTTGGGGAAAATAAGTCTCCTTTCTCTTCTTTGGAGCTGTTGGTGGGTTTGAACTAACCACAGAGTGGTCAGCAAGCCCAACTCATAACCCATTTGCAATGACAAAGCACTTGCTCTTACAAAATTTTATCATGTGATCTCAAGTTCCCTTTCTATCACCAAGGGCATATTTTCCAACTACCAAGTCTTC
>NW_022111370.1:6006546-6011048 GCF_000313985.2 Echinops telfairi | reverse complement strand
TTTAATAGAAGAAGGTATTCTTGCTTTGAGGGAGTACTTGAGTGGAGGCCCAATGTCCTTCTGCTACCTTAATACTAAACCTATAAACTTGAGAATTTTATAAATGCATCTTCCTGTCTGGTCAATTTTATACTGAAAAAATTAATAGAATTATTTAATTTCTTCATTATTGACTTTGTTTATTGTAGCATATAGGTATTAACGTAACACAGACAGTGCTGTACTTCAAAAGAGGTGCTAAATCTTTTTAATAATAAATGTGACACCATTCTTCAATTTGTTACTCCCAGTATAATAAGCCATATGATTTCCCAACTCACCATGGCCAATACCAGTTCAAAAAATCTTGGAATATTGATCTGTGTGTATTCCGTTTCATTTTTGAAGAATTACAATTTTACTAGATTCATACTTGATACATTCCATGTTCTGACTATTAATGCGTGTTTGTAGTTGTTTCTTATCATTCTGAGCTGTGTCCTATCAGCAAATGAAAGAGCCCAAAGCTCAATCAATATCATTAAGATCAACCTTACTTTGAGGAAGCAGCCATTCCTCAGTCAACATGCCTTCCAATCTGAGAGACTCATCTTCAGGCACTGTATCAGACAATGTTCCACTCTCATTTATCAGGTTGTCAGTGGCTACTTCCGTCAGAAGGGGACCAACTCTTCCTTCTTTCTAGTGTGTTTTAGCCTGGGAGCTCAGCTGAAACCTATCCACCCTGGGTGGCTCAGCTGATATCTGAAATACTGGTTGGCATAGTTTCCACCTTCATAGCAACACAAAGCACGTCACAGTGTGACACATTGATCAATGAGTATACTATATTACAATTATGCTATACCTTATGTTAGATATCATCTTACATCATATAATACTAATAGAATACACAATGTATCATAGAAAACAAATGTGAGGATGGTGCAGGACTGGGCCGGTTTTTGTTCTGTTGTACATAAGACTACCATAAATCAGAACCTATTCAACAGCACTTAACAATAACGACAACATAGTCCAATATATATTATAACAGGAGGAGTAATAGTTTCTGCCCTGAAAGAGATCACGTCAAGTCACATTTCTCAAAACGTGCTTCTTTAATATATTTTATATTTATATATTCAATAGGCCTACAAAGCCCTTGTGGCCTTATAAGAAGCTATGAAGAGTTACAAAAAAGATTGTATGAAGAAGAATGCGATATCAAGATTGGAGGAAGGCTTATAAAAAACCTACAAAATACAGATGACACAACCTTGCTTGTTGAAAGTGAGGAGCCTTGAATCCCTTGATGATAAAAATCAAGTATTGCAGCCTTCAGTCTGGGTTACAACTCAATGTGAAGAAGACCAAAATCATCCCAACTGGACTAAAGATAAAATCATGATAAATGGAAAAAAGGTTGAAATTGCAAGGATTGTGTCTTGCTCAGCTCCACAATCCATGCTCATGGAAGAAACAGTCATGAGATCGAATGACATGCTGCACAAGACCTCTTTAGAGTGTTGAAAAGCAAGGCACTTTGAGGACTAGGGTGTGCCTGATCCAATCCATGGTATTTTACATTGCCTTGTGTGCATGTGAAAGTTGGACGTTGAATAAGGAAGAATGAAGAAGAATGGATACATTTGAATTGTCGTGCTGGAGAAGAAAATTGAAAGTATTATAGGTTGCTAAAAGGTAAACTGATCTGACTTGGAAGAAGTATGACCAGGGTGCTCTTTAGAGGCAAAGGATGGTAAGACTTGGTCATACATGCTTTGGACATGTTGTCAGGAGAGACCAGTCCCTGGAGAAGAACATCACATTGGGTAAGTGGAGGTGCAGTGAAAATGAGAAGACCTTCCAGGAGATGGATTGAACCAGCGGCTACAACAGTAGGAACAGTTGCAGAACTAAGAATGGTTTCTTTCTATTGTGCATAGGGTTGCTCTATGTTGGAACTGACTCAATGGCACCTAACAACAACAACAACAACAACAGTGGCATGGCGGTAAAGCACTCACCTGACAACCAACAGCTCTCCAGGAGAAAGTAGTGACAGTCTGCTTCCGATCGACGTACAACCTTGGAAACCCCATGAGGCAATTCTATTGTGTCCCAGGGGATTGCTGTGAGTTGGAATCTACTTGTTGGCAGTGGATTTTGTATGGGTTGAAGGTTATAGGACTGAAAGATCAGCCTGAAATTAGGACTGGAGCCCAGGTCATCTGCCTTTTGATCTGATGTTCTGTCTCTACAATACCTGCTTCTTTTTCTCTGCTGTTTTGTTTCCTTTATAATATTTATCTACTAACACATCAGCATTTTGACAGTATTCTAGGAATATTGTGTCAACCAACAGCAACAACAAACCCTCTCATTCTGTGTGTGTGTGTGTGTGTGTGTGTGTGTTCCTTTCATGCAGACCTGTCAAAACCCATCTGTTTCATAATGGACCAACTCAGAGCAAAACCCGTGGGTATACTTTGCTCAAAGGAGCAGATTAAAGCATTTCCAAATCAGGAATGGCCAAGCTAGACTTTTCTGTGGGTTCAACTTGCTGCCCCAAAGCAGACCAAACTGTAATTTATCTGCAGCCTAGCTTGTTACCCAGAATCCCTCACTGGACCTTTGTCAGTGTTGCCAAGGCAACCCTAACTCTTACCACTTTTGTAATTTTCAGTTTCAATCGCAAACTCCAGGTTGACTTGGCTGAAAATCTGAAACAGCAAAACTTTGATTCTCTGGAATTCTGGAGGAATAAATTTTCTTATTCCTGAAGAATAAAAAAGACTTTAGTTCTTTAAATCTGAGACTTCAGTCCTTCAGAAAAAAATTGCCCACCATTTTGGATGAAAATTTTATGAATATAAACCACTTGATCTTTTTCTTAGTGCCTCGGGTACCAGAATATTTTTTCAAAAACACAAACCTGACTTCTAAATATTGTCTCAATCCTTCTAGGTTAGGAAGGGGCCCCGTTACTGTTTACCCTTTGCAATCATAGATGTTTGTAGTCTTTTGACATATCCTATACCCCAGACTCTTGGAATCTTGGGGCTACACAGAAAGAATCTTACTCCATTTGTGTGTAAACAAACCTATCTTTAAAAAAGTACAGTCAGAAGGCTCCTTAGAAGCAAGAATGGTGAGACTTCGTCTAGCATACTTTGAACATGTTGTCGGGAGGGACCAGTCCCCTCATGCTTGGTAAAGTAGAGGGACAGTCAAAATAAATAAATACATGAATAAAGACCCTCAACAAGATGGATTGACACAGTGGCTGAAACAATGGGCTCAAATATAAGAACAATTGTGAGGATGGTGGAGGACCAAGGGGCATTTCGTTCTGTCGTACATAGGGTCTCTAGGGGTTAGAACCAACTCGACAACCCCTAACAACATGTGGAAAGGGTGTTCACACACAGCTGCTCTTCTAAGCCCTCCCATGTCCTCGTCTCTGTGTAGTGTGATTTGGCTCGCTAACTGCAAGGTCTGCTGTTCGGACCTTCTAGCTGCGCCGTGGGAGAAAGAGGAGGCCATCTCCTCTGCAGAAAAGGGAAGCCTCAGAAACTCTACAAAGCAGTTTTTGCTTCCTATGAGTCCAAATGGACTTGATAGCCAGTTGGTTGGTTATACTTAGAAGATTCTTACATAGACTTGACTATCTAGCTCAGCAGTTCTCAACCTGAGGCTCGCAACCCTTTCACAGGGGTCGCCTGATTCACAACAGTAACAAAAATCACAGTTATGAAGCAGCAACAAAAATAATTGTATGCTTGGGGGGTCACCACAACATGAGGAACTGTATTAAAGGGTCACAGCATTAGGAAGGCTGAGAACCACTGATCTAGCAAGATCACCTCCTCCTACATGCAAAATCAAAACTGGTTGCCAAGTCAACTCCAACGCCTGGCATGCGATGGATGTCCCAGTAGGCCTGTGCTCCATCGAGTTTTCAATGACTGGTTTCTCAGTGGGGGACTGCCAGCTGTTTCCTGTGGTGCCCCTGCACCCTTTCTGAGTAGACAGTGCTCCAACATTTGCCTCCCCAGTGAGCCTTCCTCTATGAAGTCAACTCAAAACCAGTCTAAACTGCCTCCCTGTTCCAGTCCCAGACCACTTCGTACATGTCCCTTCGTGACAAGTGTGACTGTGCCCATTCCCCCACCACCTGAATAGCAGATCATCTTTATACCACAGTAGAACCCCGGACCTCCATGCTAATCCCTTCTAGAAGGAGTGTCGCGATGGGATGCCGTCAAATTCTGAATCCATTTTTCCCATAAGAAGTAACTGAAAATGGATTAATCTGTTCTCAACCAACCAAGTTTTTACCCTAGCCTTGCCTTTTTTAAAACATCATTTAACTGGGGGCTCATACAGCTCTTATCACAATCCATACATACATCAATTGTATAAAGCACATTTGTACATTCGTTATGCTCGTCATTTTGAAAACATTTGCTCTTCACGTAAGCCCCTGGCATCAGCTCCTCATTTCCCCCCCTCCCTCC
>NW_022111370.1:5995845-6005664 GCF_000313985.2 Echinops telfairi | reverse complement strand
GGAGTAGAAAGCCTCCTCTTTCTCCTCCAGAGCACCTAGTGGTTTCAAACTGCTGACCTTGAGATTAGCAGCCCAATGTGTACCCACGACACCACCAGCGCTGCTTCTGTGCTAGGGAGCACAGTCCTAGCTTAATGCAGGTGCTCTTATTGTTGTTAGTTACCATCAAGTCCTGGTTTAACGTAGGAGCTTTTGCTGTTGTTAGTTGCCATCAAGACATTTCCAACTCCTGGTGACCCCCTGAGTGACAGTGTAGAAGTGCTTAATAGGATCATCTTCACTGCAGATTTTACAGAAGGAAACTACCAGGTCCTTTCTTCCTGTGTGGGTTTGAACTGCCAACCTTTGGATTAGCACCCAACCACAAACCAATGGCACCCCCTGAGCCCCAATTGTACATGATACACACCTGGTTATCATCATCAATTAAACAATTACTAAGCTTTCACTCATAAGTACGATTAATATAGTGTTTACTATGTGTGCACCAGACACTGTAATAGAGAATCACTATATGTTTTTCACTTAATTTTCGCCACAATTCACATAGCTGGTTGGTTGGGTGCCTGAAATCAAACACACAGCCCCACTGTCTCCAACCCCAGGCTTTCCTTGTATATTACATGACACAGTATATTCTGGAAAAAATAAACGTAGCCAACAGAAAGCATCAAAGGGCCTTATAAATTCAAGAATGAGTAAAGGATTTGAGGCAAGGATGCATTACAGCACTTGGGCTAAGGCAAAGAAGCCCAGAAACAAGGGTGTGGAACAAGACAGGGTAAGGCAAACAGGACAAGAAGAGCTGAGAAAAAATAAGAAGGCATGATGATGAATTACAAGAGGAATTGTTGCTGGAGAAGTTAAATAAAACTAAATAATCCAAAGTCTATAGAAGGGGAAGGGTTCCTGGGTGGTATCAGTGGTTAAGCATCCGCTGCTAACAGAAAGGTAAAGGTTCAAATCCACCTAAGCTGTGGTTCTCAACCTTCCTAATGCCATGACCCTTTAATACAGTTCCTCATGTTGTGGTGAGCCCCCAACCATAACATTATTTTCATTGCTCCTTCATAACTATAATTTTGCTACTGTTATGAATCAGGTAACCCCTGTGAAAGGGTCGTTCGACCCCCAGAGGGTTTGCAACCCACAGGTTGAGAACCGCTGACCTAGAGGGTCTTAGTAATAAAGGCCCGGTGATTTACTTTTCAAAAATTCACATCATGGCCATTGAAACCCTGATAGAGCCCAGTTCTCTTCTGAAATACATGAGGTCACCATGAGTCAGGATCAATTTGATAGCATCTGGTAATGGCAGAGAACAAGAACCCAAACCAAGCCTACTGCATTGAGCTGACTGACTCACAGAAACCTTATAGGACAGTGGACAATTGCTCCCCTAGGACATCTGAGACTCTTACTCTTTACAGGAGCAGACAGCCTCATCTCTCTCCTGTGGAGTAGTCTGCACGTTCAAATCACCAATTGTGTGGTAAGCAACCCAATATTTAGCCCACAGCTCCACCATGGCTTCTTATTTATTCAATAGGGTTAGGAAAGGCAAGCCGTACAATTCTACCAAGGAATCTGCTCTTCTCCATTCGTATTGAATCACACAGCCCTCTGAGTCTAACTTAAATTTGACCATTTTGAGAGAGAGAGATATGAAGCAGAAGTATTTTACATTCACCTTATCTTATCAACATTCATTCAGCAATGATGAAAAACAGTAGTTGACACTGGACATCTACGTGGGGACAAGTATAAGGAGTGGTGAAGACATCAACAGTCTTGAGTCCAGAAAGAAATTTGTGCTCATTATTTCTAGATGTTATAATTGTCTAAGAAAAAATCCAAAAAGTTATATTACAAAAAATCTTCTAATTTTTGTACTGTATGCAAAAAAATTCTTAAAATAGCATGGGAGGGTCAGGTAAGTCTTGAAATGTATTGGGTCTAAGCATCAACTGGAGAACTTGTTAAAGCACAGGTCACTAGACTCCATTCTAAGAGATTCTGATGCAGTAGATTTGGTACTGTCTAGAATAAGCAGTGTTCATGGCTCCTGGGTGAATTGAAGCTTCCAACCCAGAGTCCACACTTTGAACAGTAATGGGGGAGACGCCAACTTGGGGAAGAGAATGAAGATATAAACCATTTAAGTCTACTTGAGTAAATAATTACCATCCATGGAAATTATATTTAAGGAACCATGTGACATATTGTATTGGATAAATTTGCAGTAAAAGGCTCAGAAGCAACAAAGCCCACATGGAAGAAGCACACCAGTCTGTGTGATCACGAAGTGTTGAAGGGATCAGATATCAGGAATCATCAGAACAAAAAATCTTATCATACTGAATGAGGGGGGGGAGTGCAGGGTAGAGACCCAAAGCCCATTTGTAGGTCACTGGACATCCCCTTACAGAAGGGTATCGGGGAGGAGGCGAGCCAGTCAGGGTGCAGTGTAGCAACAATGAAAAATACAACTTTCCTCTAGCTCCTAAATGCTTCCTTCCCCTCCCTCCACCCCACTATTATGATCCCAATTCTACCTTGCAAGTCTGGCTAGACTGGGGGATGTACGCTGGTACAGATAGGAACTGAAAATACAGGAAATCCCGGGCGGATGATCCCTTCAGAACCAGTGGTATGAGTGCCGATACTGGGAGGGTAGAGGGAGGGTAGGTTGGAAAGGGGGAACCCATTACTAGGATCTACATGTGACCTCCTCCCTGAGGGACGGACAACAGAAAAGTGGGTGAAAGGAGACATCCTACAGGGCAAGATATGACAAAATAATAATTTATAAATTAACAAGGGTTCATGAGGGAGGGGGGAACAGGGAGGGAGGGGGAAAAATGAGGAGCTGATGCCAGAGGCTTAAGTGGAGAGCAAATGTTTTGAGAATGATGAAGGCAATGAATGTACAAATGTGCTTTACACAATTGATGTATGTGTGAATTGTGATAAGAAGTGTATGAGCCCTAATAAAATGATTAAAAAATAATAAATAAAATTAAATTAAAACCAACAACAAAAAGATCCCTCTAAAGGTTTAAAAAAGCATAGATGTCACTCTGATGACCAAGGTGCATCTGACCCAAGCCACAGGTTTTAAATCACCTTATGTGCCTTCAAAAACTGCATAGTCAAAAGGGATGACAAAAGAATTCTTACCTTCTACCTGTGATGCTGCCAAGGAATAGCAATTATACCAGGCGATTCTAGAATAATGAACAAATCAGTCTTAGAAAAATGCAACTAGAATGGCTCATAAAAGTGTGGATGGCAAAACTTCAATTTTCTTACTTTGGGCATATCACAAGAAAGTGCATCAACTGGACAATGGACATCATGTTTGGTAGAAAGTCCGTGATAAACAGACAAACCATCAATGATATCTATTGATCAAGATGCTCAGCAGAAGAGGCAGAAATCACAATGAGTATGAAGAACATGCAGGTCCGGGCGATGTTTCATTCTGTTAGCATCACCAGGAGTTTGTGTGAAGTCAAAAGCAACTAACAAGTGTATCAGCAGGGTCTCCAGCATTCAGCCTATTTGACACCTATGACACAAAGCAAACCTTGGACTCTGGGCAATCTTAGCACTCTTTAGTGCTTCTCTTAGGGAATTTGTTCACCAATGAGACCTGAGGAGGATTTCAGACAACCAAAGGAGTTCATCTCCCTGCTTTGAGACAAGGAATAATTAAAGACTCTAAGAGGTGACTGTCAAACTTGTTGGCAATCAGAGAGTCCCAAAGATAATTAAGAAAGGGGATGTTGTTGCTGTAGTTAGGGGCCACGGAGGAGTCAATTTATAGCAATCCTAAAACAAAACATCTACCGTTCCAGCCACATGCGCACAATTGTTCTTATGTTGAGCCCATTGTTCCAGCCACCGTTTCAATCCATCTTGTTGAAGGCCTTCCTCTTTTTCGCTGCCCCTCCACTTTACCAAGCATGATGTCCTTTTCCAGGGACTGATCTCTCCTGATGATACGTTCAAAGTTTGTGAGACAGAGTCTCACCATCCTTGCCAATAAGGAGTACTATGGCTGTACTTCTTCCACGACACATCTGTTTCTTCTTTGGTAGTCCATAATACTTTCCAAATTCTTCTCCAGCACCATAATTCATATGTGTCAATACTTCTTTGGTCTTCTTTACTCAATGTCTAACTTACACATGCATATGAGGCGATTGAAAAGACCATGACTGAGTGAGGCACACCTCAGTCCTCAAAGAACATCCTGGCTTTACAGCATTTTAAAGAGGTCTTGTGCAGCAGATTTCCCCAATGTAATGTGTCACTTGATCTCTTGACTGCTGCTTCCTAGAGCACTGAGTGTGGATCCAAGCAAGATTGGGGGGTGGGCGAGGGATGAAGAGTCTATACCAAGGGCTCAAGTAGAAAGAAAATGGTTTGAAAATGATGATGGCAACAATTGTACAAATGTGCTTGACACAATGGATGGATGGGTGGATGGATGGATGGATGGATTGTGATAAGAGCTGTATGAGCCCCCAATAAAATGATTTTTTTAAATCCTTGACAACTTCAGTCTCTTCTCTATTTATTACATTAGCCAATTTGGTCCAATTGTGAGGATTTGGGTCTTCTTTACGTTGAGGAAATGGGATGCAAGAGGAGAAAGCTGGGGAGTTAATGTAATTTGGTTTTGAGAAGGCAATTTTAAGTGATGGTTCAGTACCAATTTTCTAACATGAGAGAGACATTTGTGGGAAGATAGCGAGCAGCTGTTCTGTTTCCACCGAGGCTTGGCTAATATAACCTGAGCCTCCAGAATAGCCAGAGAGGTTGAAGTAGAGAAAAACTCCTGCGCTAGACAGCTGTCAACGACAGACATTGGTTACCATGGGACTCAGATCTTTAAAATCGGATAAATGATGGACTTATAAAACACAGAGGCCATTTTCCTGCCAGCATTTCCCAAAGTGCAGAATGCAAGGTTCTACTGGGAAGCAATGTGGTTCCGTGTTGCAAGGACAAAGAATTAGGTGACTTTGGCTGGCACATGGGAGAAGGATTCACATAACAAAAGGAGCCTGGGTAGTGCAATGGTTAAATGCTTGGCTGACTATGGGAATACTGGCTGTTCAACCCACTGGAAGCTCTGCAGCAGGAAAGAGCTGGCAATCGGAACCAGTAAGTATTATAGCCGGTAAAGCCCATTGGGGCAGTACTACTCTGTTCTATAAGGCCACTGTGAGTCAGAGTAGATTTTGCAGCACACAACAGCACTGATCTTTTTTGTCTCCTTTCTTTACAGATGAAAGGAGATCCCTAAGGCTTGCCCATTTCCCTTTTAACAAGAAGAGAGTAGGCCCCATTACAGAATCTTGAGCAGGCAACAGAATGTGTCAAGATTTATTGTCACTCTTTCTGTAAGAACATGTTTATGATTTATTTTATAGTGAAGATGCTGTCAGAAAGGTTCCTATTAAAATAAACACTTTTAAGAGCACATTAGTTGAATTATAGGGTAATATCAAACAAAATATAATGATGGATAATGGCCATGGCAAGAACTGTGCAGATGGAAGGATGAAGTTTTGAAACCACTGATATAATCTACACTGCTTCTTTACCACTAGGAAAACCAAAGCTTGGAAAGGTTAATGGATATTCTGGGCTTCAAACTGATTATATAAGCAGAGCTGAGACTAGGGCTGAGCTAGCTTGGGGAGAAGGACTTGTTAAGTTACCTACTGCTGCCATAGCAGAACCATTATGAGATAGAACTAGTCCTGGCAGTATTTTGTTCACTGTATGAAGAGTCTCTGAGTTGGAACTAGCTCAATGTCACCTAGCAACACCAAGGACATAAGAGTAGGTCAAGGTCTTTAGTAACTACGCATTTGCCTTGAAACGGAGGTCCAAGCCATTATTTATGTTAATGAACCCATCTTTTAGAGATTCCTGAAGGATGAATTTCAACCCAGGCCTTTCCCAAATAATCACAGATCCATCATGAATATGGCCAAATTTTACTGAAGAGATATTCAGGAAGATGAAAATTCAGCACTTTCTTTAAAAAAAAATTGAGATTGTTAACAAACATTCAAGTTCCATTTGATAAAGAACCAAAATAAATAAATTAAATAAAATGGGACCTTTGCAATCTCCCTGCCAGAGAGACTCAGAAATGAATGATATCTAACCTCTGGCAACACAACTTGTACCATCCACTGTACTGCCCACAAAGCATTCTGAAAGGTAGAAGCTGTGTCCAGAAACAATAGTTGTATAAAGGTGTGTGACACCAGCTTATGTGATCATGAGGTGTCGATGGGATCAGGTATCAGGCATCAAAGAGCAACAAATCATATAATTGTGAATGAGGGAGAATGCAGACCAAAGCTCCTCTGTAGGCAACTGGACATCCCCTTACAGAAGGGTCACAGGGAGGAGACCAACCAGTCAGGTACAGTGTAGCAATGATGAAACATAACCTTTCTCTAGTTCTTTAATGCTTCTTTCCCCACCCTCCCACCCCCACTATCATGATCCCAATTCTACCTTACAAATCTGACTAGACCAGAGGATGTACACTGGGACAGATAAGAAATAGAAACACAGAGAATCCAGGAGTATAAGGGGAAGATGGGGTAGAAAGGGGAACCGATCACAACGATCTACATATAACCCCCTCCCTGGGGGATGGACAACAGAAAAGTGGGTGAAGGGAGATGTCGGACAGTGTAAGACATGACAAAATAATAATTTATAGATGATCAAGGGTTTGTGAGGGAGAGGGTGAGGAGAGGAATAATGAGGAACTGATACAAGGGCTCAAGTAGAAATAAAATGTTTTGAAAATGAATATTGCAAAAAATGTACAAATGTGCTTGACACAATGGATGGATGTATGGATTGTGATGACTTGTACAAGCCCCCAATAAAATGATTTAAAAAAGAAACAAAAAGCTGTGTGTAAACTCCCCAGTAAATTAAATACGCAGCCTCACGCCTACTTGCCAGGCTGAACAGAACACTCAAGGAATCTATTAATAGCATCGTTAGTTTCAAGCAGGCAGTTTACATGAAATTTGGATCTTAATGTACAGAAATAGATACTCATCTACTCTCCCAGCAATGCAACATTCTTAATGGAATAATCTTAGCAAAATGAAAACTCTGCCCTAATGAACATCCATCCCCTTTCCCACTAAAATAGGGAAGAGAGACCAGAAAGTCAAGTCCATCTACGTGAGTGATCTCACAGCCTCCACAGAAATGTGTATTTAAGCCTGGGGATTATTTTAATGTTACACTACCTGCAGAATACATTTGCCTGTAAATAATACAAACCAGTAAAACATTTATTTAAATCTTGCAGCGATGGAACTTATAAATATTTATTTTAAAGGGTCAACAGTGTCGTTTTTCTGTAGTAAGTTTTATACTACCATGTAAAAAATAGCTGAAGTTAAAGAGAAACCAGGATATTTAAATTGGTAATGCATTAGAATTGTTAACTGAATTTTAGTATTTAGTGGATTTTTTTTCTTATGTCTCAGGATAATTTTATAGTAGGGTAAGTGGGTTTGTGAGTGTGTATGTGTGTGTGTGTGAGAGAGAGAGAGAGAGAGAGAGAGAGAGAGAGAGAGAGAGAGAGAGAGAGAGATGGGTGGGTCATCTGCTCCGAGTATCTTAAGGGTATCCTAAGCGAGGATAGTGGTAATCATTCCATGTGGGACAGTTGATATGTGACTCATTCCCCCTGAGACTGTGTGACATACAAACTGTACGAGTGGTCATATTGAACCTGGTCCAACAAAAGAAGACCATAAAGACTTGGTGTTTTCAAAGATGGAAACTGACTACCCATACCTATATCCCTTCACCATTGCAATGTGACTTTGTAGATTTCCCCAACAAGAAGTGGAGTCTATTTTCCTCTGCCTTTGAACCTGGACCAGCCTTGTTTTGAGCAATAGGAAGTTACAGAAGGAGATTGTGCCCATTCCAAGTCTAAATCTTAAGATCCCTTGCAGCTTTCTACTGTGGCTCCTGCTACTCCCTGCCATGATACCAACAAACTCAGACCAGGACCTCAGGGAGGAAAGCCAACCCACCCCAACTGAGATCAGAGATCAGCCAGCTGATTGCATCTGCGGGTTGGCCACAGATCCCAGTGTGAACCCAGCCAAGATCAGCCTTTGAGGACTTAGTTGGCCAGCAACACCCTGCTGACCCATGGGAACTAACAAAGGGTTATTGCGTTAAGCCACGAAAACATGGGGTGGTTGGATGTGCAGCAGAAGTTGCTGTATCCCATGAGGACTTCCAAAGCCATAAAAGCATCACTGTTGAATTCCACACTGAAGAGATGAGTAGATTTGGACATAGAAGTTCAGAGTTCCAGAGATGTGTCTGAAAAATAATGTATAGCTGTGAGCGGACAGAGATGCTTTCTTCAAAAGGTAGCCATAAAGAGGCATGAAGAATCCTGAACCTCGGAAATTGCTGAGCAAGAGAAAACAAAGCAAAACACCTCGCTTTCATTCAGTTGATTCTGACTCATAGTGACCCTCCAGGACAGGGTAGAACTGCTCCTGTGGGTTTCTGAGATGGTAACCCCTTAGAGGAGTTATACGCCTCATCGGTAATTCTTCAAGTCTCCTCTCAGAAAGCGAAGTGGTATCATCTGCATACTGCAAGTTGTTAATGCAGTGGTTCTCAACCTTCCTAATGCCGAGACCCTTTAATACAGTTCCTCATGTCGTGGTGACCCCCAACCACAAAATCATTTTCATTGCTACTTCATAACTGTAAATTTGCTACCATTATGAATCGTAATGTAAATATCTGATATGCAGGATATATTTTCATTGTAACAAATTGAACATCATTAAAGTATAGTGATTAATCACTAAAACAATGTCATCATATATTGTGAAATATTTATTTCTAATTACAAATAAATGAAATTTTGTTTTGAAGCATGGTATATCATGGGTAACAGTCTTCACACTGGGTACTCGTATGTGGGTGTATCTGCATGTGGGCGGACCTGCCTACAGACTGATAGAGGATTGGTGTCTTGGGTCCTAGGGCCATCAGAAATATGTTTTCTGATGGTCTTAGGTGACCTCTGTGAAAAGGTGGTTCAACCCCCACAGGGGTCATGACCCGCACACAGGTGGAGAACTGCTGGGTTAATGCATCCTCCCCCATCCCTGGGACTGTGCTCTTCAGGTGGTCCAGCTTCTCAGATAACCTGCTCAGCATACAGATAGAAAACGTTTGGTAAATGTATAACCCTGGGGCACCACTGTCCTGATTTTAAACTGTGCAGTATCCCCTTGTTGTGGTCTAAATACTGTCTCCTGGTCTATATACAGCATCGCAATCTTATCCATAATTTGTGGTGACATCCACCACTGAATGCCTTTGCCTTGTCAATAAAATACAGGTAAACCTATTTCTGGTATTCTCTACTAGCTGCGGGAGAAAGATGAACCTTTCTGCTCCCATGCAGATTGACAGCCATGGAAGTCCACAGGGGCAGTTCTACTCTGTCCTGTAAGATTGCTATGAATCAGAATCGAGCAGAATCATGGTAGTGAGGTTTATTGCTTTTTTGTTTTGGGGGAGTGTTACACTAACATAAAATAAGACAGATGGTAAGAAGCATCTCTCATTCTCTGGACTTGTTATCAAATACTAAGTGGATGCCTGCCCCTCCCCCAAGAAGAATTTATTTCAAAGGATGGCACTGAATCTGCAGCTTCAGGAGAAGGATATATCTGACCAGAGCACAAAGGAGCAGATGACGGGGGAGGA
>NW_022111370.1:5991303-5992778 GCF_000313985.2 Echinops telfairi | reverse complement strand
TATCTTTTGCTAGTCTCACGGGGAAGATAAACCTGATGCTATCAGTAGGACATAGCTTTCCTTTGCAAGACAGAACGTCACCATTATAACCCTATGGAGCGCAGTTCCATGAATCGGGATCAACTCAATAGCAGCTGGTTGGGTTTGTGTTCTAATGGAGACATTTCCCCTGGCAGTAAGAGGAAGCTTCATTCCATACATGGGGTTGTGATTTTTCAGTTGATTTTAAGAGCCCAGGCAGAGTGATTGCCATGTGCATCCACTGAGGATTTTCAAGGAGTTTAAGTTCAAGACTTGGCAGCCAGACCTACCTGGATCATTATCTCATCCTAAAATTCAAGTTCAAGGAATTCTGGGTCAGATAGCCCATTCAACAGGATGTGAGTTCATGAGTTTATTCTGGAAGGAAATCTTTAAGCTAACCACCCCCAAAAAGATGGGCTAGATCAGCAAGTGAGCTGAGTTTTATTCTAACCCCAAGCTGTCCCAAGGCCTCATCCCATTTTCAAGCCACTGCCAGATAGTTTGTGTTTTGCTGAGTTCATGTGGAAAATGTGACTTTGTCAGAGGCAGGGTCAAACGGCATTTCATTGTGAATTCCCCACGACTTCCCCAGCTTGATTTGCTTCCATTTGCTGTACATTGTTGGTTGTTGTTGTTGTTGGCCACTGAGTGGTTGTTTACTCAACACAACCCCAAGTGACAGAGTAGAGCTGCCTCATTGGGCTTTCTTGGTGGATATCTTTATGGAAGAACATGGCCAGGTCTTCCCCCACAGGACTTCTGGGAAGGTTTGAACAGCCAAACTCTCGGGGAATGATAAAGTACTTCACTGTTGTTCCCCCATAGCTCCTTGTTTTCTGTGTATATCCTGGAGGTTCCTTAGTGCTACTGAACTGTTGGGGAGGAGGATCTGCCCTGGTGGAGTAGTGGTTACCCATTGGCCTGATAACCACAAGGTTGGCAGTTCAAAACCACCAGCAGCTCTGTGGCAGAATAATGAGGCTTTCCACTCCACTAATGATTTCATCTCAGAAGCTCATAGGTGCAGTCCTACCCTGTCCTACAGAGTCACTACAAGCTGGAATACACTCGATGACAGTGAGGGTGCTGATCATCAGAAGGAACTGCTCCTAGTTTTCAAATGGGGCTTTGGAAGTTTTCCCGCCCCCATCCCGCTCAATAAACCCTCTATTCTTTCAGTAAGATTAGGAGAAAGGGGAGAAGTCAACAGTGTGTACTTTGTCAACCATTTTAAACTGCTGTCTAAAGTCTTAAGCGTGTGGTTATTGTCCATAACGATTTAAGTATAAATAAATATAGCAGTCACTCAGCCACCTAGTGTCCTCTGATCACTAAGTGACTGAGGTAGTTAGTTGATTGTGCCAACCTGACAATAAACACATGCGGGATTAATTGAAGGGAGGAGGGAAAAATGGCTCTGTGAGCCTTGCCTTTCGAGTTCTCAGGTCTTT
>NW_022111370.1:5980191-5990152 GCF_000313985.2 Echinops telfairi | reverse complement strand
CTTGATGGACTGACCTCACCCTTGGCGTTTTCAATAACCTCACATGCACTAGAAACCTGGGGAAGGAAGGGGTAAGGAACATCACAGAAGAGTCAAGGCATTTGAATTGTTGTATAAGCAAAGAACATTGAGAGTACCTCAGGCTAGCTCATCCCAGGGCCTCTGTGCCCCCAGCCCGGGGAGCTGCAGTGGAGGTGGCAGCTTGGGCATGGGCATGGAAGATGGTGGGCGGTCCCGATGCTGGCGGCAGGGGAGGGAGGGCGCAGCAGGAGGACAAGTCACCTCATTTCAGAGGCTGAAACAGGAAGGGGAGAAAGTTGCCCAATGCGCTGAGGGCCAGCCAGGGGCCCTGCCCCTGTCCACCTCTGCACCGGGCCCTGAAGGAGCCGCCATCACAGCAGCAGCATCCTTGCCTCCCGCTGTGGAAGTCCTGAGGGCAGTGGAAGCGGTGCTGGACCTGGTGCTGGGCACATGCCCCGTGAAGACCTGAGCCAGAGCCAAGGAGTTGAGCAAGCGTAGCCTTTTGAGTCAGTCAGTAGCCAGGCATGGAGCTGCAGAACCGGCCTCCAGGCCCCCAGGGGGCAAGACGGGCAGCAGCAGCGGTGGAGGAGGTGGAGGGGGCCTTGTGGGGGAGGACTGGCCCAGAGGAGGAGACAAGAGGAACTGGAAGCCGGCCTCCTGAGGAGTGACCCCCTGGGCTTCCTCGGCCTCCCCTATCTTCAGCCTGGACCAGGTGATCTACAGCAACCCTGCTGGCATCCAGCAGGCTCTGACCCAGTTTAGCAACTGCCAATAAAGTGCAGCTGCACCAGGAGCACACCTGAGGCCCAAGCCTGGGCCTCCCCAAGCCCCTCAGGGCTCCTCCCTGAGACCTCCAACCCAGTACCACCCCCCAGATGACCAGCAGTAATGGTGTTAGTGCTGAAGCCCCCTTCGAGGAACCAGGGCCAGTGGTGAGAGGGTTGGATGGGACTCCCCGAGACTTGCTCAGGGTGACTCCCAACTGTGAGAAGGGCCTCCCAGGAAACCAGAGCAAATACAGGAGGAATCCTTGACTCCTTCTCATAGCTCTGGATTGTTAGGCCTTAAGCCCGAGGGCCCAGGTCCTCGGGGAGAATTGAGAGATGCAGGCACGGAGGCCTTGACCCCTCACATCTGAAATCCTTTACAGACTGCCACTAGCCAGAAGAGTTACCGCCCGTGCTCCCTGGAGCCCTGGATGGAGCCCCTGAGTCCCCTTGAGGATGTAGCTGACAGTCGGACAGTGAAGTAGACCTGAGTGGGGATTCTCTGACGTCATTGAGTCCCTGCAGCCAGCGAAGTTTCCCTGATGGAGGACTCAAGGGGACAGCAGAGGGGTCCCCCAAATGGCCTGGTGGTCTGTCACCCCTGAATGCAGTTTCTGGCGAGGGTCTCCCCAGCTCTGAACCCTCTGAGCCTCCTAAGAGATGGCCACCTGCCCCCCACAATGGCGGGGGAAAAGGAGCTACCCCGGGAGCAACCTCTGCCCCCTGACCCTATTGGCACAGAGTGATCACTGTGTACTGCCTGAGACCCTGAGCCTGGCCCCTCCACCCCCTCCCAGGGACCTGGGCCCTCAGTCCAGTGTAGCACCAGTGATAAAGACACAGAGGTCTGCCTAGTGGTGGGATACAGTTTAAAAGCTGAGAAGGAGCTAACAGCGTCAGCCACTCAGGCCATCCCCCTATCCCAAGACTGGGAGCTGCTCCCCAGCACTGCTGCCTCTGCGGAGCCACAGTCCAAACCCCTGGGCTCTGGGCATTGTGGCGGCCCAGAACCCAGCTCCTCAGGCCCACACCTCCACCCTGAGGTCTTCTAAGGCAGCCTCAGGCCTCCTGATTCTCAGGTGTCTGGGGGAACCACAGAGCCTCAGTTACATCCTAACAATGGGGGTTTCCACCTGGGGATACCTTCACTTCACCCTTGCAGGTCACAGCCCCTGTACCTACCCCCAGGCCCAGCCCCTCCCTCAGCACTGCTCTCTGGGGTAGCCCTCAAGGGGCAGTTTCTGGATTGTTCGGCATTGCAAGCAACAGAACTGGGGAAGCTGACGGCTGGAGGGGGACTCTATCCTCCCCCTTCCTTTCTCGTTCTCCAGCTTTCTGCCTTAGCCTCTGTAGGACCCACCCTTGCTGCAGGTACCCCAGGATCTGCCATCCCCTGCGGGTTTTTATTCTATTCCTTGGCAGCCTTGTAGCCAAAAGGGCTTCCTCCCCGCAGGGGCACTGGCTCAGCAGAGGCTTCTCCCATGTTAGACTCACAACTCCCTGTGATGAACATCAGCTCTCTGCCGCCAGCACCACCTCCTGACCCCGTCCCCTCTCTCTCTTACCTCTGGGCCCAGCTTTGCAGCCCCCCAGCTTGGCTGTGCAGCCTCCACCTGCTCCTACTACTCTGGTCCTCCCTTCACCTGCCAGGCCCTTCCCTGCTAGCTGGGGGCAAGCAGAACTACACCCGGCGGAACTAAAGCCGTTCCAGGATTATCAAAAACTGAACAGCAGCCTTGGGGGGCCTGGGGCTTCACAGACTCCCCCACCTAGAAGGACTTTCTTGGGTCTCAGTTCCTGTCTCAAGGCCCAGCCTTCCACCTACATGGGTGTCTGAAGCACTCAGCACATCGACCTCCACCAGCAGGCTACCAGGATAAAGTCAACTTCCACATGTCCCGCCGCTCCCACCCAGACCTCCCTTGGGATACCCTGCACTGCTGCCAAAGCCTTGGGAGGGCACAGGGCCACCACCTCAAGAAGGGCCCTCTCCATGGGCAGAGGAACCTGGATCCCCAAGGGACAAGGACCCTGGGTTACCCCCACCCCACTGAGGGGGAGTTCCCCTATCCCCCTTGCCCCTGGGGCTTGTATATAGATTATAAATACATAAGGTGTGAGTGGGGAGGGCCTTTGGGGCTGGGCCCTTGTTTCCCCTCCTCCCACTTCCTCTGGTCCCCTATCCCTGGGGCTGTTTGTTAAAAAAGAAAAAGAAAAGGGTTAAAAAGAAAGAAAGGTGCTTGGGCTGTCAGCCAGCATGTGCCTAGAGGTTCAGATGGCAAGACTTCCTCTGACATACTTTGGACTTGTCAGGAGAGACCAGCAACCAGTCCCTGGAAAAGGACAGCATGCCTGGAAAAAGGCATCATGTTAAGTCAAGGAGAGGTTCCACGGAAAAGAAGGAAATTCTCCATGAGATGGGTTGACACCATGGCAGCGACAATGGGTTCAAACAAAATAATTGTGAGGATGGTGCAGGACCAGGAGTGTTTATTTCCATTGTCCCCAGAGTCGCTAGGACTCCCAGCCAGCGAGGCGGAAGCTAACACGAACAATAGCTAGTGATGCTGAATAGCTTTTTGTTTGTTTGCCATCCTTATCCCCCCTTTGACGAAGTGTTTCCTCAAATCTTGCCCATTTTCAAATTAGGTAGGCAGTTTTGTTTTTGTTTGGTGGTATTTATTTGTTTTTTGTGCCATACTTTCCCATTATCTTTCCCACAAGGGGGATTCAAAAGGTTCATGAAAATGTCGTTTTTCATGAATTTTTGAAGGCCCACCTACTCTGGTCTCTTCTCAGATATATGATTCATAAATAAATATTTTTTTGTTGTGGCTCTTGTGGGTTGGCTTTGTCATCTCAGCTCTGTATGTGAAACACAAGTTTTTAATTTGTTTGAAGCCCAAGTTATAGACATTGTTTTTTCATCAAGATTTTCTCTTCAGGGTATTACAGGTTATGCTTCGCATTTTATTTTTGATCCTTTTGAGTTAATTTTTGTATCAAGTGTGAGTGTTAGGCCAAGGTTCGTTTTTCACATCAGGCTAACCAGTTTTTCCAAACCCATTTCTTTAAAAAAGTATGCCTCGTTATTGGCTTGTCTTTGCATTTTCAAAAAACTCAATGAGTTCTCTTTTTTGGTGAACTGATCTCTAGACCCTTCATTCGAGTCAATCCACCAAGGCAGCATTCCTCGGCTGACTTCACTGACACGATAGCTGTAAATGTCTGTCTTAAAACCAAGGAGTAAAAACCAAGGGGCAGCAAAAAAATAGAAACACTCGCAACAAGATGGATGGACACTATGGCTGCAACAATGGGCTCAAGCATCAAAACAGTTGCGAGGATGGTGCAAACTGGGCAATGTCACATTCTGTTGTGCATAGGGTCGCTGTAAGTTGAAACTGACTCGATGGCACCTAACAGCAACATTTATTTACTGTGGTTTATAAAAGCACAGTTGATGTTTGTGTGTTGACCTTGTATCCAATGACTTGTTGAACTCACTTCTTGGATATGAGAGGTTTGGGGCTTGTCATTTTTATGATTCCTTGGAATTTTCTATGTAGACAATCATGTTGTCTACAAATAAGAGGAGTCTTTTTTTTTTTTTTCATTCTGGGCTCTACCCCTTTCATGATTCACTCTCTGTTTTTACCTTAGTGCACTCACGGGGAGCTTCAGTCTGATGTGTAACAGGAGCGGTGAGTGGGGACATACTTGCCATAGTCTCTGTGTCCAGGAGACTGCATTTAGTCTCTCATCATTTTCTGTAAAGGTCCCTGAGGGTGTTTTACAGATGCCTATGAGGAGGTGAGGGACTTTTTCCTTTGTTAAGGATTTTTTTTTCATTGACTATGTTAAATGTCATGAAATGCTTTTTTAAATGAAGAATGTGGTATATTACAGCAATTGGTTTATGAGTATTGAAACAGCCTTGCATTCCTATATTGCTGGATAACATTGTCTAATGCGTTTTGATTATTTCTTGGTCTACGTTGATGAGAGAGAATGTGCTACATTTTTATTTTCATGTTCTCTCTTTACCTGGCCTGATGGTTGCTGCATGTAACTTGGATGTTGCTGCAGTGCTGGAAGCTATCATGCTGGTATTTCAAACGCCAGTAGGATCACTCATGGTAAACAGGTTTCAGTGGAGCTGCTAAACTAAAAACAGACTAGGCAGAAGGAAGGGATGTGATCCATCCCTGAGGGATGAGCCACAAAACCTTAAGACTAGGAGAGAACACCCATAGACCTAGTGCTGGAAGATGAGCCCCTCAGGTGGGAAGACATTCAAAATAGAAGAGCTCCTTCCTCAGAATAGACTTGACATGGATGGAGAAAAAACACTGGGGCTTTCATTTGCTGCTGGGGCATGACTCAAAGTGAGAAGAAGTGCCTGCAAACCTCCATTAATAATTAGGACATGGAATGTACACAGCATGGAGCTACAAAAATTAAAGCTGTTAAAAATGAACTGGTGCTTCGTATACAGAAGCTAGAAGAACTAGTGGTTGGAAAGGTGTGCTTCAGGATTGTACTTTTCACCATAATTATTCAATTGTATATAAGCAGATCATCAGGATTGGAGGAAGGCTAATTAATAACCTTCAAAACGTACATGACATAATCTTGAAGGACTTGCTGATGAAAATCAAAGACTGTAGCCTTCGGTATTGCTCACAATTCAATGTAAAGAAAACCAAAATCCGCACAACCAGACCAATAGACAGCATTATGATAGATGGAGAAAATATTGAAGTTGTCAAGAATCTCATTTTGTTTGCATCCACAATCAATGTTCATGGAAGTAGAAATCAAGAAATCAAAGGATGCATTCCATTAGGCAAATAATGTACAATAGATCTCTTTAAAGGGCTGACGAATAAGGATGTCATATGTCACTTCAAGGACAAAAGTGTCCCTGACCCAAGCCACAGTATTTTTCAATCACCTTATATGCAGGTGAAAATTGGACAGTGAGAAAGGAAGACCAGAGATGAATCGATGCGTTTGAATTATGAGCTTGATGGAGAATAAGATGCGTACTGCACCCTGACAGAAAAACAAGCAAATCTGTCTTGGAAGAAGTACAACCAAAAAGCCTCTTAATATTGAGGCTCTGTCTTAAGTGCTTTGGATATGTTATCAGGAGAGAGTCTTCATTGGAAACAGATATCATGTTTGGTAAAGGAGAAAGTCAAAGAATAGTGGAGGTGTCTGAAAAGATGGATTGACACAGTGGCTGCAATACCGAGCTCAACTATAACAGTTGTATGGATGTTTCGGGACTGGGCAGTGTTTTGTCGTGTTATATGTAGGATTGGTCTCTCCTGACTATGTGTTGGAAGTCAAAGTCTACCCATCCTTGCTTCTTGGAAGCATTCTGGCAGCACTTCAAGACAGATTTGTTAGTCCTTTAGGCAGTCCATTGTACCTTCGACATTCTTCCCCAGCACCACACTCAAATGCATACATTCTTCTTCAGTCTTCCTGATTCAGTGTCCAACTTTCTCATGCACATGGGGCCATGGAAAATACCCTGGCTTGGCTCAGGCACACCTTCGTCCTCAAAGTACTATCCTTGTTTTTCAACGCTCTAAAGAGGTCTTGTGAAGCAGATTGACCCGATGCAATGTGTTGTTTGCTGTCACTTTCATGAGCATTGATTGTGGGTCCAAGCAAGATAAAATCCTTCATGCGTTCCATTTCATTTTTGATAGCTTCTAATTTTCTTCGACTCACATGTTGTACATTTCATATTCCACTTATTAGATTTTTTTTTGCAGCTGCTTCTTCTCATCTTGAGTCATACTACATCAGCAAATTAAGGGCGTGAAGGTTTACTCCATTCACGTCATATCTTGAGTGCCTTCTGAAATGAGGGGCTCATCTTCTTTCACTATCTTTGACAATGGTTGCTTCTATGCATTAGGCTTTCAGTATCTGACAAGATTTTGATGCAATTCATAAAGTTTTTAGCAGCTGACTTCTCCAAAATGGACAACCTATTCTGCCTTTGTAACCTGTTCTTTGTCTGGAAGCTCTGAAGAAACCTATTCCCTTGGGGTGAACCTCCTGGCATATGAAATGGCAATGACATAGCCTTAAGCCTAACAGCAACATGAAGCCACCACACTAAGACAAATTGACAGACAAGTGACTGAAGAAGGACTTCCCTTGACATCCACAGTCAAGACTCTGGAAGCAGCAGTCAAGAACTCAAATGATGTATTGGGCAAATCTGCTGTTAAAAAAAATACTAAACTTTCTGAAAACATTCAAAACCACAGATGTCACGATGGGGACTGATGGGTACCTAGTACAAGTAATGGTATTTTCAATCACTTCATATGTATGTAAAAGTTGGACAATGTGTAAAAACACCTACAGAAGAATTGATATGTTTGAATTATCGTATTATCAGAGAATACTGAAAGTACCATGGACTCCCAGAAGAACGAATAAATCTGTCTTGGAAGAAGCACAGGCAGAATGCTCCTTAGAAGTGGGTATGGTGCGACTTCATCTCATGGACTTTAAATAGGTCGTGAAAAATAAACCCTGCAAACGCACTTCCATGGAGTCAGTGCTGACTCAGTCATCGCCTGGGGGCTCCAAGACTGTAATTATTTACAGGAGTAAAAAGCCCACTATTCCCCAAAAGAGAGACCAAAAAACCAAAACCAGCCTCATTGCCACTGAGTCCATTCTGATCCATCGTAATCCTACAGGGGTTTTGTGGGTGTAAAGCTTTCCAGCAGCAGGGAACCCCATCTTTTGATTAGTTGTTAAATAATGGAGTCGACCAGTCCCTGGAATAGGACATCATCCTTGGTAAAGCAGAGGGTTTGCAAAAACAAAGAAGACCCTTACTGAGATGGGTTAGCAAATGGCTAAACTGGACTCAAGCATCACAATTGTGAGGATGGCGTAGGGTGTCTATGAATCAGAATGGGCTCCAAAGCACTTAACAACAACAACAAGATGTGCTAGACAGTGCACCAAGTGCTGACAATAGACACCTGAATAAGATGTACTCCCTGCTTGCAAAGAACTGGTGGGGAGGAGAAAAACGTAATGAGATTAATTTATTTTGCATCTATAACATAGCTAATGCTCTTTGTTTCCCACATGGTGATTCAATATTCAGATTCACGGGGTATACAGTTGGGGAATATACGGTTGCTGAATAGAAATAAATATTGTTTGACCTCCCTTCCGGAGACATGTTCTAAATAGTATTGTATACATTTCAGGGGGGTGGGAACTCTACAAGGTTTGAGTAAAAGTCAGACAAAAGCAATTAGCTGATGGTCTAAGCCTCTTTTGGAAACCATCAAAAAGGAAAAAGGGGAAATTTTTCACTTTTTCCTTGGACAATAATAACTGTGGTGTATTTTGACCACATTGGGAAACATTATTGGCTGTGGGGAGGGGGAATGTAGCACTGATATAACATTTTCACAGGCAATATCTTGACACAAATCTTCTAAATACTGAGAAATAAGTCATTTTGTTGGTTGGTGAGGTGTTTGCTAGTGCTGCTGCAACCAAAACAGTGTGCTGTAACCACAATGAGTGCTTCCAAAGAACAGAAGGGGTCTAGACGTACACAGTTAAGATGCAAGTTTACAAAAAGTGGATGGAGGGAGACGCCAGACAGGGCAAGCTATGACAAAATACCCATTTATAAACTATCAAGGGCTCATGCGGGAGGGGGGAGCGGGGAGGGAGGGGAAAAATGAGGACCTAATGTCGGGGGCTTAAATGGAGAAAAAATGTTTTGAGAAACGATGTACAAATGCGCTTTACACAATTGATGTGTGTATGGATTGGGATAACAGTTGTATGAGCCCCCAATAAAATGTTAAAAAAGAAAAAAAAAGATGCAAGTTTAAAGGGAGAGATCTTCTCCTTGTGGGTTTGGGAGCACCTAGACTCAGCTTTCTCAATTCCTTGGCTATCTTCACATGCATCCATCTTCCCCACATATACGCTTCCGATCCCTGGGTCTATGCTGCTGCTTATAACGCAGACGTGATTCGGTTTAGGATACACCTTACACAGATACGACCTCATTAACATGACCAAGAAGATCCTACTCCCAAATAGATTCTATCTCCAGGTACGGGGTTAGGATTCGAACACATATTTTGAAGGGGCACAATTCACCTCATTACATTGCATCCTTCAACGCCTCTTACCCAAACCCATGTCCTTTCTACTTCCAGAACACCTTGACCCTATCACCGATGTGAAACTGGATGACCGTCTGTGAGAGGGCCCACCCAGGCTAACCTGAGGATCCATCATCTTCCATCCTTCAATGTATATAAATGACAAAATCATGTTTCAAATGAAATTTTCTAGCCAAAGCAATTCATAAAACAGAGGGAAAAAAGGAGGGACCCCAGTAGACTAAAGTACACCCGCACTAAGGTCCTATCAGCGCCGTACTGACTATATCACCAGGTGGACCATCAATGCACTCCATGGAAAATGGTGGATGGGGCTTGACATCTCAAAGTCTCCCTAAATCCAGGGTTCCAGACAACAACAGCCTTGACCTCTTTGCTTCTAACCAACCACTGCAAAGCATGCTCTTCACCTCTTCAGGCAAGTCTCAAAGCTCTACATTTCTGGTTCTTTTCTGGTTGGTCACCTCAGTGGTCCCAATAGAGGTCAAGCCAACAGAGTCGGCAAGCTATGATTAAAAAGAAAATAAAAAACAGCTCCCAGTAATGAACCCTCCCCAGAATCGGCCCAGAAATCTTTCAGTACAGTAACCGTAATCCCAAACCCACCACAGCATCTAATTGAAATATTGATTCCTCGGTTAGGTCTCTAACTTAAAATTCCAGAGCAGAGCTCCCCCACCACCACCCAGCCACCCCCTTTGCAGACTCACATCGCAGAGCGTGGAGTGTTTCCTTCACATTAAGCTTCCCAGGCTTTCATTTCAATTAGTCATAAAAAAAGATCAAGAAGGAAAGTATTGTCGGAAAGATTCCAGTCAGTGTTTTATTGCCTGAAACAGTTCTTTGGATTAACCATTTCCTAGCAGAAAGGGAAATCTGCAGAAAATGCAATGGTGTTGACTTCAGGTAAAATGCTAAGAATAAAGGACGTGTGTGTGTGTGTGTGTGTGTGTGTGTGTGTGTGTGTGT
>NW_022111370.1:5973519-5980091 GCF_000313985.2 Echinops telfairi | reverse complement strand
AAAGGACGTGTGTGTGTGTGTGTGTGTGTGTGTGTGTGTGTGTGTGTGTGTTTTCCGGAGAACCCTAAGGGCCGCAGAGCAGACTGGCCTTCCATTGAGAAGAGATCTCTTGGGATGCTACAGGGTAGAGAACTCATATACAAATGTTAGAAAAGACTAAAGGACGTGTGTGTGTGTGTGTGTGTGTGTGTGTGTGTGTGTGTGTTTAAGGGCGGGGAGAGAGGAAAAGGTGGGAAAAAACTACTTTGGTCTACATAATTTCTATGACATGTTCATATTTCAAAATCCCTTTTATGGCATTAATTTTTTAAACAGAAAGAAAGAAGCACTCAATGCATGCTAAGAAATGATGAGCAATCCAACTTTTGCTATCCATCACTTTTCATTCAGATTGTAAGAACAACAAAAGTCCCTTGAAATTATTGTCTCCTGCAAATACTAATTGTGCCGCTCTAACTGTGACTGGGCTAATCTTCCAGGAATTGTCATTGAGAAGGATTGGAAAGCGACTGAACAGAATTAGCAACATATTTTTTGAATTTGTCACAGCCACCAGTTTTCTAAGCATGGTAGGAGTACGCATCCAAAAATTCTTTCATAAAAGGATAAATTACCACAATGGCGATAAATCGTAATTCTTAATAACTGAAGATTAAGCAAAGACTAGTTGCTAGGGCAAGACCAGCATTGTATGGGTTCTATTATCCTCACAAAGCCATTCACAGTACTCTAGATTTTCATCTCGGAACACTAGCCTCACTTCCAGGTAAGGCCTGTTTTTTATCGTGCTTCACGGCCCTGGTTTCTGGGAGCCTAAGAATGGAGGTAAATGTCTCCTCTCCAGCAGGGAGGAGAGTAAACTCATTCTGGGGAACAAGACCTGATCGATCCCTGGAGAAGGCAAATTGTTTATTACAATACAGTGCCTGCTGCCTAGCTGGTCTCCGATATTTGCTGATTTTATGAGTGAAGAAATCAAATGCTGGA
Source organism: Echinops telfairi (assembly GCF_000313985.2). Classification (NCBI taxonomy): domain Eukaryota; kingdom Metazoa; phylum Chordata; class Mammalia; order Afrosoricida; family Tenrecidae; genus Echinops; species Echinops telfairi. The sequence goes on along the minus strand of NW_022111370.1, from coordinate 5,979,104 downwards.
CTGCATTGGCCAAATCTGCCACACAAGACCTCTTTATAGTATTCAAAAGCACAGCTGTCACTTTGAAGACTAAGATGAGCCGAAATCAGTCCATGGTATTTTCACTCACTTCATGGGCAAGAGAAAGCTGAACAAAGGATTGAGGTGAGGGGAGAAGAATGGCCGCCTTGGAGTCATCGTGCTGGGGAAGATTATTGGACATAGCTTTGACTTCCAGAAGAATAAACAATTCTATCTTGGATTACATACAGCAAGAATGCTCTTTAAAAGGCATCGACGGTAAAACCACAAACTTTGGACCTGTTATCAGGAGGGACCGGTCCCGAGAAAAGCATATTATGATTGATGAAGTGGCCAGTCCATGAAAAAGAAGACCCTCCACATGATGGGTTTACACAGCGCTACAACAATGGGCTCAACCATCACAATGGTGAGGTGGGGACAGGTGCTAGAAGTACGTGGTTCTGTGGCATATTGGGTCAGTGCGAGTCAGAACTGCCTGGACAGCACCTGACAACAACGTGTATGAAGGTATCAGTATTCTCTGTTCACCTAGGGCTGAGCAGAAGAGAGTCGTCAACTGTTGGCAGGAAACTTTTGCCACCCTTTGCAGGTGAGGAAACTGAGGATGCCAAAGGCACACATTTGACCACACAGGACAGAGGTAGATGGGATTTGTATTTTATTCCTGAATATCTATCAGGGCTATTTCCTCTACTTCAAATTACAAATCCTACATCATCTTCAAGGACTAAATCCAGGTGTGTTTCAGAGCCATCTCTTTCCCTCACCAAGGGGTCACCTCTCTTTGAACCCTGACTGTAATATTTTACAATTTCTCATCTGATCTTTCCATCCTTCTTTAAACTTCTTCAACATGGTCTTTTTCTCTATCTCATCACTGACAGATTATCTCTTTTTTTTTCTACAGTCCTGCTGATCTCAATATAAGGGTGAACACACACTCACATACACACACATGCCACATCGGCCTTAATTATGTGGTCTCCTTGCCTGGTCTTTCTTCCTTACCCATCTGGCTAGTTGAATGCCATGCTATTGTTACCTCTTTCTAATGACTGCCTCCTCACTTCCAATCCTAGATCTCCTCTTGTATCGTATACTACCAATTACCCATCTTTATCATTTCACTAAACTCAAATCTATCCATTTGCCACACTAGGAAGGTTTCTTTGTTGCCATGACGTTGCGCACACACATTTAAAATCCCAAGACAGTTGCTCTTGGTAGAGAGTTTAATTGGAAGCTTCCAGATTAAGACAGACTAGGAAGAAAGAAATCCCTGATGACCAATTAGCAAAAACCAGCCAACAAAACCCTGAGTCACAACAGAAAATTGCCCAAGGTAGTATTGAAAGTGAGGTCTTTACATTGGAAGGCAAGTAAAACACAACTGATTCACACACTGCAATTGTCATTAAAACGACACAAGGCTGGGCACCATTTTGTGTAGCTGGCCATGAATCAGGGATGGGTTGAAGGCAACTTACAACAAACTCAGATATGATACAGAAAATATTTACACATACCTCCCCACACTTAGTTGGGTTTTTCTCCTTGTCTTTCCAGCCAATAAACAAGCAGGCATCATGTAAAAACCCCATATGTTGAGTTATAAACATTGACACAAATAGGAGACAGGTAATTAGGAAATGTTGGTGCAACTTTTGGGCATTTATAGGCACCCGTGACTCAATCTCTCTTTTTTAATGCCACACGTTATTTTGAATAAAATATACTGTGCTCTTTTTGGCTCTCTCACAGGAACAAAGCTTAGACAGAACTCTGCTCCTACTTTTTAAAACAAGATATTAGTTAAGGACAACTGTGTGTTTTCTTTCGAGAGTTCAAGCATTGCACTGATAAAAGGTTCTGTCTGAAAAGAATGAGATTCTTAATTGTGTTTTCATTGAAATATATGAATAAATAAATAGAATGCATTAATATTTTACTAACAACTGTGCTATCTTCTAGAATGGTGTGTACTCCGCCAAATGCAGTTGGTTGTATTTTAAGTATCATTTTATATATCTGATTCCAAGCTAAGTGCCTGATTCATATTGTGTGGCCAGAGCTCAGTGTATTATTTAGCTCATGACAAAACTCAATACTTTTTGAATGAAACATTTATGTAATTCTAAAGCCCCTGTGGAAATATGAAGACAAAGTGGTATCAGGATTGGAGGAAGGTTTATTAACAATCTAGAATAGGCAGATGACACAACCTTGCTTACTGAGTGTGAAGAAGGCTCGAAGCACTTGCTGATGAAGATCAAAGATTATTTCAGCCTTCGTTATGAATTACAACTCCATGTAACGAAAACCAAAATCCTCACAAGTGTACCATTAGGTAACATCATGGTAAAAAGAAAAAAGATTGAAGTTGTCAAGGATTTTGTCTTGCTTGAATCCACAATCAGTACTCATGCAAGCAGCAGTCAAGAAATCAAATAATGCATTGCATTGGGTAAACCTGCTACACAAGAACTTTAAAGCGTTGAAAAACAAGATGTTACGAAAGTGTGCCTGACTCAAGCCATGGTATTTTTACTTGCCTTATATACATCGTGAAAGTTGGACATTGAATAAGGAAGAATAAGAACAGTTGATGTGTTTGAATTATGGTGCTGGTGAAGACTATTGAAAATACCACGGGCTGCCAAAAAACAAAAATAGCACATGGAGGTGGCTTTCAGGAGAGAACTTTATTTTGCCACACTTCTGGAGGCTGGGAATTCAAATCAGGGTTTCATATGCTGATTTCTTTCTTGTAAATGATTCTCATTATGCCTTGGTTCCTCAGCTTATAGACAATCTTGACATGAAGTCTGTCTTTCCACCATGTGTGCCTGTGCATCTTTGTCTATGGTATTCTTTATATAACTAAGAAGAGACTAAATGTAGAATCCACCCTACTGGGGCATGGTTGAATTAAACCCATTTCCAAACAAAGTTTTGTCCACAAGTACAGAGCATGTTGAACAACAATGCAATTGGCATGGAGCTTATAGACTTGCAAAATGCTTATGCCTCTCATTGAATTTCTTTCTCATTGAATTGAATTCCCATAACCACCCTGAAGAGTAATATATTGCTACTATGACAAATTAACAGGGAAGCAAATTGAGGCTCAGCAAGAATACATGTTAACAGAAAAGGCTTCAAGATGAAGACAAAGGTGTTGGGGTTAAAGGTAGATTAATGGGGCAACCAGTCAAATTTGGAAGGAACGAGAGTACTGGCCAAAGCCTTGGCAAAAAGGGAGGAGTTCTCAGCAAAGATTGATGGACTAATGACAGGAATGGCAGAATAGGTAGTTATACCACAATGTCTAGAAGGATCTCTGAAGCTTTGATTTTAGGAAAGAGAAAGGCATAAGTGTGAGAATTCTTGTTAGCTGCCATTGAGTCAGCACGTAATTCATGGGCGCCCTGTGCACAGAAGGAGTAGACTGTTGTGATCTCTAGGGTTTTCATTGGCTGGTTTTATAGAAGTAAATCACCAGACGTTTGTTTCTAGTCTGGAAGCTCTGCAGAAACCTGTTCAACATCATAGCACCATGCAAGCCCCCACCGACAGGTGGGTGGTGGCCGCTCTTATGGAGTATTGGTGAGGAACTGAACCTAGTTCTCCTTCATGGAAATTGAGAATGCTACCATTGAACCAGTACTGTCCTCACATGAGACTTGTTGTTAGTCAGTTCCAACCCATAGTGACCCTATTGCCTGGCCCTGCACCAGCCTCACAATTGTTCTCAGACCTGAGCCCATTGTTGGAGGCACTGTGTCAGTCCATCTCCTTGAGGACCTTCCTCTTTATCGTTGCCCCTCCTCTTTACCAAGTATGATGTCCTTCTCCAGGGACTGGTCTCTCCTGACATGTCCAAAGTGTGTAAGAAGAAGTCTAGCCATCCTGGCTTCTAAAGAGCATGGGTCATACTTCTTCCAAAGCAGATTACTTTGGACTTTTCACAGTCCATGGTACTTTCAATACTGTTCTACAGCTCCACAATTCAGATGCATCAATTCTTTATTCTTCCTTAATTCAATCCCAACTTTCACAAGCATATGAGGCAACGGAAAATACCATGGCTTGGGTTGGGCACACCTGAGTCTTCAAATTAATGTCCCTGCTTTTCAAAATTCTAAAAAGGTCTTGCGCAGCAAATTTACCTAACGTACTGTGTCTTTTGTTCTCTTGATCACTGCTTCCGTGAGTGTTGATAGTGGGACCAAGCGTGACATACTATTTAAGGGCTCAGATACCACCATGTGATTTAATTTGGGATTTACTTTAGAAATCCACATATCAAAAACAGTGCTGGGTTATTACAAAGAACTGATATGAAAAAGAAAAATGGAAAGATGATGCTTTATGTAAGGAGTTTTTTTTTTAAGCCATCCACGAGTCAGAATCAACTGGATGGGAGTGAGTTTGGATTTGAAACTTCCGATAAAACTGGGCTTCCAACCTATCTTCTGTACATTTTTATTTTAAGGAGTTTTTAAAAGCATAAATAGCATTCCATTAACTCTCTTATCTGTTAACTTTCTCCTAATTCATGGATACTTTCTTTACCTGCACCTTCATCAACGTTCTGAATGAAATTTTCAGTTTAAATAGTGGTTAATTGGATGGTGAGATGTTGAAAGGAGAAAGGAACTCCTTAGTATCATTTGCATTTGCATGTATTTGGTGACCTTTGGTGCAAGGTTAACCTTTTGTTTTTCCATCGTGAGTTGCCGGTATATTTCATATTTGTCTTCTGCCTGCACATGTCCTTTATTCATTTCCTTATGGCGATCCAGGTAGCCATGAGGTGGAATCGACTCGATGGCCATGGGTTTGGTTCTTGGGGGTTAGCATCTTCATTTTTGAACGTACAAGAACGTTATTAAAACCATTTACCTACTGTTTACTCTCTCACAGCCTTATCTCCCGTTTTGTCGAATTCTTTTTAATCTGGATTTTTTTTAACGTATGCAAGTTTTAAACGTCATGTAGGCAGATCTATCAATCACATCTTCCCTGATTTATTCCATCAATTCCAAGCTTAAAAAACCCTCCCCTTAGAAGGTTTGATAAATATTCTCATTTTTTCTTATGGATTTTTAAGAGTTTCAGTTTTTAAATATTTAACTCTTTCATGCCTCAGGAATGTATTTTGATGCTCCTAACAGGAAAGAGATGTTCACGATTCTTTAAAAAAACAAACATAATCAAGATCATAATAATAACATGCCTCATGTACTTAGCTGATATTAGCATAAATTGTAGAGGTCACTGGTAACCCCATAAAGAATAGACACATTTCTTAATAAGGTGGGGCATCTCCCTCCCCTCCCCGCAGGGTGCCAAATGCACAAACTTGCGGGTCATGGCTCCAAGAGGGTTTATCAGCGAGCCACACACCTAGCACATGGCCTTTCTTTTTTTTTTTTTTAATCGTTTTATTTGAGGCTCACACAACTCTTATCTCAATCCATACATACATCAATTGTGTAAAGCACATTTGTACATTTGTACATTCATTGCCCTCATCATTCTCAAAACATTTCCTCTCC
>NW_022111370.1:5961696-5972099 GCF_000313985.2 Echinops telfairi | reverse complement strand
CAATATACAACAAAACAACAACAACAAACCACTGACAAAGAACAAAATAAAACACAACAAGAAAGAAAAGCTTGTAGTTAGTTCAAGGATCGTTTGTTGGCCTTTAGAAGTGTTTTCTAGTCCAGTCTGTTGGGGCACCACCACGCCCTGGCCCCAAAGTCCACCTTCAGCATTCCCTGGGGACCTTGCTGCTCCATTCCCTTGCTGTTCCGCTGCACTCACCCAGTGTTTTGTCTCGATGTGGCGGGTTCCCATTGGGCACAATTCCAACACTGTGTCTCTGGTGCTGTCCCCGGCAGAGGCATGGCCTTTCATCATTAAGGAAAGGGAGTCATCCGGAAAAACCAGGGCTCCCACCGATCATTAGCAAACCCTCCAAAGAAAATCAGGCGCCTATTGGAGTCTTGTCCGTGGTGGACTTATGTGCAATTTCTTTGACTGAAGCATTTAACCGAAAGAAAACTTCCCTCCCTGCCAATCACAGCCTGGCCTTAGAAGCGCACGGTGACTCTTTCCAAAGAGGGTGTGCAGCAGAAACTGGAATACATGCTTTTGATTTCTCTCCACACTGGGAAACAGTCCCGCCTCCCCCTACTTCCCAGCTGAGCGGCAACCCTGTCTAGACCCACACTGAAAAAGATTTGTGGCTTATTGTCCTGACAGAAGAGAGAGGAATGGCATGGCTCTGCACTATGTCCTGGAAAGCCAGCCGACACAGCATATGCCCCTGACGGCTCCCATTAAGATGGAGAAATATTAGGGGGATATTGCAATAGCTACCCAAAGGAGAAGCAATAGCTATAAGAATGCCACAGGCAGACTGATTCTGACGAGAATAAAGGGCACATTAAAAAAAGAATTAAAAAACTGAGAAGGAGGTGAGAATGCTTCTACTCAAAGAATGCATGTTATTCAAAGCCTGCTTTATAGCCTGTTTCTTGGGAGGAGGTTGGCACCCATGTATTTGAACCTCCACAATTACAGCATTATTAATTTCTACAGCACCGTAGACCCCACATGGTGCTCCACTGGAGCTAGTCTCCCTCTGACCCCTTTAAAGTGTTGCAAAGCAACGATGCTATTTTGAGGACTAAGGTGCACCTGATCAACTTTCACATGCAGATGAGGCGACGGAAAATTCCATGGAAAGCCCTGGCTATTCTTTGGTCACCTCCTGTGCATGCGAAAGTCGGACATTGACTAAGGAAGACCAAAGGAAAAGCAAGGCGTTCCAACTATGGGCTTGGTGAGGAGTGATGAAAGGACCGTGGACTGCCAAAGGAACAAACAGATGTCTTGGCAGAAATATAGCCAGAAGGCTTCCTAGAGGCAAGGAGGGGGAGACTTCGTCTTGCATACTTTGGACATAGTGTCAGGAGAGACCAGACCCTGGAGAAGGACATCGTGCCGGGTAAAGTGGAAAGATGGTAAAAAGGGGAAAGAGGAAAGAATGAGGTGGATTGACACTGTGACAGCATCCAAGGGTGCAGGCATGAACAGTGATAAGGACCGTGCAGGACGGTGCCGTGTTTCAGTGTGTGGTGCACAGGGTCACTCTGGCTCAGAACTGACTTGATGGCAACTAACAACAACAACTGTCCATTTCAGCTTCTTGATGAGATGGACAGACACAGTGGCTGCAACAAAGGGCTCAAACATAAGAACAGTTGTGAGATGACACAGGGCCAGGCAATGTTTCGTCCTGTCGGACACGGGGTCACTATGAGTTTGAAGCAACTCCGTGGCACCTAACAACAAGCTTCCCTCTGAGTAACACACACCAAACACACTCACTGCCATCAAGTCGATTTGGACTCACAGCAACTCTAAGTGATAGAGTAGAACCGCCCTTGTGGGCTTTCAAGACTGTAGCAGAAAGCCTCTTTTTTCTCTTGTGGAGCTGCTGGTCATTTTGAAGAGCTGACCTTCCTTTTAACAGCCCAACACATAACTACTACGCCTACATGCTACATGAGGAGCTCTGGTGGCACAACAGTTAAGCGCTCGGCTGCTGATCAAAGGTGGTCGCTTCCAACCCACCCAGCAGTGCCGCAGGAGAAACACCAACAGATCTACTCTCTTAAAAATGGTTGTTAGGTGCTGTCTGGTCCATCCGGACTCCGCGTGATTCTGGGAACAACAGAAGTAGACACAGCCGCATGCTCACAAGTGTTGCCGTGTTTGAGCCCATGGTCGCATCCACCGCGTCATTCCATCTCATTGAGGGTTGTCTTCTTTTTCACTGGCCTACTTTATCAGAGAAGCCCTTGGGGCATAGTGGTTAGGTGTTGAGCTGCTAACCCCAGCGTCAGCAGTTTGAAACCACCAGCCTCTTGTCAGGAGAAAGATGAGGCTTCCTACTTCCATAAAGAATTACAGTCTCAAAAAGCCACAGGGGAAGTTCTGCACGTCCGAATTGACTCACTGGCAGTGGGTTTGGTTTGGGTCTGCTTTACCAAATATGCTGGCCTTCTCCAGGGACAGGTCCCTCCTTGATCAGATGTAAGACGAAGTCTTATCATCCTCGTTTCTGAGGAGCAGTCTGGCTGTACTTCTTTCCAGATAGGTTGTTGTTTTTGTTTTTTTCATTCGACATGGCCGATATTGTTCACCAACACCATCACTCACAAACACCAATCCTTCTTTGGTCTTCCTTATTCATTGTCCAGCTTTCCCAGTTGAAAATACCATAGCTTGGGTCAGATGCACTCTAGTCTTTGTAAAGATTAAAACCTGGGAAACCACATGGGGTAGTTCTCCTCTGTCAGCCTCAGTCTACATAACTCACCAGCACCTAACAACAGTGGTTTGTATGACACACACTGAAGGCATGTTAGCCAACTAGTTTAAAGAGAAATGTCTGATAAACATTCGTTTGATGCAAGAGTTTTCAACAGTATGTTTTTTTTAATTAGATGTTCCCTAGGAATTGATTCAGCAGAGAAGAAAACTGCTAGTGATTTCACCGATAAATCGCTTCATTTTCCCAAGACAAGGAAGGAGGGAGGGTCCAAGCAGGAGGTTCAGCACATGCCTCCTAAGAGGCTCCGCTAGCATTGACCAAAGGCCAGAGCAGACATTAGAGGCTAGGAAAAAATCCATTGTAGTGGTCACCTGGAATGGTCAGGAAATATAGAGGAAGTTCTTCCAGTGCAAGGGAGAAAATGCCACAAAAGCCAGGATGAACTCCCTGCTTTGGTGTCAGCTAGTCTAGTTCCAGAGATTAGGAGCTATTTGCCATTGGAATCTACTACTTGGTCCAGTTGTTTAAGGAAATCAAAAACTCAAAAAACAAACACCACCTTACAACTAGAGTGAAATCTCGTCTAAGCAAAAATTTACCAATGGATTAAAAAAAATAAATTAAGCAAGTGAACATGCAATCGCCGGGATGTTTTGATTCATTACCCAAACACCAAGAGGGTTGCTCCTTATTTCCTCCAACAAAGTATGATGGCCTTTAAACTAAAACTGATCATGTTATTTATGTCTATTGAGAGCTGAACCGTCTTAGTTATCTAACGAAAATTAGATCTACCAGAAGTTTCCATACCTTTACATTTGAGGAATGTGAATCTCTTGATGCTGCTAATGTCTATTCACTTAAATTGAAGTTCTAGCAGGAAATTTCCTTAGTAGGAAAACAACCAATTTCTTGAATTCCAAACTTATTTCATCATTTTTCAGCATATTTTCATCTACTGCTATTAAAAAGATGTTCATCATAGCAGTGTTTGTTGTTGTTGTTGTTGTTGTTGTTAGGTGCCCTTGAGTCTGTTCTAACTCATAGCAACCCTATATGCATACAACAGAACAAAACACTGACAGGTGCTGTGCCATCCTCACAATTGTTCTTGTGTTTAAGCCCAGAGTTACAGCCACTTTGTCAATCCCTCTTGTTAAGGTTTTTCCTCTTTTTCACTGTCTCCCTACTTAACCAAGCATGATGTCCTCTTCCAAGGACTGGTCTCTCCTGATAACATGCCCATCATTCATGAGACAATGTCTCACCATCCTTGCATCCAAGGAGCATTCTGCATGTACTTCTTCCAAGACAGAGCACTGTTTTTTAATGGCAAAATTATCCTATAACCTGTCTTCCCCACCCAACAACTTTCTGTGAACAAATCTTCATGCCTCTAGATATATATATATTGTGTTAGTCAGGGTAGAGTAGAGAAACAAATTCATAGAGACTCATATGTGTATAACAGAGAGTTTCATATAAAGGGTAATTGTACATTAAGTAAACATCCCAGCCCAGTCCAGATCAAGTCCCTAAGTCCGATATTAGCCCATATGTCTGATACCAGTCTAAAATCCTCTTCAGACTCATGAAACACATGCAATGACAATAGGATCACAGGCCAGTGGGTGGGAAGTCTTGTGAATCTAGTGGTATTGTGCTGGCAGGGGTCTCTACATGGCTTCTCTAGGTCCATGGTTCTGGCTGCATCAGGATAGGTCAATGTAGCTTCTCCTCAGAGATGTTTCGTGGGGAGTCAGCCTTGTGTCTTGTCAGTAGACCATCTCCAAAGGGAGAGAGAGAGAGAGAGAGAATGCCTCTTGTCTCCAAGGATGAAAATAGAGGCTTTCCCAGAATTCTCAGGAGAAGGCAATGCCCACACAGAGGCCTCATTGACTATCACCAGATATTAGCTATTGACAGACTAGACTCCACCCCTTTACTCTTAATCCTCTCAAGTCCCAAATTGACACCAGATTATGTAACTACCACATATATGTAGATCCTAATATGGAATAGATTACAAAGTATTCCGTGGAATTGTGCCATGGTCTGGGTCCTATAAATGAGAAACCCCAGTGAAGCATATATGTTCTTGTTGTTGTATGTCATTGAGTCAATTTCTACATAGTACAAGAGAATGAAACACTGCCTTGTCTATGTCATTCTCAAACTTGCAGCTATGTGGAAGCCCATGGTTGCAGCATTTGTATCGATCTTTTTCCTGCTTAGTCTTCCTCTTTTTACCTTTCTACTTTACCAGGTGTCTTTTTCCAGGGACCGGTCTCTCTTGATAACATGTCCAAAGTACAGGAGACAATGCCTCCCCCTTGCTTCTAAGAAGCATTCTGGCTTTACGTCTTCCAAAACAGATTTGTTTGTTCTTCTGGCAGTCCATGGGACTTCAATAGTCTTCACCAACATAAGGATCCAAATTAGTCAGTCCCCCATTTTTCCTTATTCACTTCCGACTTCCGCATGCATAGGAGGTAACTGAAAATACCACCACTTGGGTCAGGCAAATGTTAGTCTTCAAAGTGATATATTTGATTTTCAATATTTTAAAGAGATCTTGTGCAGCAATGTGTGCAGCATAACATGTCATTTGATTTCTTGGCTCCTGCTTCTATGGGCATTGATTATAGATCCAAGGAAGATGAAGTCCTTGACAGCTTTAAACAACTTCAATCTTTTTCTCCATTCATCGTTATTTTATCTATTGGTACCATTGTGAGGTTTTTGTTTTCTTTGCATGAGTTGCAATCCCTATTATAGGCTGCAATCCCTGATCAGCAAGTGCTTCAAGTTTACTGGCTTTCAGTAAGGGTGAGTCATCTGCATATCACTGGTTGTTAATAAACCTTCCTCCAATCCTGATGAAAAGTTGCTCCTCGTAGGGGCCAACTTCTTGAATTATTTCTTAGCATACAAAATTGTGGTGCTGGCAAAAAAAATTGAAAGGATCATGAACTGCCAAAAGGATGAACAGATCTGTCTTGGAACAAATACAGCCAGAATGCTCCTTGTAGACACTGATGGCAAGATTTGTCTTATATACTTTGGATATGTTGTCAGGAGAGACCAATCCCTGGGGAAAGGCATCAAGCTTGGTAAAGTAGACAGGCAAAAATAAAGAGCTAGGCCCTCAATGAGATGGATTGACACAGTGGCTGCAACAATGGGCTCAGGCACAGGAACAATTGTGAGGGTGGTGCAGGACGGGGCAGTGTTTCGTTCTGCTGTGCCCAGGGTCACTATGGGTCAGAACTGACTCGATGGCATCTGACAAAACAACAGCAGACACACTGAACAAGTGCGGTGTGTTAGTCCAGGTAGACTAGAGACACCAATCAATAGTAACTCATATGTGTATAAGAGAGAGTTTTATATAAAGGGTAATTGTACATTAAGAAAGCATCCTAACCAGTCCTATCCAAGCCCATAAGTCTGCTATTAGCCCATATATACAATACCAATCTATAAAGTCCTCTTCAGACTAAAGAAACACATGCAATGACACTGAATGCAGGATGATCACAGGCTAGTGGGTAGAAAGGTCTTTGGATCCAGTGGCCTTGTAAGCATCTCAACGCTGACAGGGGTCTCCACATGGCTTCTCCAGTTCTGAGGGCAGCATCAGGGTAGGTCCATGTGCCTTCTCCTCAGGGATGTCTTTCAGGGAGTCAGCCTTGTCAGTAGAGTCTTCAAGGGAGTGAGGAGAGAGAGAAAAAATGTCTCCCATCTCCTAGGAGGAAAATACAGGATTTCCCAGAATCCTCAGGAGAAGGCCTTGCCCACACAGAGGCCACATTGCTTATATCTTGATTGACAGGCTAGACTAGTCCCCTTCACTCGTAATCCTCTCAAATTGACACCAGATTATATAACTACCACACGTGGTGAGAGGATCCAATTCTGACACCCACTTTTCTTGATCTGAAATCATTCAATCGTCCCTTGTTCTGTTCAAATGACTACCTCTTGATTCAGGGTTAGAGAGTTGGAAATACCACCTTCAGTTTTCTATAGACCTTGATGAAGGCTTTGTAAGGGAATAATAGCTTCACATTCTGATGCTTTTATTTAATAAAGGTTTCTTGTGGCAATATTTTGGGGCTTTTCCTCATAGAAAGAGAAAAAGTTAAAGAAACCACTCATATAATTGTAGGGCCTGGCAAGTCCCAAATCCATGGGTCAGGTGGACAGTTTCTGCAGTGTCACAAGATTGCAGGGTCCGATGAATCTGACCTGCAGGTCAGACAAAAGGCTAGGTAACTCTGCTGTCTTACATCCCAAGAACCTGAGATCCCATGGCAAGAAGAAGAGTGTAGGGTGAAGAGCGAGTGAGCTTGGCCTGAGCATGTTTATATGCTAGAGGCAGGCTCCGCCTCCAAGGAAACCCCTCTTTCAATGGATCATAAAGTGGGAAGTAATTATATAGTGTCGGCTAAATCGTTATGAATGTAGCTTAGCCAAGTTGACATACAGCATTTACTGCCACAAATTCTATATCACGATTAGTTTATTAGCACATGTTAGGATTTAAGAATTACATTAGAGGATCTTGAGGGTACACTGAATGGAGCACAGCTAGGAATAGAGTCTTCAGGTTGAACACCCACCAGCCACTTCAAGGGAGAAAGATGTGCAGGCTGCACCTGTAAAGATTCTCAGCCCTGGAAACACTATGGGTCCGACAGAATCGCTATGAGTCAGAACCACCTCCAGGAGAATAGATTTGGTTTCGGGTTTTTTAAACTCACTAAACTAAAACTAAAACCCAGACCAGCCAAATCCACTGATTTCAAATCAATTCTAACTCACTGTATAGGGGTCTGACACTGTCAATCTTAAGGAGAGCAGATAGCCTCCTCATTGTTCTCTTGGATTGGCAGGTGGGTTTCTACCACCAGCCTTGAGGTTAGTGGTCCAACCCTTGCCCAACAGAGCCACGAGGCTCTCTCTAAACAGAGAAGAGGAACCTAAGGATGCACCAAGAATATTGTATAGTTCATTTTCATTTCTTCCTGGCCAGATAGAAACCTCTCAGGAGCACCCTCTAGAGCCGTTTCAATGAGATTTTTATAAATGTATTTGCTTTATCACCTATGAAACTGAAACGCCCACTCACAAGGCAATTTGACTATATCTACTCTGCCACTTACATCACCTCATTTTGCCAGACTCTCTAGTTCCCACTGCTGAGTTACCCACACATGAGATACACATGCTCAAAGCACCATTCGAATGTTTGTGAAAGTTGTATACAGAACAAAGGCTTTGCAGAATACACTGGAACTGCACCTTACAAAATCAAAGCACATATGCCAGTCATCTATCCCTGGGTCACAAATTATTCCAACACTGAGTGGTTTCAACAGCAAACATGTATTATCTCCGTTTCTGTGGGTCAGAATTCCCGACACGGCTCAGCTGGAAATTCTAACTTGATCCCTAACAGCGGTTCTCAACCTGTGGGCCGCAGCCCCTTTGAGGGTCGAATGACACTTCCACAGGGGTCGCCTAAGACCATTCGAAAACACATATTTCTGATGGTCTTAAGAACTGAGACGCCGCTCCTCTATCCATCTTTAGGCAGGTCCGCCCATATACAGACATGCCCACATACGAGTACCCGGCGTGAAGACTTACCCATACTACACATGCAAAATTTTATTTATTTGTAATTAGAAATAAATATTTCACAATATGTAGTTATATATTATTTTGTGATTAATCAGTATGCTTGAATTATGTTCAATTTGTAACATTGAAAATATATCCTGCATACCAGGTATTTACATTATGATTCATAACAGTAGCAAAATTACAGTTATGAAGTAGCAACAACAATAATTTTATGGTTGCTGGGGGTCACCACAACATGAGGAACTGTATTAAAGGGTCGCGGCATTAGGAAGGCTGAGAACCACTGCTTTACAAGGTTACAAGTGAGGCTTTGGTCAGCTCTTTAGTCACTTTACAGCTGTAAAACAAAAGGAAACACACACACACACAACCAGTCACCTTTAAGTTAAGCCCAAATCATGGCAGCTCCCGTGTGTGTCTGAATAGAATTGTGTTTCACTGAGTTTTTCATTGATGACTTGGGGGAAGTAGATGATCACCAGAACATTCTTTTGCATTGGACCCAAATCCCCAAGCATGTGGTTAAACAATCAAGTGCTTACTGCTTGTGCCACCCAAGGACGTCTGAAAGCTCTAGTGGGGGCCAACCCAGCCTTACGTGGCTGAAGGAGCCAGTTCCTCCTGAGTTGTTGGGCTGAGATCTCCCTTGTTGTTCCCTGTTGGATTCCTCCCAGAGGTCTGCCCACACTGTGGCATCTGCCTTCTCTCCAGGGAAGAGGGGAGAAGGGAAAAGAGAAGGTATAACAAGCGCGGGTGCCACAAGCTTGAAAAGCTCTGTTGCCGGTGCTGAGTCTGATGCACAGTGACCACATAGCACGGTGTCCAACAACCCCCACAGGGCTTTCTTCTCCGTCATCTTCACAGTAGAAGTGCCATACTAAGCAGATCAACACAGAGGCCATCCAGTTAAATTTGAATTTTGGGTAAACAAAGAATTACTTTCTAGTATAAGTATGTTCAAAATACCATCTAGAACATTTTTGCACGAAACAGTAGTCTTTATTTATCTGAGATTCAAATCTAATTGTGAATTCTATATGTTATCTGGCTGCTCTAATGACAACCCAATCACAGAGCTGAAATTTCATCTCTTTGCTGGATTCCATCATTAGAAGCGAGTCACTAGTCCAACATACACTCCAAGAGCCGAAAGGACACAGGACATTGATACCAGGTGACAGGGACCATTGGGAATATGTTGGACACTGTCCACCTTAGACAAACAAGGATGAGTGGATTGTTTTCATTATGTGTATCTCTTGTCTCACCAATAAATTTTCAGTGGTAGTGAAATATCATCCAAACCATAGTTCTTTTCAGATAATGAAATGAAATTGGTAGTGCTACCCATACTACTGGAGCTCTGGTGACGTAGTGGTTGTATGTTGGGCTGCTAACCACAAGGTTAGCAGGTCAAAGCCACCAGACGCTCCATGGGCAAAAGACAGGGCTTTCTACTCTCATAAAGAGTTACAGTGGTGGGAACTCACAGAGTTCCTATAGGGTCACTATGAGTCAGCATCAACTCAGTAGCACTGAGTTTCCATGCTGCTATTTATCCAGAACATTCTTCCTATCCTACCTTTGTCTGGAAGCTCAGCTGAAACCTGTATCCTGTCACCATACTTATTCAATCTGCATACTGTGAAAATAATCAGAGAAGCTGGACCATATGAGGAAAAAGTAGCATCAAGACTGGAGGAAGGCTTGTCAGCAACCTGTGATATGCAGAGGACATGACCTTGCTTGCTAAAAGAGGGGAAGGCTTGAAGCACATGCTGACAAAGATCAAGGATTGTAGCCTTCATTATGAATTAAAACTCAATGTAAAGAAAACAAAAATCCTCACAACTGGATCTGTGGTGTACCGCATGATAAACAGATAAAGAGACTGAAGTTGTCAAGGATTTCATCTTGCTTGCATCTGCAATCAATGCTCATGGAAGCCGGAGTCAAGAGATCAAAGGACATATTGCATTGGCTAAATCTCCTGCACAAGATATTTATA
>NW_022111370.1:5959306-5960167 GCF_000313985.2 Echinops telfairi | reverse complement strand
CAAATCCCTAACTATAGTGGACAACGGTTATAAAGCAAATATGTCTCTGGCAAATGCATGGTCCTCCCAGTCAAAGCTCATATGCGGGGAGGTGCTCCTCAACCAGTAGCCCAATACCAACCAACATGCACCAATTACTTAATATAGATCTGCTAAATGAAAAGGCTGATTCCAGGACACACAAAGGCATTTGGCTAATCAGTGACTTTCGGGTAGTTTCCATCCCTATCTGATTCTTGTCATTGCCAGTTGTCATTGAGTTGGTGCCAACTCCTGCTAAACCCGTGTACAACAGAGTAAATATAGCCAAGTCTTGCACCATCTTCATAATCATCGGTGTGTAGGAATCCATTATTGCCATTCCTGTGTATTTGGAATGCCTTCTAACCCTGGGGCTCATCTTTGAGCACAATACGGATCCATACGTTTTATCCTGGCTGGTTTCTGTCAATGCTTTGCCAGGACTTTCTTCCTAGTGTGTCTTTGTCTGAAAGATCTACTGAACCCTCTCCACTACAGGAGACTTGGGTGGTATTTGAAATGCTGGTAGACTAGTTTCCCACTTGAGAGCAACATGCAAGCCACAACGGGAGGGCAAACAAGTAGTGAATAGTCTACTTGCTGTTGTTATTAGTTGTGATCACGTCTCTTCCAATTTATAGCAACTTGATGTACAGCAGATCAAAGAATCAACCAGTTATCTCAAGAATTGTTCCATTTGAGCCAAGTTGTGGCTTCAACTGAGTGACCTCATCTCCTGGATGGTCTTCTTCTTTCTTCTGACCCTCTGCTGTACCAAGCATGATGTCTTTCTCCAGGGACTAATCCTCCTTTCAACATGCCCAAAGTAAGAGTGAAGAA
>NW_022111370.1:5949783-5958898 GCF_000313985.2 Echinops telfairi | reverse complement strand
TGAGAAAATCATGTGCTTCCCCTAAATCTCAGTTTGCTCAATTATACATTTTGTTTGATTAAATGAGAACATTCATAAAGCACTTGGCACATTCATTCAACAAATCAACAAATGTTTGAGTTTGACTGCTTGTCGGCACATAGTTCCTGAAAAACTAGAACCCAAGAATATTCTTAGTAGAAATACACATCATTGTGCGGTTATTCTACAATATCACTGATAACACATGAAAGTAAAATTTTGCTGAATATAATTCTGAAGGGGTTACCACTATTCCTTGATAAGGAGCTGCCATAAATTCAAGCAGGATTCAGAAGAGGATGTGGAACGATTTCAGAAGATTCCTGGTGGAAAACAGGATAGCAGAAAGATGTTTGCCTACGTTTCATGGTATTTTGTTGACTTTCAAAAGATGCGTGATTGTGAGGAGGACTGTAAATCGCAGATAACTTTGTGAAGAATGGGCATTCTGCAACCTCTGGTGTTGCTCGTGCAAGCCTGAGCATAGACTAAGAGGCAATCATTTGAACAGAGCAAAGGATGGTTTAAAATCAAGAAAGTATGCATACAAGCTGTATCCTTTCACTGTACTTATTTATTCAGTCTGATGATTAAATAATCCAAGAACCTGGACTTTGTGACGAAGAACATGGTGTAAGAATCAGAGGAAGACTTGCTAGCAATCTCCTCTACACAAACAACACAACTACTACCTGAAAGCAAAGGGAACTTCGAGCCCGTACTGATGAAGATCAAGCACTATAACCTTCACCGTGGTGACCCTACAACATAAAGAGAGCAAAAGTCCTGACAACTGGACCCATATCCAATATCATGATACAGAGAAAAATATCAAAGTTTGCAAGCATTTCACTGTACTTGATTCCATTATCCATGCTCACAGGAGCAGCAGGCAAATGACAGAGCCGCATTGGGCAAAGCTGCTGAAAAAAATCTCTTTAGAGGTCACCTGGAGGAAGCTGTTCCTCACCCAAAGCTGTGATGCACAACGAACAGAAGAACGGATGCTTTTAAAGGGTGGGGCTGGTGAAGAGTATCGACTGTCTCATAGACTGCCATGCAAATGACCAAATCCGTCTTGGAAGAAGTACAGCCAGAACCCTCCTTAGAAGAGAGGATGCGGAGCCTTCCCTCTTCACATGTAGTCACAGGAAAGACTAGCTGCTGCAAAAGGACACAAAGCTTGATAAAGTAGAGGATCGGAGGGGGGGGGTCAGTAAAGAGGGAGATCTTCAATGAGGGGGAGGAACACAGTGGCTGCTACAATGGGTTCCAGCAGTTATGGGAAAGACGTCAGGCTGGACACAGTTATGCTCTACTGTACATAAGGTTGATAGGCACTAGAGTCAACCACCACCAACCTTATAATAATTTATCTTTGAACAGAGAACCTTAGGAGCAATGAAAACCACAATCAACAAAATAGAACACATATTCCCCATGGATAACGCAAAGTGCATCTTCCACATGGCAAGACTTTCAGTTATTTACATACGTTCTTTCCCTGAAAGAACTTTAAGTTTAAGCCCCAGAGTGCATAACAGAATGAGTCTCTAAGTACTTGAATAACAAAGATAAATAAATAATTCCACTTACAGCTTATGAAAATCAAAAAGTATAATAACCTTTGTAGCAGTCAGATTTTATGTCAACTTGGCCCTGTGTGAACATGTAGGGCCTTTTTAGAAAGGAGAAACTGGGAATCCCACTCT
Source organism: Echinops telfairi (assembly GCF_000313985.2). NCBI lineage: Eukaryota > Metazoa > Chordata > Mammalia > Afrosoricida > Tenrecidae > Echinops > Echinops telfairi. Next base: position 5,957,165 of record NW_022111370.1, on the reverse strand, counting down.
ATGTCTCTGCCCCGCCACCTTCCTGCTTGCTGGAACTTTGTCTGCCTCTCCAGACCTGGCCTCAAGCAGGCTGCCCAGCCGTGAGAGCTCTCAGAGCCATGCCATATTTCCACCATTCTTGAATCCACCCAACACTGCACTCACAGACCTGCGATCTCCCTGCTTCCTACTTTGCCTGTCTGCGTTATTGGACTGCAGCTATGTGAGTCTGAAGAGGGCCCCAGCTTACGGACTAGAGTTGGCCTGGGCTGGGATGCTTTCCTGATATGGAATTACTTCGATGAGTGTCACTGCTTTGTTTCTCTAGAGAACCCAGCCCCACTCACCTTTCGTCACTCATTGTAGTTGTTCGATGTCACTAGCACCCCTCTATCTATTGAGACTATTGTGCCAGTACAGGCTGTCGTGGGCTTCCCTTCTTTCCGTCCACCCTCTATTTTACCAAACAATGCATCTTTCCTGACAACTTGTCTTGGTGGCTTAGTAGTTATGCTTTGGGCTGTAGTTCGAACCCACCAGCTGTACGGTGGGGGAAAGACAGGGTTTCTACTCCCATAATTACCATCGCAGAAACGCACAGGGACAGTTCTGCCCTGTCTTACAGGATCACTAGGAGTCAGCATTGACTCAGTGACAGTGAGGTTGATTTTGCCTGCTTTGACCACCTGCCCTGGTGGTGCTATCCAGTAAGCACTGATGCATGCTAAGTAAATGGTATTCGGCTCAAACCCAACGGCAACCCCATGAAAGAAGCTGAGATGATTACTCTTTAAAGACTTGCAGCCTCAGAGAACCTATGTAGGTTTGCTATGACTCAGAGGCCACTCCATGACAGTCAGTTTAGGTTGGTTTGTTTTGGGACAACTTGTCCCAAATAAGCAAGGCAGAGTCTTGCCATCTTGGCTTCTAAAGATAATCCGTGCTGTGCTTCTCCAAAGATGATCATCTCTTCATTCATATGCTCTGTGCTCTTTGCCAGGACCCATTGTCCCAGCTTCCCTTTCATTGTCCCATCTTCTCGTGCATACGAGGTGAAGAAATAGGCCCTGGTTTGTGTCCACCAGACCTTAATGACTAGTATTCTTTTAAAACATCAGCACTCAGAATGGATTTGGGGATGGGGGTGGGCAAGAGGCTTCAAAGAGACTCTCCATCAGGGAACACTGGAATCTTGCTGCTGGGGGATGCCCCTGGTATGGAGCCCGTATCTCACAGAGGGAAGCGGGGACTGCAGGCACAGGTGACTTTCCCTAAAGCACACAGGTATCAGGTAGATGGTTGAGGAGCGGAGAATCACTTCCTGGCTGCATGCTCAGCCTGCTCTCCTCGGTACTTTTCAGCCTGTAGCCTTGGAGCTTGGAGCCCAAGGAGAGAGTGGATTCAGATCGATAAAAGCGTTCACTGCTACCAGGAATACAAGGTCAGTGGCCAGGAATGGGTATCTCTCAGCCTCCTCAGACCTGCTGGCTCAAGGTGGGGCTGGGACAGGCCAAAGGTGGGGCTTGGCCAAGACAGTGTGTAAAGTGCGACAGGCGAACACCCAGCATAATGAACAGGAATTGGAGGAGGAAAAACAACTCTGAAATCCTCCCTTGGAAGTCGACACGCTCCCATACAGATGTACAGCCTCTGGACCTTGTAGAGAGTCGCCGTGAGTCGGATGGCACTGGGTGATTTTAAGTAGAGAATGGAAATCCATGAACCCTGGAATATCAGATCCGAACAGCTGATCCTTCTGCTATGACGTATAAGCTCAGAGACACCTAACTCACTTGATTCCCATTTTTTTTCCTTTGTAAATAGGAATCTCTTCAGGGTGCAAAGGGTTAGTTAAAGCCTTGGCTCAAAACCAAAAAAAGTCAGACTTACTGCCATCGAGTTGATTCTGACTCACAGTGACTCTGAGACTGTAACTCTTTGCAGGAACAGAAAGCCTCTTCTTTCTCCTGAGGAGCAGCTGGTGGTTTTGAACTGTAAACCTTGGAGTTAACAGCCCAATGTATCACCCATTGTGTGGTCAGAGCTGAAAACCAACTCCATGGTAATGAGCTCATGAAAGTCTCTACTACTATCACAAAAATGAACAGTTGAACCCGCCCAGAGACCCCTCAGGGGTCAAGACTTAATAACTCTATAGAGCAATTCTGCTCTGCACAGCTTGGCTCACCATGAATTAGCATCAACTCATTTGAACAAATAGCTCACTCACTCACTACCATGGGTCAATGCTAAACTCATAGTGACCCCATAGGACAGGGTAGAACTGCCTCACGGGTTTCCGAGGCTGTAACTCTTTGCAGGAGTAGAAAACCTTGTCTTTTTCCCATGCACCAACAGCCACATAGAGATGGTTATATAGGAAGGGCTCTGAGGAAAAGAACTTGTCCTCGCACACAAATGATGCCACCTTGTAGGTGTTAAATAAATGCCATTTCTGTCTCTTTGCCGTCCTCCTTTAGTAAGTGACTGACCACATTCAGTTTAACAATGCAAACTGCCTCAGAGCGCTGCACTGTCTACAGGGCCACCCTTTAACAATGCCTGTCCCCCTGCTGTGCGAGGCGCTGCGATTTCCTTTGCCTAGAGAAACATTTGGTTATCAAAATATGCACCTCATATTAACTTAGAAAACCAAAAAAAGGGAAACAGAAAAGATCTTCATTCTGTTGCTGCAATAAAGGTTTCCTTCTCGAGCGATAATCAACCCTGCATAATTAAAATCGCTCAGATTGCTGAACTAATTTTCAGACTGGAGGTTGCTTCCTGCAGCAACACTTACAAGCAAAGTTTCTCCTGCGAATGAATTTAATCGTGAGTCTAATTACAATTTTAATGACTCTCGCCAGCCCGGCATATAAACTTGCATGCCGGGGCTTCGCTATCTTCTAGGGTATTCGAAGGTCTTTTCATTTTTAATATAAAGGAATGTGTAGGCAAAAAAAATAAAAGAACGAGTATTCACCATTGTTCTCTCTGGCTTGGTTTGATCTTGATGGTCAAGTGACAAGATGTAAAACGTCTAATATTTTCGAGGGCCTTTTTAGTCTAAGTATTTCACCTTTTGTTTTGGGGTTGACCTGTTGCTTTCTAGTTGTGACTTGAGTGTGTGGTGTGGTGTTATGAATAGCCAGAAAGAACATCCGAGATCTGGTGTACCTCGGGGCTCTCAGTCGTCTGGAAATCCAGGTTCTGAGGTTTCTAATCCTGTAGAGTTGGCATCTCAGAAACCACAGAGGCAGTTCTACTCGGCCCTGTAGGGGCACTCTGAGTCAGAACTGGCTCGATGGCAGTGAGGGAGTAAGTGACAAAGAGGCAGTAAGAAGGGTATGAAAAAAATAATAACCGTCCCTTTAAAATGTATGTAACATTAAAAAGCTTCTAAACTAAAGCATTGAAGCAATTGTGTGGTGTATTTCTAAAGAAACAAACATGCAAACAAAGTCCTACTTGATTAATGCTGGTACTTTTATAAAAAAAAAAATAGAAACCACCTAATATGTAACAATGGATCATTGATGAAGTATGATCAATGATAAATGGTCCTGTATGAACACAAGTGACATGTTTTCCTCTTTTTTAATTTTAAATTTTATTTCATAAATAATACATGTTTATTTAAGGAAAACTAGCAATTTGAGGCAATAAAAATAATTTTTAAACTACATTACTTGTTATCGTACACCCTGAAATTACGTATTATTAAAACTCCAGCATCTCTCTTCCAGATTCTTCTCTGTGTACACACACACACACTGGAGAAGAATCAGTGCATTTGGATTATGATGTGGGCAAAGAAAATTGGATCTACTATAAACTTCCAGAAGAATAAAACATCTGTCTTGGAAGAAGTACAGCCAGAATGTTCCTCAGAAGCCAGGATGGCCAACCTTTGTCTCTGGTACCCTGGACATGGTATCAGGAGGACTGGTCCCTGGAGAAGGGTGGCAAAGCAGAGGATCGGCCAAAAACAGGAAGCTCTTCAACAAAACAGATTGACACAAGGTGACCGCGATAACGGGCTCTAACACAGAACCATTATGAGGGTGGGGCGGCCCTGGGCACTCTTTTGTTCTGTTGTGCACGGGTCACTCTGAATCAGCTCAATCAAGGACACCTAGTCACCATAATGACATAAGCAGAAACAGGTGGCCATTAAGTCAACCCCCACTCATATATCACACTAGAAATCTGCTCTAAGGCATTTTCAATAGCTCATGGTCTGGAAGGGAATTGCTTGGTCTTTTTTTCCCAGGGGCCTCTGAGTGGATTCGAACTGCCAACTTCTCCATTAGCAGCCAAGCGCATTAATGGACTCACTTGCTTTGGACACACCAGAAGGAGGAGTCAATTTTGGGAGAAGGACATCCTATGTGGTGAAGTAAAGGGCCAGTGGGGGTGAGGAAAAACCCTCGGTGAGACGAATTGGTGAAATCACCGCCATTAGGAACTCACAGATGCCGCTGATGGAGGGCCAGGCAGGCCAGGCAACATTGCACCAGGATGCACACCCAGCTGTGTTGTGTGAGTTGGAGTCAACTCAGCCGCTCAGCCTTGCAGTCTAGAAGGAATGGCCTCTACAGAGGTTCCTAAGACACAGGGAAGGGGGTCACAGGTGCTATATGTCAAGAGAAAATGTCTCCCATTTGAAGAAAAATCCTATGTAGGATTTTTACTGGCCCCAGCTCCTCCTCCAGAGAAAACTGCTTCGTGTCATCCAGACGGGTGTCAAACCGAAAGTTCGAGCTAAAGATAATGTGAATAGTTTCCGTTTTCAAGCAGCCTAACTCATTAAGGTTTAGAGGCAGCTTATTCTGGAGATTCACCGTTTTAACTTTGAGTTCTCACTACTCCTTTTCTCGACTTGAGGCACCCCAAAAGCCTGCTGCTCCCCTTCCTTGAATGCCAGATGCTGTACTGATGTGAGGAAGATCTTTTCCAAATTCATCCAGTCCTTCCTTCTGATGCTTGCCTCCCCCTGGACTCTCCCTCATGACTCCCTAACAGGCCCACATTTAAGGAGTCACTCCAGCACGTGTGTAAGGAATGTAGGCCACCATGAATCATAGGGGAGAGATGAAAAATGGATTTGTCGGAAGAGCCCAAAAAGCACAAAAGGAGTGGGGGGAGGGAGGGTTCCACTGACGTATAGATGGTTTCGACACTATACTTTCAGAAGTAAATAAACGACTTCCATCTTGGATAATAGAAACAGAAATAAACAATGGAAAGCACACACACTTCCAAAAAGGAACTGTGGTTCATTAAATTAGGCCCCTGCGCTCCTGAAACCATACATTTTAGTAAGAAGTTAGCAAATGGTTTCTGGGTGAAATCTTGACACTTTATAGGATGAATATGGGCCTAAATGAAATGGAGAGAGTTAAGCTTTTTAAAGCTAGGAAGGCTGAGGAGAGCAAAGAAGAGAGCAAAATGTGGAATGATTTGACCCAGCCAAGAGCAGAGAGTGAAGTAGATGGCATTTAACAATACATATCCAGCCAAAAGCGCCAAGTATTGCTAACGTTGCAAATTCTCTACTCATTATATCTGATTCAAGTTACTGAAACATATTTTTTTTTCCAGAATTGTAATATATATGGACAACAAGGGAAGCCAGTAATTTGTTTTCTGCTGTGGTTAAAAGGAAGCAAAAGGCTTCATGTAGAAATGGAACAGGGACCGATCAGGAGGTCTAAATGGCATAAATCACTGAGTCTTGAAGGAATCAGTTGATGAACTTACTGAGTCATTGCCATTATTTTTATAAGTCAAATAGCAGGAGAGTCTCTAAATGTTTCTCTCCCCACCCCACCCCGGTTCTTTCTCCTTTCATGACAGGTTGAACCATGCTATAAGGATAATCCCACCCAAATGAAGCACAGCACTTGCCAATAGCCAGCATCAATCTGAGATCCAGATCAGAAAATTTATACAACTTAAAATGCATCCACAGTAAAGATTTGAAAAGTGATAATGAGATGGCTCCAAGTTGGACCTATTTCCCAGATCTTTTGGATAGCTGCTTTCCCAGGCATGCAATGTGGGATCACGAGGCCTCTGTGCAGGCGACAACAGTGTTTGCTTGAGCGAAACCAGGCTTGGCTTCAGCAGACAAGGGCTGGTCACATCTCCCCATCCAGAGATGAGTACCTTTGCGTACCAGAGAAGTGAATATATCTTCTCTGAGCCTCCTGGTCCTGAACGGAGAAGCCAGGAGCCAGGAGATGTCTTCTGCTGGCTTATCAAATTCGAAAATGGCAGCACGTTGTCAAAGTCGAAGCTAAGGTCCTTGTTTTCACTATGACTATCCTGAGAAAACTCCTAAAGAGTCTGACACATGTGGATCATTAAAACTTATGCCAGGAAATCTAAAATGTGTGCTGGGAAAATATTATGAAATTATAAAACACCATCCAAATTGCACTTAAGGCAACTTTGAGACATCAGAGTTGTAGATTTTGGTTAGTCGGTTGTTTGTTCTGTCCATGATCCTATGCTCACAGGTTTTCATACGTTACCTTTTGTTCCAGAGAAATTGTGTGTTATCACAGCACCAACCTGCCCAAGAGGTGATTCAGACTCAGATAAAACCCAAACCCATTACTACCATCAAATCAATTCCGACTCATGGTGGTCCCATGTTTGCTGAGAACCGTGTTGCATCAAGTTTTAAAGCTGTGACCTTTAAGAAATGGCTTAATAGCACCTTAAGGAGGCTTCAAACTGCCAACATTCTGTATGGCACACTCCAAATTGTAACTTGGGCTCAGAAAGACTGAATTGCATAGTCCAGGTCTCATCAGTGGATAAGCCAGGACCAGGAATTCAACCCCAGCTGAATCCAGAAGCAGGCCACTTCAACATTAGGCTCTACTTTGGAAGATGAAAGATAAATAAAGCCAGTTGTTTGTTGTTGCTATTGTTGTTGTTGGGTGCCATCAAAGTAGTTCTGACCCATAACAACCCTTTGCCCAACAGAATGAAATACTGCCCTGTCCTGCACCTTCCTCACAATTGTTCCTACGCTTGAGCCCATTGTTGTAGCCAGTGTGGCAATCCATCTCATGAAGGGCGTTATTCTCTTTCACTGCTGTCTACTGACCAAGCATAATGCCCTTCTCTGGGGTCAAGGCTCTCCTGACAGCATGGCCAAAATATGTCAGATGAAGTCTTGCCATCCTTGCCTCTAAGGAGCACCTGGCAGTATTTCTTCCAAGACAGATTGGTGTGTCCTTTAAGCAGCCCATGGTCTAGCACCATAATTCTAATGCATCAATTCTGCTGCTGCCATGCCTAACTTTCACATGCATATGAAGGGATTGAAAATACCATGGCATGGATCAGGCACACCTTCATCTTCAAAGGGATATCCTTACTTTTTT
>NW_022111370.1:5941564-5949342 GCF_000313985.2 Echinops telfairi | reverse complement strand
TGGGGAGGGAACGCATTAAAGAACTGCAATGTTTCATCATTGCAGGTAGTATGGCAGGGATCAGACCAAATCCAGGATACATATGGTAGCCAACTAAAAAGGAGAGGGGGGTGATAGGAAAAAAAAGACATGGGTAGCAGGGGAACAGAGCACTAAGAGCATGATAGAGGTACATCATTACTTTTCAACACTTCAAAAGATCTTGTAAGCAGATTTAACCAATACAATGTGTCCTTTGACCTCTTGTCTGCTGCTGCCATGAGCACTGATTGTGGATCCAAGTAAAATGAAATCCTTGACAACTTCAACTTTTTCTCCATTTGTCATGTTACCTATTGGTCCAGTTGTGAGGATTTTGGTCTTCTTTACATTGAGCTGTGATCCATACTGAAGGCTGAAATCCTTGATCTTCATCAGCAAGTGCTTCAAGTCCTCCTCACTTTCAGCAAGCAAGGATCATGACTGTAGAAACCTTCTAATGCACATCATCAAGATCACTGATGATCCAGCACAATGGGAAGCTGGTTAAACAGAGAATCCGATCCTGATATAAATCTTAAACTGCCGGAAGACTGAACAAGTCTGCCTTGAAAGAAACACAGACAGTGTGGTCGTAAGAAGCACAGATGGTGAGACGTCCTCTCAAATACCTTGGGCATTTTACCACGAAGAATGAGTACCTGGAGAAGGACGTCATGCTTCTTGACGGGAAGACTAGAGAATCCGCAAAAGAGGAGGAGACCTTCAACAAGATGAATGGACACTGGCTGCAATGATAGGCACAAACATACCAATAATTGTGAGGATGGTGCAGACAGAGCATTGTCTTTTCCTGCTGGCCATAAAAAAACACACACACACACACACCAAGCTCACTGACATTGAGTTGCTACCAACTCAGAGTGACCCTATAGGACAGTTAGAACTGCCCCTGTGGGTTTCCAAGAATGTCATATTTTATGAATTTAAAGTGTTTTGCCTTACATTGAAATATATAAATATTTGTCCACTTAATAAAACCAGTTTTAGAAAGTTGTTAATAAAAAGCTTACCAGTCTCTGAAGCACACTTTTAAATTTTAATCACTTTTTACATATACCATAACATAGTTGGCTACTGATTCAATACAACAAAACCTTCCCCAGGGAAACTTTGATTTCTTGATGAGACAATTTAGACCATCAACCAGTGGGTCATGACCCCTTTGGGGGTCAAACGACCCTTTCATAGAAATGGTCTTAGGAACCGAGACACAGCTCCTCTATCCACCCACATGCAGATACGTCCACGTACAAGTACCAGGCATGAAGACTGTTACCCATGCTACACTATGCTTCAAGACAAAATTTCATTTATTTGTCATTAGAAAAAATATTTCACAATGTATAATTGCATATTGTTTTTGTGATTAATCGCAATGCTTTAATTATGTTCAATTTGTAACAATGAAAATACATCCTGCATATCAGATATTTACATTGCAATTCCTAACAGTAGCAAAATTACAGTTATGAAGTAGCAATGAAATAATCGTATGGTTGGGGGTCACCACCACATGAGGAACTGTATTAAAGCATAGCAGCATCAGGAAGGTCGCGAACCACTGCTTTAGAACCTCAGCTTGATACCGCCTTACTCTGCTTCCTCTTCTGTATTTTATGATTGGTCTGGTTTCACACTGGCATGTATGATATCCTCTCTGACCCTAAATACACATCTTAATGAATCAATATTGTTAAATATTATATTATCTTCCTGGAAATCATTGGAACTTCCAATGTGTCAGTTGAATCACTTACCAAGCTATGTTATTAATTATTCTCTTGTACTTTAAAATTTTCCCAATGTCAGCTTCAGGCAATAATTTTTTTTTCATTCTCGGGTTTAATAAATTTCAAGCTAGGATTTTCACTCCATGATAAATGCTAAATTACAAAAAAAAAGTATCCATGATATGATTTTTAGCAATTGTAGAGGGATCTGTAGAACTTTCTCTTCTCTGAAGGGGCTGTAGAAAGTCTATAGAAAATCCCATTTATCTTTTTGCTCCATATTCCATGGCCTTCTTGAAGACCTTTATGTGTTTCCCAATATTAAATGCCAAAACATTTGCCTATATTTTTCTTTTAAACATTCTAGATAGAGTCCCTTGATCCATTGTTGGAAACATGGAAGTTGCGTTATGTTATAAAACCTACCATTGATTGAAATCACTTTATTTGCATTTTCCTAACTGGATGGCGAAGGAACATTATTTTAGAACAAAGGCCTTCAACATTTTTGCAAGAAATATGAGGCATGGAAAAATTTACAAGTTGTTCATGAACTACTCTTCCAACATACAATGCACACTGAAATTTTTTTCTTCGGTTTTGTTCTATTTTATTTCTTAAAATGCATTTTCCCAGCTTAGTAAATTTATTTCTAGGCCCACCAAGAACCTTGACCCACAACTGAAAAACCATTGATAAAAATAGCACAGACCCAAAAAAAAAAAATAGCACAGGCTTGTCAGATGTCTATTTTCTTCAAGTGCTTCTTCAGAGTGTGTAAACTCGTGAGGAAAAAATCCATTTCCAGAACAATTCAGAATCTGTCCATGCTGAGTTTTGTAAACAGTCTTAATATTGTAAGAACAAACTATATCTCTTCAACCTTGAAGAAGTTCTCTTTTGCCAATACATCCACTCCTAAGTTATCACATGTCAGGTTCCAAAGATCAGCTCATTATGTGAAAATTGATGTTGCGTGAAATGATGGTGGCTAAGTCCACCTCAAACTTCAGGAGTAAGTTCAGAAGTGTGGGAGTTAACTGCCAAACCACTGAGAATCCTGGCCCAGCCAAATTGACACAAAATGTTAACTATCATGTGCATCTTCTGAATCCTGCTTGAGATTCTGACAGCTCCCTTTTATGTACAGTTGCAACTGTTTTATAATTATATTCAAATTTTGACTTATATGTGATATTAATTATATTGTACAATAATGTCAAGATTGTGTTGGGTCTAGGTTCTTTAGAATGAGCACACACCTAGGTCTTTTCCAGTCAGTTGGCCAGGTAGCTGTCTTCCAGATTTATTTGAATAAACTAGTGAGTACATCCATTTGTTGAAATATATCAATTGGTATTCCATCAGTCCCTGGACTGCTTTTCTCTAATGCCTCAGTGCAGCTTGGATGTCTTTCTTTAATACCGTCAGTTCTTAATCAGTTGATACCTTTGGAAATGGTAGAAAGTTGACCAAATCTTTCTAGTAAAGTGACTCTACATATTACTTCTATCTCCTTTTGATTCTTCCTGCATCAACCAATATGCAGCTGATCCTTCAATAGTGAAGCCCAAGACTTAAATGTTTTCTTCAATTCTTTCCATTTGAAAAATTTCAAATATATTCTTACCTTTCTGTTTTCTAACTCCAGATTCGTACATTTTACTATAATACTTTGTCTTCCTGAGCTGCCATTTGGAAGGTCCTATGCGGTCCTTTACTTCCTTAGTTCTTCCATTCACTTCGGTTGCTCTGTGATTAAGAGCAGGTTACCGAGCCTCTTCTGACATCTGCTTTGGTCTTTTCTTTCTTTCTTTTCTTTTTAGTAGCCTTTCACACCTTTCGTGTATGATGTCACCCCACAAGTGTCATTAGCATTCAGTGTGTCAAATTCGTTCTTAAGATCATCTGTAAAATCAGGAAGGATGTCCTCAAGGCTGTCGTTTGACTCTTGTGGACTTGTTTTGATTTGCTTTGGTTTCCATGTGAACATGCATATGAACAATTGGTGGTCGGTTTCACGTTTGTTTGCTGATGATATTAAGCTTCTTCAACAACTATTCCACTTGATGCCTTTGTATTCCATCTGGTGAGAACCACTTGTATAGTTTTCAGTCATGTGGTTGAAAGGAAGTATTTGCAATGAAGTCATTTGTCTTGCAAATCTCTATTATTTCATCACCAGTTTGGTTTGTATCCCCAACACCATATTTTCCAACTACCGAGCCTTCATTTTTGTTTCCAACATTCACATTCTAATCACCAGTAATTGTCAATGATCTTGCTTTCTTGTTTGGTCTTGGTCAGACCGAAGAAGTTGAAGGACTCAATTTTTTCATCGATGACTTTAGTAATTATTGTGTACATTTGAATAACAGTTGGGTGAACTGGTTTGCCATGTAGTCATATAGGTATTATCCTATCACATACAACATGTACTTCAAAACAGACCTTAAAATGCTATTTTTGATGATAAATATAATGACATTCTTCTTGAATTTGTCATTTCTGACTTAGTACACCATATGATTTTCTAATTCATAGTGACTAATATCAGTCCATTCAGGTCACTGTCTGAGATATCCATCTTTATGTGTTCCAGCTCATTTTTAACAACTTCCAATTTTCCTAGATTCATGCTTTTTGCATTCCACATTCTAATTATTCATGGATGTTTGAAGCTGTTTCTTCTTATTTTGAGTCATGTCCCATCAGCAGATGAAAGTCCTTATCCTTTTGCTTCATCCATATCATTAAAGTGTACTTTACTTTGAAAAGGCAACCCTTTATAAGTCCTCTTTGGAGGTCCTTCATCTTCCAGCACTCTATCAGACAACCTTCCAATGCTACGGAGGAGGTTTTCTGTGGCTAATGTCTTCACGGTGGACTGCCTCGTCTTCCTTCCTGATCTGTTCTCAGTCTGGAAGCGCCACTGAAACCTGTTCACCAAGGGTGGGCCTGCTAGTCTTTGAAATACCAGGGGTATAACCTGCACCATCAAAGCAATGTGCAAGCCACCAGAGCATGACACACCAACAGATGAGTGCTGGCTTCGCTGGGTAGCATCTTCTAACTTCAGATTATTCCTATTGATAAGTAACTCATTAGTATTTCCTAAGGTGGGTGATATCACCCCCTGGAGGGGTGCTGGAACAGTCCAGGGGGTCTGAAAATGCAGATACGTACATTTATCCTGGATTATGGACAAAAGTTCTTCATTGCCAAAGAATTATTTTTCTGAAAAGAGGGTTCTAGGCCAACTATGTCTGGGAACCTATGTTTAAACCCCTCTGTAAATTTTGTAGCAGCAAAGTGATCAGCAAGTAATTTCTGTTCTCCAGGGACAAATACGTGCATACCATGACTTTTTCCTACCTGAAAGTCCCCATCACGTGCTGCAAACATTTTAATGTTAACAATTTTGGATGCAGGGTCAAGGCCTTTTTTCTAACTGTTGGCCCACTGATTGGCACTCTACATAGTCTTTCTTGCATAGATTCCATCAATAAGACATGAACTCTGATGATTAGTTTCCATAGAGACAGATTTAAAGATGATATGTCTTCAGTTCTTCCTTTTTAAAATTGGTTTAATTGGCATATGATTCATATATCATACAATTTAATCATTTAATCATATTAAGAAGAGTTGCACAATCATCACAACATTCAATTTCAGAACTTTTTTAGTCACTGTTTTTAGCTTCCCCATTTCCCTTCAACCTCCCTTGTCATGCCCCTAAGTAACTGTTAGTCCAGTTACTGTCTCTATAGACCTACCTATCACAGATTTCATATACAAAAAAAAAAAAAATCACACAAAATTACAACAGGAAGCAAACAAAAACAATAATGACAAACTAAAACAGAGAAAATGCTCAATTGAAGAGAAAGCAGAACATATTAAAAATGACAACAACTTTAAAATGAGTCAAAAAGCAGATTAAATGATAAGCTTTTACCCTAACTGCATCTGCCATAATCAATGCTCTCCAGCAGCAAGAGTACCCACAACCCTCGAACATGGCCAGGGGGAGTCACTAGACTGGAAACTCGATCCACATGGGGACCCTGCAAAGGGATTTGACGCTTCCACTATCCTCAGAGCCTTTCTCAAACCAGGTACTCACAATTTCAGCTCTGATACAACCCCCTCTTTTGAATTTAAATTTTATTATTGAATGTCCTTGGATCACGTAGACTGGTGTGCTTCTTCCATCTGAACTTAGTTGACACCTCCCTTAGAGGCTGTTTGTTTTAAGACAAGTCTCTAAGACTCGACACATGATTCCTTCGGCTTCCTTCACCAGACATTGTTATAGTGAAGCGCCCATATCCTCACTGATTTCTTCACGAGGGTAAGTAGAGAGCAGGACGTTGTCATAAGGACTCACTGTGCTTGCATTAGGACTAGAATTAAGGGTGAGCCCCAAATCCATTCATATATGCATACATATATCTACATACATATATATATAGAGTTCACTTTAGTGACCTACCCATTGTTTTATGATAGAGAACATTATAAAGCATCCCGCTGAGGCAACAGGTAATTCTATTGATGGTGTCATTAATTTATTTAATTATTCTTTTATCAGTATCTTCCTAAATCACAATTATTAGTTATCATAAAAGTAATCCTATGTATTGATTTATGCAACACTCAAATATATAATTGTAACAAATGAAAATAAACAAATGTATAAAAAAAACATAACCAGCTCTTAATAAGCAGCTAGCTCAGGTGGATGAATAAATGTATGTGACACTAAGGCAAGGAGGCTTCTGGTTATGAACATTCGGAATGTGGTTAGAAAGCCCTGGACAGTCCTGGGAACAGGTAAAGAGGAAAGGTTTAAGAGAACAACTGCGTTCCTTATCAGAGATTATGGACAAAGCCCAGTGGACGGTAGTCAGGAAGGTATCCTGACCTAGAACCTGTAGAAAAGCAGGGGCCAAGGAAAGACTGAAATTGCTGCCACTTTATTTATGAGGTGGTGAGGATGTGGGTCAAAGGGAACGTGAGGTAAGGAAGAATACTAAGCAACACAAGGCAATGCCTGAGTTCTCATTTTCCTAGGTGCAATGAAAAGCCTCGTTGGTTGCTCAAGAAGCATGTTTACACAGCACACAAGACTTCTCTGGATGTTCTATAAGGGGAACCTGAATCGAGCCCAAAATAGGGTGCACCTGCCCACTCCTACAGAGTTGATTCTCCCTCACAGTGACCCAGGATTTGCAACATATGCTGGAGACTGAAAGTGGGAAAAATCATAGCACACAGGCACAGCTGCTGCTGCTGCTGCTGCTTTCCCCCTTAAAAAAACACACACCGTTTTATTGGGTCTCTTACAGCTCTTATAATATTCCATACATCAATTGTAGCAAATCTATTTGTACATACGCTGCCATCATCATTTCCAAAACTATAGCTGCTTCTAAATATTTCCAAGACTGTAAATTTTTGGATTCCAACAGTTTCATTTTTCTCTAGTAGAGCAGTTTTGAACCACTGGCCTTGCAGTTAGCGGCCCATCACCACCCACTACACCACTTGGGCTCTTTAGAAAGGGTGAAAGGAGTTAGAATTTATGAACTCATCTTTCTTCCATCTCCTGAATCCCATTGGCCAAGGGTCACCTACAATGAGTTGATCTCCCAACACTTACTATTGCATCTGCCAGCCCTTCAACATCCAATCAAGGACCAATGAGACTTCTATGTCCCAGTCCTATCAATCTGGAAGAGGAAGGACTTCGAATATGAGGCATGATGACCTTGCAGGGACAGAGGACTTTAATTTGGATTCCAACCACCTCAGAGAACTCATATAAGTGCCAGCAATAGAAGCCACTGTGCAATGAGAAGACAAACAGGAACTTTAGAAAGAAGGAGGTGGTGCCATTGCGAAAGCACATAGGTTTATACCCCGCACAGCACAGAAAATTGAACAGAGAAAACATTGACTTTTACAAGACAAGTGGAGTAAGGACATTCCATGAAGAAA
>NW_022111370.1:5938650-5941334 GCF_000313985.2 Echinops telfairi | reverse complement strand
TCAACAATCAATGCCCACAAAAGCAGCAGCCAAGAAATCAAAATGCTTTGTATTAAAAAAAAATTGCCGCAAAGTGTGCTAGTCTGGGATGACTACAGAAATAAATTCATAGACACTCATATATGTGTAAGAAAGAACTTTATATCAAAGAATAATTGTACATTAAGAAAACATCCCAGCCTGGTCCAGTTCAAGTCCATAAGTCTGATGTACTAGCCCAGATGTCCAATACCAATCTATAAATTCCTCTTCAGACTCACGCAACATGTGCAATGACACCGAATACAGGAGGATCGCAGGGAGTGGGTGTTGACACCAGAGCTGAAAAGATGGGCTCAGACAAAGCTGAAACCATGAAGATGGTGTGTAACAGGCCAAAGTTTCATGACATAAGGTCACCAAAAGCTGGAGCCAACCCAACAAAACCTAATGATGACAACATCATTTTACTTTTCACATATTCAGATACCAGGTATCCTGATTCTCAGTTCTTATCCCCTATATGAAACAATCCGCTAGAGCAACGGTTCTCAACCTGTGGGTCACGACCCCTTTAGGAGTTGAACGACCCTTTCACAGGGGTCACCCAATTCATAACAGTAGCAAAATAACAGTTATGAAGTAGCAACAAAAATAATTTTATGGTTGGGGGGGTCACCACAACATGAGGAACTGTATTAAAGGGTCGCGGCATTATGAAGGCTGAGAACCACTGTACTAGAGAATGTTCTCATCATGAGATCAGGGTTTAGAGAGGATAAAACACAGATAAGGCTTAGAAGAACTAAAGAAGTTCATTTATCCCAAATAATGCAGCCTATATAGTTCATAGAATTCATGTTGACAGAATTCACAGGATTTAGGGAAAAACAAGAGCCAGACCTCACATGACTTCTTCCAACCATTTCAAAGCTAACAATTTCTCTGCCACTAGTTGCCTACCACAGAGAATTCATTTCATGCCTGTCTAGTTTGGTAAAGCCTCAAAATGAATTGAATTGTTACAAAAGAGGTGAAAATTAGGAATGCCAAAAGTCATTTGATGCAGCTAATTAAGAGTCATCATCTCAGCAGTTTTGCACGTGTTCTTGACTTCCTTTACCTGTAAACTTAGTTTCTGAAATTGTGTCAGATAAAAGAATCGTGGAAAACGTCTGTGCCTGTTGCCAGGGAGAAGGTCTTCTCTCTTCACAATGAAACATTGGAGAAAAATATTAACTTTCAAGTGGTCTTTCTATTGTGGGAACTGTTTTGGATCTAAAATTACTTGGATCTGACTTAGAATTTAGTTCTACTATGTTCTGAGTTCTTGGGTAATCATGATGATTAATGAATTCAGCTGTTATGTTCTGAGTTCTTGGGTAATCGTGATGATTAATGAATTCAGCTGTTAACTGGAAGGCACCTGAGCTCCGCTATTCCACCAAACACCTGCTCCCGGAAAGGTTGGAAGATTGAGTCCCCTTAGGCTAAGGTGACCAGACGTCCCGCTTTTGGTGGGACAGTCCCGATTTTGGGCGTTTTTAAAAAGTCCCGATTTTTGGAAAGAATGCACGACAAGCTAGGGAACGGTCTATTTGGTCCATATAGACCAAATTTTTATTCAAGAACCCCCCCAGCCCCCCACCCCTGGTCAATGGTGTCCCACTTTAAATCTGGTCACCTTACCCTTGCCACAAGGAAGCCCCTGCAATCTTCTTCCAAAATATGAGCCATTAAAAACCACATGGGACACAGGTCTACTCTAACATACATGGAGCCACCTTGCGTCAAAATAGACTCAATGGCAGCTGGTATGTACTGGACGCAGGGAATCAGGAAACGAAATGGCCCTGCTGGGTCCAGGGACTTCCACTACATTTAGCATAAAACCCAATCCTGGCTTAGCATTGCACGGACTCTCTGACCTCATCTCCAGCTGTGTTCACACCATTCCCCACCCTAGTGGGATCTTCTCTCTTTACCCACATCACATTTGCTACCACTTCAGGACCACTGACGTGGCTGTTCCCATTTCCTGGTCTGTCTCCCTCCCCCAGCTTACAACATCGCTTTGCATCCATATATCAACTTGAAAATACCTTGCATCCGTATATCAACTTGAAAATTGCCCTCTCTGACCCACATGTAACAGGTAGGATGCAGCAGATAAAAGAAGCTTTAGTAATCCATACGACATGCAATGTAGAGGAGCAGTTCTAAGGTTGGATAATTCAGGAGTACTAGAACGTCATCAAAGACCCAAGACCTTTCCAGCGTTCCACTCTGTCATATTTAGTAGATCACCCATGCTGCCTTCACAGTCACCGAGTTACTGCAACTGATCTAGACCCCACACGGGAACACAATGATTGTCAGGGAAGAAAACAAGCATTTCCCCCCAGACAGCTCTTTGTATTAGAAAAGAACTTACTCAGAGTTCCCTGAACTGCCAACCTTCTGATTACCTGGGCCAGGACGGGGTTACCTACTGTACCTGCACTGATCATGAGCAAGAAAAGACCCTGGCTGATGCTAGAGAAAGTTCTGGGGAGAGGTCAAAAGTTGAATGGAGATTGCCTAAGATTATGAGAGTGTAAACACTCTAAGAAACCTGAGGCTGAGGCTGAGGCTTTGCTAGAAGTGGGAGGAATAAGCTAAGGTTGAGCAAGGACTGGCCGTCAATAGACAATAGAAGAAGCAAG
>NW_022111370.1:5930463-5938129 GCF_000313985.2 Echinops telfairi | reverse complement strand
GACCACCAGGCCTGTCTTCCAAAGTGCCTCTGGTGGATTTGAACCACCAATCTTTCGGCTAATGGTTGAACACTGAATTGTTTGTGCCCCTCACTCAAATGCAATCTTCTGCTACTTTATCGTCCTGTTCGCCAGCATCCAAAGGGTGCCTGACACATAGCAAGTGTTCAGTGAATATTTGGGAATAGATGGCTGCATGAACGTGCCAACATGGAAGCCCGTTCAGCCCCTGCACTCTTTGTTGGATTATCAACCTGACAAGCAGGAAAATCCACCAAGACGAAACTGTTGCTCTCTCGATGACAATCACCTTGGGGGATTTCCATTGAATTCCAGGGCACTGCTCGTAGGATTTCAGCAAACCTTCACTGGGAACTCACAGTAGACTGCAGCTCTTTTCTTCCACATTTCCTCCTTCTCCAGTGTTTTCTGATGCCAGGAATGATACTGCTACCTAAGCAGCTGCCCCTATAAATGGTATTAATGAAAGCTTCCAGGTTATAAAATAAGAAAGGCCATATTAAGTTACCTCAATGGACAGAGGCCTTGGTAATTCTTACCCGATTGTTCATTGCTCCATTGACTGCCAGGAGCTTAAGGATCTTGTTCCCCAGGTTTTTTTCCAACCCAGGCCCAGTAACCTTTTAACTGCTCCAGGAAGACACATTCCACTGTTTTGCACCTCTTGGTGTTTCTCGTGATGAGGAGGAAAGCATTCCCAAAGGCTAGTAAGCTTTTGAGAGCATGGTTTTGTTCTTGCTGGACATGCTGTGTGAGAGCCGGGGTGTTTTAACTCTATAAAGATGAGGCATGTGGTATGTAGAACGTTACATTGCCAATTAAAAGCATGAGCTCCAATAATATTTATTTACATGGGAAAATGTTATAGGAGCAGCTTAAACAGACTACACACCTCGACGTGCCTGGCTTGTTCAAGGAGAAGCAAGGAGGTCTGGGCAGCTAGCACAGAGTAAGCCTGGGGAAAGGCAGTTGGAGACACGGTCATGAAGTATCGGGAGACCGAATTGCAGAGGGCCTTGAAGTGAGGGCAGGATCTTGGCTTTTTCTTTTAGTGAGATGGGAAGGCACTGGGAAGCTTGAGCTTAAATGGCTTAAGTTTTAAAACCACGTATTAACAATACCTAATTTCTGCTTCTTCCTCTCTTTACAGGTTACATTGGAAATGGAAAAGAAAAAGAAAGAGAGTTTAGGTTGTCACTTTAAATGGCCATGTCTTAAAAGTCAAAGAAAGGCAAGAATATTATAACTCGGGGTTCCTTGCTTGATACTCAGCCATTTGTGCAGAGTGTAATCTTGCAAAAATCCATCGGTTATTTCTGACCTCCCTCGTTCTGCCTTACTTGTCAATGAACTCACTGAAGACAAAGCCATCGTAAACATGAAACAATCATTTTGTTTCCCCATCTCAGCTTTTAACCACATTCTGGGGGATTCTTCTTTTCCATCCCCTGATGACACTTGGCAGAACGCATAAATTCATGGTTCTGTTTAGTTACAGAAAATTCATTTCTATCTTAAAACTTCAATGTCATCTTTCATGCAATGTATGTCGATTGAATGTACAGATTAAGGGAATTTGAGTGGGCAGGTGGGTGAGGGCTGTCTGGATTTTCACATGCTCCTTTCTCTCTCACTATAGGCTCTTAATGCGATCGTTGGTTGCATAGAAAAGGGCAATGACAGCTAACAGGAAGTGGACAAAGATCATTTTGCTTAACAAGCTACGATGTAATCTTCTCCTGCATTCATGCTTAGTTACCTTGTGCCCCTATCTGTTGGGCATGTCCATGTTGACTCTCTTGAGTGGCTTCCTCCGTCATTTATGACCTCCTCAAAACAAAGATCTCTTCTTCCATAGGACACCTACCTTCACCCTTTCAATCACCCACTCGGGTCCTGATGGTGCTGTGGTCTCCTGTATCTGGTAGGTGACCAGAATTGAAGAACCCAGTATTTTCTGTGAAATCCTTTTTGTTTTTGATAGAAATAGCCTAGTGATGTCTCCTGGGATGTGTGGCCTTTTTATAAGAGAGACACTGGGGGCCCCCCCTTTCTCTCTCTTGCTCTTCACCTTCTCCTTACTAGGACTCTTTGTCTGCCCCTTGGGGTGGTTCCGTGCAGGATGCCCAACCCTGAGAGCTGCCAGCCTCTGCCATGTTTACACTGACCTTCGATCCACTCTGCACCTACCGGCCTGTGATTTCCCAGCTTTTCACTTTACCGCTGGTAGTCTTTGGCCTGAAGCTCTGTGAGTCAGAAGAGGGCCCCAGCTAGCGTTTGACTTAGAGACTTCAGTTCAACTAGACTAGAATGTCTCCTTCACAGAAAGTTCTTCCTTGCACATAGGTGATTCACTGGTTTTGTTTATCTGGACCACCCACCCTAACACATGCTCTATAAAAGGTTGCCTTCTTGTAGTAAAAGTGCAATATCTGCAAAGATAACTAGAAGCAAAATGAGCTGTGCCTGTATTAGGGGATTGAAAATTGGAAGGAAGAACAGCCTATGGGTTGTCAACACGTGCTAAGATGATTCCCCCACAATGTGTCATACCCCTGAATAGACCCCTCCCTAAGTATTTCTTCTATCCAGTAGGTTATAGCAGTAGTGATGAGGTAGTTATCTTGTGTTACATAAAAAATAGAAATAGCCTTTGAAGAAGCAGTCTGTCAAGAGGACCTACAGAGGACACCATGTGCCAAGGAATTGAGGATGATCTCAAGGAGCTAAGAAGGTACTGGCTGAGAACAAGCAAACAACACAACACAACGGGGACCTCAAGGAGAGTTATTCTGTCAAGGACCTGAGCAGCCTTGGAATCGATTGTCCCCCTAGTCAAGCCTCCAGGTCACATCTGAACCCAGCTGACACCTTGATTACAGCCATGTGAGACTTTATGCAGAGGACTCAGATTAGCCATGCTTGGACTTCTGGCATTTGGAAACTACAAGACAATAAACAACCTGTTTTAAGCTGCCTGTTGGGTGAGATGGAGTCAGTTCTGATGCATAGTAACTTTATGTGCAACAGAATGAAACAGAGCCCGGTCCTGCACCATCTTCACAATTGTTGGTATGTTGGAGACCATCACTGAAGCCAGGGTGACAATTCTTCTTGTGGAGGGTCTTCCTCTTTTTTAACTGCCCCTGTACTTTACCAAGCATGATGTCCTGTTCCAGGGGCTGGTCTCTTCTGGTAATATGTCCAAAATACAGGAGACAAAGTCTTGCCACCCTTGCTTCTAAGGAACACTCTTGCTGTACTTCTTCCAAAGTAGATTTGTTTACTCTTTTGGAAGTCCATGCTGCTTTCAGTATTCTTCACCAGCACCATAATTCAAAGACATCCATCCTTCTTTAGTCTTCCTCATGAATGCCAACTTTCACATACTTATGTGGTGATTGTGGCAGTGATTGTACAATTACTTCTACTTGACGTGATTGAAATATGGAATGATATGAAAAATAAATAAATAAGATAAGCTAGTTTCACCAGATGAAAAATAAAGAATGTAGAATAATACACACACACACACCATGGCTTTGGTCAGGCACGTCTTAGTCCTCAAAGGAAAATCCCTGCTTTTCAACACTCTAGGGCAGTCTTATGCAACTGATTTACTCAATGTAGTGCATTATTTGATCTCTTGACTATTGTTTCCATGAGCATTGATTGTGCTTCCAAGTAAGATGAAACTCTTGAAAACTTCAAACTTCTCTTTGTTAATCATGATGTTACCTACTGGTCCAGTCGTGAGGATGTTGGTTTTCTGTACATTAAGTTGTATTCTTTACTGAGGGCTGCAACCCTTGATCTTCATCAGCAAGTGCTTCAAGTTCTCCTCACTTTCAGCATGTAAGCTTATCTCATCTGCATATCAAAGGTTGTTCATAAGCCTTCCTCCAATTCTGATGTTGCATTCTTCTTCATGTACTCTAGTTTCTCTGATTGACTGTTCAGCACACAGATTGAGCAAGCATGGTGAGAACAACCCTGATGCACACCTTTCCTGATTTTAAACCACACAGTATTCCCTCGTTCTGTTCATACAACTGCCTCTTGACCCATTTGAAAGTTATACATGAGCACAATGAAGTATTCTGGAATTTCCACCTTTCTCAAGGATACCCATAGTATTTTATGATCCACACAGTTGAATACCTTGGCATAGTCAATAAAACCCAAGTTTGTGGTAATTTGTTAGGTAATTTGTTTCTATCTAATTGATAGGAAGTCAATACCCAGTGAAAAAGGTCATTACTTGGAACGTTTTCCCTGTGCCTGCAGAATTGGCAACTAGAATCCAGAGCAGGGGACAAAGAGTCAATGTGTATCCCTAAAGAAATCATGGGAAGCCCTGGCAATAATCATGTATTGCTTCTCATGCCAGTCTATACAGAATATGACCAGGGAGGAAGGGGGAGAGAGCTGTTGGGATTGTTAAACTAATGAGAATGTCCAAGTGAGATATGTTCACATCTCTCCTTCTCCCTACAAGTCAAGTGAAAGAGGCTACCAGACAATCCCTTGCAAAACTGAGCCTGGCAGACAGATTTGCCTTATAATTCTGCAATAAAATATCTAAGATATGCCTGTAGGCACAAATCACACTATTCAAGTGAGACAAAAATGATTAAAGCAAACCCCTGCCTTCAGAAAGCTCATACGCTTGTAGAACAGACAGGCCCATAGACAATACATGCAATAAGTGTGTAATAAGTGCCAGCATAGAATTATATACAAAGCACCAGCCAGAGCCAGGAGTTCTGATGCCATATGATCAAGGCTTTTTCATAATGGAGGATGTAACATTTACTTAGGCTTTTTAAAATCATTTTATTGGGGGCTCGTAAACTCTTATCACAATCCATACATCCATCCATTGTGTCAAGCACATTTGCACACTTGTTGCCATCATCATTTTCCAAACAAACCCAGGGACAAGAAAACAACAAGTGATCTAAAATCGATGCCGAGGAGGGTATAGAAGGCCTGGAGGGCTTGATCAAGGGCAATGTAACCGAGAGGAATTACTGAAACCCAAGTGAAGGCTGAACATGATAGTGGGACAAGAGGAAAGTAAAAGGAAATAGAGGAAAGAACTAGGAGGCAAAGGGCATTTATAGAGATGTAAGTACAGACATGTACATATGTAAATAGAGTGATACATGACTATGGGAAAGTATATCTATGTGCATATATTTACAGGTTTAGTATTAAGGTAGCAGATGGTCTTGGGCCTCCACTCAAGTACTCACTCAATGCAAGAACACATTGTTCTATTAACACAACATTCCATGATGCTCACCTTCCCGACATGATCGCTGAAGAAAAAGCAGGTACATAAGCAAATGTGATGAAGAAAGCTGATGGTGCCCTGCTTTAAAAAGATATAGCATCTGGGGTCTTAAAAGCTTGAAGGTAAACAAGCGGCCATCTAGCTGAGAAGCAACAAAGACTATATGGAAGAAGCACATCAGCCTGTGTGATCATGAGGTGTCAATAGGATCAGGTATCAGGTATCAAAGACCCAGAACAAAAAAAAATCATATCATTGTGAATGAAGGGCAGTGTGGAGTGGAGACCCATAGCCCATCGGTAGACAACTGGATATCCCCTTACAGAAAGGTCTGGGGGAGGTGAGGAGATGAGCCAGTCAGGGTGCAATATAGCACCGATGAAACATACAACTTTCCTCTAGTTCTTAAATGCTCCCTCCCCACAACTATCATGACCCCAATTCTAATCTGGCTAGACCAGAACATGCACACGGGTACAGATAAGAGCTGGAAACACAGGGAACCCAGGACACATTTACTTAGACTTTTGAAAGAGGAGGCGAGCCACAACGTGTAGCAGCATGCTTTGCTCAGATCAGACATCTGACAAATTTTATACTGAATAAAAAAAAAGATAATGGGTCTGAGCAAAGAACTAATATTCTGAATTGCGGTGTCCTTAAGAACTCCAAATACTTCTAAAAGCAGAGTCTTCAACTTGGCTGTGCAGAGAGGACAGGGCATAGAAATTCCATCAGTGTCATGAACGGGTAAATGAAAGAACGGGAGCTCTGAGCAGGACCTGGAGGAACACCTGTCAGGATCAGGGATGTGCTCAGCAGAGTCTGGGATCTGTACTTAGGTGGGATGTTCTGGACCAGCAGACAGTCATTCAGTTCCAAAGTCAACACTTCAGGAGCGGATATCAAAGAGTTCAAGAAGAAAGAAAATGTTTTAAAACTGATGGTGGTAACAATTGAATAATTATGCTTGATCTAATTGAAGTATGGACTGTTATAATATCTGTAAGAGCTCCCAATAAAATGATTAAGAAAAAAAGTCTCCATTTTGAAACAACTTGTATTTTCACACATTGTACACAAATATCATCAAATTCCATTAACACACTCATAGAAGGCTTTTCTCTGTCAGCTGATAAATGCCATTTTGAGTAACTTAATAGTTATGGTCCTTGCTGTCAGCTGCCATGGAGTGGGCCCCTGAATCACGCCCACCCCATGCACAAAAGAAGGAAATGCTGCCCTTTCTAGTAGACTCTTGTGACACAGAGGGATTTCACTGACTGATTTTCAGAAGTGGACTGCAAGCCTTTCTCCCTAGTTCATCTTGGTCTAGAAGCTCTGGTGAAAATCTTTTTAGGAATGCTCAAGCATCCACTGACACAGGGTAGTGGCAAACATATACAAAGGTGGAAGTACTCATTTGTCTGATGCAAAAAAAGAAAAATTCGAAAGGCAGCCACCTGGCCCAGAGAAGAGAACCAAATTTGTACTCATTTCAAAGAAAAGTGATCGGACAACATGAGGACATTATCAAACAATATCATTACGATCACATGAAAATAACGTTTTTCTGAAGGTAACTCAAAAACAGTTGCAATGGTCTCTCGACAGGAAAGGCCAGAAATCCAAGCCAATTCTGAAGAGAACATAGACCAGGGACACCATGTCTGACTTCACATGAACCTTGGTTGAAAGTAGAGAATGCCAGTAAAAATATGTTTACCTGTGCTTTATTAACAATGTAAAAAGCATTTGATAGCATGGATCATGTCAAGTTATGGACCGTGGTGCAAAGAATTAGAATTCTGGAACACTTAAATGAATTCATGAGGAAATGATCAACTCCCTAGTAATGCCTTTGTGAATATTGTATGGTCAGGAGTATACCCCATGAAAAATTGTCTCACTTTCACTTTCTAGACCCATCCACCTGGACAGATCTAGATGTGGTTTCTTTTATCTACTTCTGAACTTAACTTTCAGTAAAACTTCTAATCATTTGCTCATGTTCCAACTAATCAAGAACAAGATTTCTAAAAACCAAGGCAAATATTCCTCAGTCTTTTTGCTGTTGTTCACCCTACCTTGTTTGCTTATTTCAGACCATATGACTAGAATTTCTGATAACCATACTAGCAAACCAACTGGCAAACACAAAACAAAACCTGCTTTTGACTCATCATTACCCTGTAGGACAGTGAAAACTATCTCCATAGGATTTCCAAAACTGTAAATCGGACCTAAGTGCAATAATTATTGGTTTGGTAGTGGGGTGGAAGGTGGACATTGGGCCTCCTCATGCGCACTCCCCTAATACAAGAGCACCTTGCTCAGCTAAACGGT
>NW_022111370.1:5926957-5928124 GCF_000313985.2 Echinops telfairi | reverse complement strand
CACTGCTGGTGGACCTGTAGATATGTACAGCCACTATGGAAATCGATTTGGCGATTTCTCAAACAGATGGAAATTGAGTTACCATACGACCCAGCAATCCTCCTACTGGGCATATACCCAGAAGAGGCAAGAAACAAACCACAGCCAGATATCTGCATTCCAATGTTCATTGCGGCACAGTTCACTATCACAAGGAGTTGAAAGCAACCCAAATTTCCATCAACAGAGGGATGGATTTTAAAACTATGGTACATACTTACAATGGAGTACTATGCATCACTAAAAAGCAGCGATGAACGCATGAAGCATATCGCCACATGGGAAGAACTGGAGGAAATAATGCTAAGCAAAGTAAGCCAAGCACAAAAGGACAAGTATAACATGAGTCCGCTGAGGTAAGTTTACATATATATATAAAAAGAAAGAACAGAAAGGTAAGTGCAAAAGGGGCACAGGGAAAAAACCACTGTAGTATACAAACACTCCAGAAGTAAGGTCCAGATAGTATGGCAAGTGCCAGACCAAGTCCAGGTGTACATAGGGTAGCCAACCACAAAGGGGGGTGAAGGGGAGGAAAGGGGAAAGATAAAAAAGGGATATGTGATAGGGGTATAGGGCACTGACCCACCCAGGGAAGGGTATTGTTTGTGTCTCCACAGGGAAAGAGGGACCAGATTTAAAGTCAGTGCCAGATGAATGCAGCTTGTTGGCAAGGAGTGAGGAGCCAGTGGAGGGGCCTGAGGGCTCGGCCCCCATACCAGCTACGTGGACAACTGCCCCTCCCCCCAGAAGAATTTACTTGAGAGGACAGCACTGAAACTGCAGCTAGGGGAGAGGGGCATGTCTGATCAGAGCAAATGGGAGCACTTAGGGGGAGGAAGAGAGAGTGGAGCACATCCTGACCCAGCAGGCCTGGAGAATGACATGCCCACTCTGAACAGCCAATGGACAGAGTGGACAATATGGCTGATCCCACCACAAGACATGCTGTCCGTTGATGGCCCCAGGCTCTAAGGGGGACAGCACTAGAGACTCAGTGTCGGGACTGGCCCAGACTGACCCTCAGACACCGAGGCAAACCACTAAAAGCGTGCGGCAGAGCAACCGTGGGAGCAGAGCACAGAGCCCCCGAGGGAGTACAAAGGACAGACTCTGGGGTCAGAGCAT
>NW_022111370.1:5904526-5924913 GCF_000313985.2 Echinops telfairi | reverse complement strand
TTTTTTTTAAAACCACAGGAAAGAAAGCGAAGACCAAAGTGGAAGACTTTGAAACGTTCTCTTAAACACTGAGCAGCTAAAGCACATGGAAGAAATGAAGAAGTCGAAGAGCTGAACAGAAACTTTCAAAGGGCAGCTCAAGAAAAAAGGTCAAATGTTATAATGAAATGTGCAAAAACCTAGAGTTAGAAAACCAAAAGTGAAGAATATGCTCAGTGTATCTTAAACCGAAATAACTGAAAAAAATACTCAAGCCTCGAGTTGCAATATTGAGTGATCCTATGGGGAAAATATTGAAGGATGCAGGAAGTATCAAAAGCAGAAGGAAAGAATACACAGAGTCACTCTACCAAAATGAACCAGTTGACATTAACCATTTCAAGAGATAACATAGGAGCTAGAACCAATGATCCTGAAGGAAGACATTCAAGCCACACTGAAAGCATAAATAAAAAACAAGTGTCCAGGAATTGGTGGAATACCAATTGAAATGTTTCAACAAGGTGAAAAAGAACTGGAAGCACTCACTTGTCTATGCCAAGAAAATTGGAAGACAGCTACTTAGCCAACTGACTGGGAGAGATACATATGTGTACCCACTTTTCCAAAGAAAATGGACCCAACAGAATGCTTAAATTATTGAACAACATCATTCATATTACATGCAAGTAAAATTTGAAGTTTGCTGAAGATCATCCAACAATGGATGCAGCAGTATATTGTAAGCAGCTACCTACCAGAGGTTCAGGCTGGATTCAGAAGAGAATGTGGAACAAGGGATATCATTGCTGACATGAGATGGATCATAGCTGAAAGTGGAGGATACCAGAATAACCAAAGAAGCTGAATTATATGATGAGTAATGTGGCATCAGGGTTGGAGGAATGATTATAAAAAAACCTGTGACATGCAGATGACACAACCTTTCTTGCTGAAAGTGAAGGGGACTTAAAGAACTTTTTAATGAAGAGCAAGGATTGCAATGTTCAGTATGGATTACAACTTAATGCAAAGAAAGCCAAAATCCTCACAACTGGACCAATAGGAAAAAAGAACTAGAGTGGTCAAAGATTTTGTCTACCTTGGATCCATGATTGATGCTTATAGAAACAGTAGTCAAGGGATCAAATAAAGCATTGCATTAGGCAAATTTGCTGCACAAGACCTCTTTAAAGCATTGAAAAGCAAGGTTGTCGCTTTGAGGACCCAACCCAAGCCATGGCATTTTGAATCACCTCATGTGCATGTGAAAATTGGACGTTGAATAAGAAGACCTCAGAAAAATGGATGCATTTGCCTTAGGGTGCTGGTGAAGAATATTGAAAGGACCTTGGACTGCCAATAGAACAAACCTATCTGTCTTGGAATAAGTACAGCCAGATTGCACCTTATAGGAAATAGAGGAGGAGACTGTGTCGCATATACTCTGGGCATGTCATCAGGAGAGACCAGTCCCTGGAGAAAGACATTATGTTTGGTAAAGTGGAGCGGCAGCAAAAAAGAGGAAGGCCCTCAAGGAGATGGGTTGAGACCATGGGCTCAGGCATTGGAACAATTGTGAGGACGGTGCAGGACCGGGCAGTGTTTTGTTCTGTTGTATGGAGGGTCACTGAGAGTTAGTAAGACAAGCAACACCAACAACGTATTCTTGTATTTCTTCGCTTTCCCATTCTGTTTGGTAGATAACCTTTCTTTCTGAGAAAACTGAAGAATTAAAAAACACTCATCATGAGCAGTTTCTTATCTTAAGAATTGTGGAAGATACACAATTTAGCTGTTCTGTGAGCTAATTAATGGAACCTGCATGGCACAAATGTGCTGGACTACTCATTAATATTGGCTGTTAAAACCCATTCAGTGGTGCAGCAGAAGAAAGGCTTAATTTTTAGCATCCCTATAAAGAAAATTCAAGTCAACCCCATGGAACAGTTCTGGGATCACTATCAGTTGGAATGATCGATTTCTGTTTATTTTGTGTCTTATTTTGTTTTGTTGGGGAGTTGATAGCTCAGGAGGTATTCTGTATGACTGTCTTCCAACACAAATGAAAATGAATGCCTACAGGGAGAAGAAAAAGTGCCAGGGGGTAAAAGGGCATTGAGGTGATCTTAAAGACTGGGGAGGATTTAGACATGTGGAGCTGATGGCAGTGACAGCAAGTGGGATGCATGAATCAGCCTGCCAAGAGGAAATTGTCTCAACTTGCTCGTAAAGGGAAGTCTATAACTTGGACTTTGGAAGCAGAAAGACTCCATTTCTAAGCCTAGTTCCTTGAGCCAGGCCAACTACCTTTGTGGCAGTGCCAGGATTTGTTGTTGTTGTTTTTCTGGGACCTTGACCTAGATGTAAGTGTAATGTTGGTATGTGGGGTGGGGATGGGGGTACAGTTTCCCCATTCTTTCCCCTCTACTACCCCTCTCTACTATGTTTGCACCCAGTTATAAACATCTGTTGAGTTACCTGCCCAAGTCTACATGCACTCCTGAGCTGAAAGTCCTCTAATCCCAAAGCCCCCACTCTGCCAAGCTCAGCAGCCCACATTTAATCTTCTCCTCCACTAGAATCTGTCTCTCCTGGTGGTGATTATTCTAGGAGCTCAGCAAACATGCGCCCCCACCCACTCTTTGCTAAACAATAAGCAGCATTGGAAAAGAGGAAACACGGAAGCTTATTTCACCAAATTGACCTTTGTTCTCATTCTTCTCAGCACCGTGTTAGGTAACAAATTAGTTGCCACAGTACGCATTGCATGAGTCTGTGTCTGTGCCTGTCACGTGTGTCAGTTTATATGACTATATAGAAAATTCCAACGGACTACCCAACATGTGGGACATGAAACAAGCAAAAAGAAGAAGAAGAAGAGCCCTTAGTAGCACAGTGATCTACTGTAAAATGACACTCAAAGAGATTTTCAAGAGCCACGTGGGAAATGTCTTCTCTACAGGATGGGAAGCTAGTCCATTTGGTCTGGAAGCTCTACTGAAAGATGTTCAGTATTTATAGCAAGATGCAATCCTCCCCGGACAGAGACGTGGTGGTTTTACATAAGGTGCAGTGGCCTGGAATCGAATCTGGTCAAAAAAGGCAGTGATCGTACCGCTGAACCACCACTGGCCCCAGGCCCTTCACAGACATCATTAATATCATCTTCACAACTTTTGCAGAAGGAAGGTTTCTCGTTGTCCTTACTGGGTGCCAACAATTAGATTTTCTCTGACTTACAGCAGCTCTATGGGCAACAGAATGAAGCACTGCCTCACAGTTGTTAGTGAGCGGGAGCCAGTGCTGGAGCCACCGAGTCAATCCCTCTTGCTCTCTTTCGCTTTCCCAAGCATGGTGTCCTTCTCCAGCCACAGGTCTGCTCTTGAGATGTTCTGGAAACTCCAACTCAAGGTTGTATCTTGCCTCTAGTGGACTTGTTGCAATTGTCTTCAACCTCAAGCTGAAGGTAGCTATGCACAACTGCTCTTCAGGTTTCTGAGGCTGTCGATCTTTATGGCAGCCGAAAGCCTCATCATTCTCCCAGTGGTGGGTTTGAACTTCCGACCTTCCAATTAGCAGCCCAATACTTAACCCACTATGCCATCAGGGTGTCTCATTTCAAAGGGTCAAATCCAAATCCATGCCAATGAGATGATTCTGACTCATAGGGACCCTACACATGGTTTCAGAGGCTGCAAATATCGATGCGAGTAGACAGTCTCACCTTTCTCCTGAATTTAAAAAGAACAGATATCAAAATGGCCATGGCACACAGAGAGACAGAGCTTCTAACACAGAGCAGCTGCGAGAGCCCTTGGGATTTTAGAAGCA
The DNA here is from genome assembly GCF_000313985.2 of Echinops telfairi. Taxonomy (NCBI): domain Eukaryota; kingdom Metazoa; phylum Chordata; class Mammalia; order Afrosoricida; family Tenrecidae; genus Echinops; species Echinops telfairi. The sequence goes on along the minus strand of NW_022111370.1, from coordinate 5,921,100 downwards.
GATGGGAACAAGGAAATAGGTAGGAAGCTTAGGGGAAATACTGTGTGTTAACTTTTTGCTCTTCTACTTCAGTTCAACTTGTGTTTAATCACTTTGCAGTTGCAATCCCCACAGGACACTTTGGGTGCAGAAGAAAGGCTTTCTGGGACACTAATTCTTTGCCCATCGAGAGACGCCCACATGGTATATGACTTTTTCTCTACATGTGCAGGTGTTGTGTCAAGTTGATTGCAGCTCAGAGCAACCCTGCGGGGCAGAGGAGAATTGGCCTGTTGGCTTTAGAAAGCTGCGACCATTCGGGGAGGTGACCACTAGGGCTTTTCTCTCAGGGAGTGGCTGCTGGGGTCACAGCACAGACATTGGGTTCGCGGCCAAGAGCTTAGCTCCTGGGCCACCAGGCTCTTCCTGGTGCAGTAGGAATTCTTAAGGACAGCTGATTTTGTGGTGGACTGGACTTCAGCTTCGGCAGGTAGACTATATAGCCGCAGTTATTTGAGCCTCTTAGTCTTATTGACATTATTAGATAAGAGCTCATTCTGTGAAAGGTCCTCAATTTAAATGGAAATTTTTAAATGGTGGGGGCTGACGAGGCCAAAGACCTAAGAAACAAAATCAAACACATCGACATCCAATGTACGTATAATAAAGAAAGCAACTGGTGGGGTGGGGGGGGGGGGGCAGTGGATGTCAGTGGAATCCCAGTATTTATTCATCTTGTTTACTTATTTACATGGGCATCCTGGTGCAAGGTAGGCCATAGAGCAGAATTTGGGTGGCTGTAGGTAAATTTAGCACAGGAAATGGCAGATGGTGGGAGGCTCAACCAATATTTGCTGAATCTAAATTTTCATAAGAGCACAGGCCTCTCTCCCTCTCACCCAGCTGTAACACATTCTTTATTTCTGAGTTCCAAGATACAAGGTCAAGGTTAATTAGGAACAGCCCAAGTTCCCCTAATGACAGGATTCAGGACTCTCAAGAAGAACTCCTGTGAGTTTGCATACTCTGCAGCTCTTCATCTACTGAAGAGGGAGCCAGAGCCCGGAAACCACACAGATGGGGAGACCAGTGAGGGAGCCCAGCTTTGTTGGGGAACTCTGGTTCCCTTCCAGAGTGTGTTTGCCTGGATTTTAAGGGAAGAGCAGACGATACAATGACAGTGTTACCAAATGCACTGTGTGTCCTCTCTTCCAGACTCACCTCCCATCTGAGCAGCAAAAGGGCACACAGGACACTGAAAATAATCACTTGGACAATTATCAGGGAACCCCCCCCACCCCACGTGGCTGGGCCACAAGCTGCAAAAAAAAAAAAAAAAAAAGGATCTTATCCAGGCCCGATTACTATCGGATCAATAACATCATTAGCAAGAGTCCCCTGAAGGAAACTGCCCACCACACAACTGACATTTAATCTGTCTCAGAAGGCCCCACGTGCATGTATAAAGCAGTCAGATCAAAGGTGAAAGAATAACGTGAAGGGGACGGTCGGTCAGTCGGGGAGAGGGGTAGCTGGTCCAGGCTGGGCAGAGGGAGGAGGAGGCCATGGGAACAACCGGCAAACTCTCCATGTGGGATTCAGAACAGCAACCAGGCCAACCAAGGGGGCACTTGGTGCTGTAACCTAAACAAAGGGATTCAAACACCCACCCACCCCCAGCCATGTCTTTGCTGACAGCAGCTTCAGGCGCATAATAACCATTAGCACTATGATTTGTGGTCCCACCACTGTGGAAAGGCCAGCATGGTGTTAGATGTATGGGAAGACCCACCTGATGAGCAGCTCTATGCTGCTGAAGTGTAACCTACAAGACAGAATGAGGCACATCACTAAACTACTCCGCATGCTTGCCGAAATAGCTGCCATCAAATCAGTGCCCGACTTGTAGCGACCCAATGCATAAAGGAACAAAACCCTGGCTGGTCCCGCACTGGCGATCAATGATCCAAGGTCAGTTGTGATAGGGTCATTGCGATTCACAGGGTTGCCATGGCTGGTTTGCAGAAATAGATCGCCTTTCTCTCCAATTTGACTTAGTTCTAAGGTGACCAGATTTAAAGCAGGACACCATTGACCGGGGGTGGGGGGTGGTGGTCTTGATTAAAAATTTGGTCTATATGGATCAAATAGACCGTTCCCTTGCTTGTCATGCATTCTTTCCAAAAATCAGGACTTTTTAAAAACATCAAAAATCAGGACTGTCCCGCCAAAAGCGGACATCTGGTCACCTTAAGTCTTAGTCCAGAAGCACCACTTTGCATGCTGTGCTTTGTCTGATAACTGGATCTGGTTTTCCTACAAGGAAGGTGAGAATGGTACCACTGAACTACTAGTTTGAACTTGACCCTGAGGGCATGCGAAGCCATTACCACCTATAACTTGGTAATTCTCTGGATATACTTCAGGGAATTTTTCTGGACACTAAGTGGGGAACCTGTTTGTCTTCCTACTCCTGTAAGCAGTTACCGTCTCAGGAACCCACAGGGGTTCGCTATGAGTCAGCATTGACTCAAAGGCAGCGAGTTTGTTTTGCTTTTTAAAGTAGGGCATCCTTAGAGGGAAAGAGGCAATGAAGAAGAGGAAGCCCTTCAACAAGTGGGCTTGACAAGCGGCCGCAAAAATGGGCTCAAACATAGGAACAGTTGTGAGAATGGAGCAAGAGCGGGAAGTCCTTTCTTCTGTTCCATAGGATTGCTATAAGTTGGAACCAACCCAACAGCACCTAACCACACCATCAAGATGGTCCCCAGTGTACAGGAGTCCTCTGTCTGCAGGGTAAGGCACAGACGTGTCCAGAGCTCGGCCATTCCAATCAATACAAAGAGAAGAGTGGAGGGAAGAACCAGAGAGAGGCAGGTGCTGTCAAGTCAAGATGATCTCAGGAACATCACCGTAAAACTGCTCCACAGAGTTCTCAATGGTTGATGTTTGGGAAGCAGATTGACAGAGCGTTATGTGAGGTGCCTCTGGGGGGACTCGACCCTCCAGCTCTTTGCTGAGCAGCCAAGCTCCTTAACCGTTTGCACCACCTGGGGACTTCAGGGAGCTCCCAGAAGACTTTTAACTCTGAGTAGAAACCCAGCCATCCACTTAACCAGTTGTGCTCTAGGTCTGGAGTGGTCGAAACATAAGAAATCTGTAACTGGGTAAAGAATACTCAGATTGCCTCAACTTTTTTTCTTTTTTTAAGCAGGACCAATTGACACTCAGAGAGAAAGCCCCAACCCAAACTCTGAGCAGGAAGTTCCCCTGGAGCATGATGGGAGACAGGAAGCATCAGACCACAAATGAAACAATGTGGGGGCAGACCCAGAGGCTGGGCTTCCAGATGCGGGGACTGATTAAACATGCTGGTCTCAGCAGTGGTCATTTGGGTAGACAGCTGGACCAAAATAGAATCACAGAAGGGCTTTTGAAAACTGAAAAGAACAAGAAAGGCCCAGAAGCACAGACAGAAACTCCCAGACATACAAAGACCATGGGGAGAGACAGAAAAAACATTGAGAAGAAGGGCGCCGGCACAAATACTCACCCTGCCACCACGACCACCTCCCCTACCCCCAAAAAATAATATCAAGAGACCGGACTGAGGAAGACGGCAGATGATGGAGAGATCTCATAACTTCTTTTTCTTTGGGTCCAAAGGAGCAGAGAAATTTGATCGTGAAAACGGGTACAAGAAGCTGCTAGGCGTAGGGTCAAGAGAGCATCATGCTTCTAAAGACTGAGCCTTAGGCGTGGAATTAGATGGTGATTTCCCCCAAACACAGGCCAGTGTGAGGCAACCCTGGGAACAGGAAGAAAAGCGGTCTGTAATCCCTGCAGGGCAAGTCCTTTTATTTTCTTGTCGTTTTCCGACTCTGCAGGAGGATCTCTACAGGTCCCTTAGTCCTCACAAGACGCATTCAGGTTAAGGAAAGGCTGGTTTCCTAAAGACACATCTGGATAGACCAGGGTCTTCCACAGCTACTCGTAATAGCACTAGCTCGTTACATGAGGGACATAATGAAACACCTCCTTGGTGAAACAAATATTAAAGGGCAAAAGGATCAGTCAGGCAGAAAAGGACAAATGCCTCCTACCCCCAACCCACAAGCACAAACCCAAAACCAAACTCACTGCCATCTGGGGAAAGCTGACTCACAGCGCCCCCCTGTGGGTTTCTGGGGCGGTAACTGGGACAGGAGTGGAAAGCCCATTATTTCTCCCTCCGAGCTGCTGTTGGTTTGGAGCTGCTGACTATGTGGACCACAGCCCACACGTAACCACTCCACAAGTCCCTTGCGAGTGTGTGTGTGTGTGTGTGTGTGTGTGTGTGTGTGTGTGTGTGTGTGTGTGTGTGTGATTTGGATGGGACTCTTTTTTTTTTTTTGCTTGTCTTTTCTGTTCCTGCTTAGAGTTTAATACAATAGGTTGCTATGTTTCCAGAGTGATATTTTGTTTCTGTTACGAATATAGAATACTCAGTTACTGGCTTCCATCCAAAGGGACTCTCCCTCAGTTCACTCATCTTAAAAGATCAAGTTTACTTTTTATTTTAAAAGAGAATCGTTGTGTTAGGTTTCTGGAGAGGGGTACCTCCATTCTTGCTTCACAGCTCTGTTGTAAGCTAAGTGGCTTTTATGAGGGAAACCTTCCGGCCCCTGGCTGGGTAGGTGTGGTTGAGGATATCAATCAACCCTATTGGTTAAGTTTAGCCACACTTGTGTAATGCCATGTGCCAAGGTTGTGGCCGGGTTTAATTTCACCTGAGCCTTGGTGGCCCTAGTCTGCACATGCTTATTTTGGATTTTTCCATAGGTGTCTAATGGGTGCCTGATCCCCCTGCAGCCCCTTCATTATGGCCCTGGGCAGGCATCTGGGGAGAGAATCCCCCTCTTTATCCCTGTACTGGCTACCTAGCCATTGCACACTATATTTAAAAATACAAAGAAAGAAGGAGAAAAGAAAAAACTATCCCTCGTCCCACAACTCAAAGAAAAGGACATCTTCCTTATAAGTCTCGGAGCTTTTTTCCCTCCCAGATGCCCCCTTTTCCCATTATTAAATTTTCTGAAAATGCAGTCATCATACTACAGCTACTCAAAAGAAGAAATACAAAAAGAAAAACAATTCAACGAGCACATGAAAAGAAGAGAGAAAAAAGCCCCACACCCCTTGCCACCCAGTCGCTGCTGACTCAGGACCTCCCCGTGCATTAGCGTTCTGTAGGGATTGGTGGCTGGAATCTAACAGAAACAGGTCACCGGGCCGCGTCTCACGTCCACGGTATGACTAGATGCGTTCAAACTGCTGATGCTTAGGTTATCAGTGGGGCATAAACTGTGTCTCCCCATTCCTTAAAAAAATCATACCCACTGCCCTCGAGTTGTTTCTGCATGGAGGTCATGATGAGTGGCCCTAGGGGACAGAGCAAACTGCCCCCGTGGTTTCTGAACCTGTGCATCTTTGTGAAATCCCGAAGCCTCCCTTGCTCCCTTTCAGTCTCCCCTCTCAGCATCCCTTAAAACTGGTGAGTTGTAAGGAATGAGGTTGCAGTTAACACCCCAATGCCTAACCCCCTAAACCACCAAGGCTCCTTCCTCATTCCTTAAAGAGATGCAAATCACCATGGGATATCACTTCACACCCACACAAAAATGGCTGGGATAAAAGGAGGGAGGGAGAGAGGGAAGGAAGAAAATAACAGGCAAGGGGAGGATGCAGAGCATCCACCATGGCACACAACTGAGTGGTCCTCAAAAAGTTAACCACCCAATTACCATGAGATCCAGCAATTCTACTCCTAACCATGTTCCCCAAAGAACCGGGAGCAGAGCAGACAGTAACACACCAGTGTTCATTGCAGCGCTAGTCACGACAGCCAAAAGGTGAATGTGGCCCAGTTGTCCTTCAGCAGACCAATAAAAAGGGGCAAATATGGGGGATGTACTGGAAGATGGGGGATTTATGTTGTCATGGTTGGAATGTCATGGGCTATGCAACTACATAGTCTGTTTTTCTTTGTACATGCCATATTCCACAAATAAAAGGGAAAATATAATAATAAAGATAAATAAAATTTAAAGTTTAAAAAGAAGAGAGAGGAGACACAGCCTTAAAAACCTTCCCAAATCCTTACCCATCAGATCTAAATATTTGTCTGAGTGATTACCGAGGGTCAACAAAAAGAAAAATGGAATAAAATTTCTAAAGAGAGAAATAATAATAAAATAAAACACCTTAATATATACATACCATGGAGTATTAGTCAGTCGTGAAGAGAAATGAAGCCCTGTTGCATATTACAATATGGACAATAAGCCAGCCTTGTAGGCATTATGATGAGTCAAATATGTCAGTCATAAATGGAAATATGTTGTAGGATCCCACTTATCTTAGGCTGAGTTCACCAAAGGAACAAAACAGCAGAGTGTATATATGTGCACGCATACACACACACACACAGGGTGGGGGGAGAGATTTATTTCAAGTGAACACAGCTGAGGAGACTGGCAAGTCCCAAATCCATAGGTCAGACATCAGACTGGAGACTTCTTCTGACTCACATAGTTGCAGGTACTGATAAACCAGAATCACCAAGTCAATTGGCATGTCCCAAGACTCAGAGGATGACTAATCCATTGGAGAATCACCAAGTCAATTGGCATGTCCCAAGACTCAGAGGATGACTAATCCATTGGAGAATGAAGAGAAAAGGAATTGCACCAGAATATCCACAGATGCCGGCCATTCCCCTGGAGAACCTTGCCTTTCACTTCATTGGCTGCTGACATATTATGGGATGATGCATAACATCTGCCACACCACTGGGAACCATGGCCTCGCCAAGTTGGCGCATAACCTTAGCCGGAACCACACTTACAGGAAATATCTGGGATAAGCAAGTTTATAGGGACCAAAGGTTTGAGTGGTACCAGGAATGGAAGGAAGGAGAAAGGAGGATTGATTGCTGAGAGGGCACTACGCTTCTGAAAAGAATGATGGAAACATATGAAAACAGAAAATGGTAATGGTTGACTAGTGTGATCAATACAACTAACATCATTGCATTTTACACATGAAGAACAGTGAAAGTGAATGATTTATCACCTATGATTTATCACAATAAAAAGAAAGAAAAAATATGCAGGGAAAAGGAAAATAAAGGATACAGTGGATATATGCTGCTGAGATTAGCTTCCCAGCACCTATTTCACTTTCTTTGGGTGGTTATGACCCTTTTACCTTTGGGGTAACAAGGGCATACAAAGAATTCTCCAATTCCCAAAGAAATCTCAAATTATATAGCAGTAGCATTAATACTGCATGCAAGTGAGATTTTGCTGAATATCATCCAACAATAGTTGCAGCAGTACATTGACAGGGAGCTGCCAGAGGTTCTGGCCAGATTCAGAAAAGGACGTGGAACAGGGATATCATTGCTGGCTGAAAGCAGAGAATACCAGAAAGATGTATACTTGTGTTTCATTGACGATGTAAAAGCAATCCACTGTGTGGATCATAATAAACTATGGAGAGTCTTGAGAAAAATGGGAATTCAAGAACACTTCATAGCGCTCATGTAGAACCTGTTTATGGATCAAGAGGCAGTTGTGTGAACAGAATGATGGACTACTATACGGTTTTAAAGGGTATGTATGTTTCAGGTTGTATCCTCTCACCAAACTTATTCAATCTGTACGCTGAACAAATCATCAGAGAAACTGGATTACTGGGAGAGGTGTTCAGCATCAGAATTGGAGGAAGGCTTATTAATCACCTCTGATATGCAGATGACACAAACTTGCTTGCTGAAAGTGAGGAAGACTTGAGGCATTTGCTGATAAAGATCAAAGCTTGACGCTCTCAGTATGGATTACAATTCAATGTAAAGAAAACCACAATCTTCCCAACTAGGCTAATAGGTAACATCATAATAAATAGTGAAAAGACTGAAGTTGTCAAAGATTTGTCTTGCATAAGCAATCAAGGTCCATGGTTGCAGCAGTCAAAAAAATAAAACAATGCATCACCTTGGGTAAATCTGCTGCACAAGACCTCTTTAAAGTGTTGAAAAGCAAGAATGTTACTGAGGACTAAGCTGTGCCTCACCCAAGCCATGGGTATTTTCAATTTACTCACATGCATGTGAAATTTAGACATTGATAAGGTCGACTCAATACACTTGAATTATGGTCCTGAAGAAGAATGTTAAAAATAGCATAGATTTCCAAAATAACAAACAAATCTGTTTTCAAAGAACTACAGTCAAAATGTTTCTTAGAAGCAAGGATGGAAAGATTTTGTTTCACATACTTTGGGCATGTCAGGAGATACAAGTCCCTAGAGAAAGTGTGGTAGCTACACAATTTCATGTCAGTTTGATAAATAAGAATGAAGGGGTGGAGTCTAGCCTGTCAATCAGGTCACAGCCTGGTGATCCTTCCTTGGGGACATGGCCTTCTCATGAGGATTCTGGGACTTCCTCTCTTCCTCCCTGGAGGTGGAACACACTCTGCTTCACATTCTTGCTCACAAGCCACACATTCCTGTTGACAAGTCACATGGAATCATGCTGATGGCAGCCGGAGCCGTGGAACCATTGGATCCATAGGACTTTCCACCCACTGACCGGTGATCTTCCTGCATTTGGTAATATTGTATGTGCTGCCTAAGTCTGAAGAGGAATTCATGGGCTAATATCAGACTATTGCCTTGCTCTTGACTGTGCTGGGAGGTTTTATTGATGTATAATTACTTCTCAATATAAAGTTCTCTCTTACATCTATATGAGTGTTTCTGGATTTGTCTAGTCAACCCAGACAAACACAGAAGATCATCATGCTTGGTTAAGTAGAGGGGCAGCAAAAAAAAGAGGAAGCCCTTCAGCAAGATGGATTGATACGGTGACTGCAACAATGGGCTCAAGCATAAGAACAATTGTGAGGCTGTCACAAGATCCAGCACAGATCTGTTCTACTGTACAGAGGGTTTCAATGAGTCGAAACTGTCTCAATGGAATCTAACAATAACCCCTTTTGAGTATTACTTTTCCTCTGACTGTACTAGATAGGGTTGCAAGGTGGAATTATCTTGTGTTTCCCTAAGTAGGAAAGAATCTGATTCAATTCAACTCAGTTGGATTCTCCCTGGCTGGAATGTGAACCTTGAGCAACGAGATATTAAAGCAAGAACCGCTCAAGCTCAGGTAGCCCAGTGAAATGTTTAAATAACAACATTGAATTTCTTCTGCCAGCTCGTCATTCCACCCATCTCCAGAGATCCTTGGTTCCCCGGCCTGCTTTTCCAGACTTCTTGTCAATTCTGTGAAGTTCCCCCATGTTCTTTCGGTATTTCTCTCTGCTAGGCAAGAAAATCCCATTTCTGTTTCTTGAAACTGAAAAACTCAGTGTAAAAAGGTGATTAAAAAGAGTGTAAAGAGATAATGAGATGTCTTAGATCTTCTGGGAAAGGCACCCACACGCACAGAATATACCCTGAGAAATATGGTTTAATTATTTGTGGAATCATGTATCATTAGTTGCGCCTCTCCCAGATATCCCATAAAACACAGGTTAAAACCCACTGCTGTTGAGTCAGCTCTGACTCAGAGTGACCTTAAAGGCAAAACAGAATGGCCCTATGTGCTTTCCAAGAATGTAAACCTCTATAAAAACCGATTGCCGGATCTTTCTCCCATGCAACGGCTGGTACAGGACAGTGCTATTACCTCTGATAAAACAGTGTGGATAAGGACATGAGTCCTTGGGCCAGAGGACATATGGCTACATCCTTATTCTGCCATTTATGGGTCATATGACACTGGGCAAGTCACTTAACCGCTGATGTCACAGTCCCCTCACCTCTGAGCACATGGAATCAATAGAACCAACCTCAAGGGAGAAACATGAAAATCTTTGTAGAAGCTTAGACCAGAAATAACCCAGCAGAATTGTGGCCATGATAAACAGTATTCTTTCGCTGAAATTTGCTTTTCAGTCTAGGATGCTGGGAAAGAATCACAGTTTCCTAGTTGGGTTTTACTCCTTTAACATAATTTGATAATTGTCATCTTCTAATGGGAATATCAAATTTCATTTAATTCAAATACCTGATGGAATTGTGGCTAGTTCCACTTTGGGTTTTTATTTATTATAGACTCCTGCCTTTTATTGGATATATTAAGTGATGATATTTGGATGAATGGTTGGATGGATGGATGGATAGATGAACAAATATCTTGAATCACTCTTTCAGTGACTACTCTAAAGACAACCATCTTTAACTATTTAACATCTAATAAAAATTAGCATATTACCTATGGACACCGCAGGGTACTCAGTGGACTTCATGGACTTTTTATTTCTTTCACATCATCCCACTTTACCTACAATGTTTGGCATGTACTGAAAGCTCTGGATAACTCATCTTGAAGAAGAGAAGGCTTGCTTTTACATCTGTCAGGCAGCTGGGCTTAATATCCAAACCAAGGTCAGTAGAGATTTGGGCTTTAGTCTTTGTGAGAGCTGGTTTAATTCCAGTTCTCCCTTGCTCCTAGTAACTTTCTCACTTGGGTTTCCCAACCCAATCATAACACTTGAGGAGGAGGTGGGGGGTGGGGGGCTGCCCTGTGTAATTAGGATATTTAACAGCATCCTGATCTTTAACCACTATACAGCAGTAGCACTCCTCAACCATTGTCAAAGAGTCCCATTGAGAGCCATTATACTAAGGGCTAGCCCTGCAGGAATCCAGCCCAAAGCCTCAGACCTTTGAGACTCTCAAAGTGCACCCCCTTCTCAACCTCTTTGTTTCCTCCTTAGAGGGACTGGGGGCTGGGGGAGCTGCTCCTCAGAGAGGGTTCACCTCTCTTGGCTCCCCTCTTCTCACAGGTCTCCCAGTCCCCTCCCTGGTTTGCCTTGGGCCTGCCTTCACACAGACATTTTTACCGGTTGACTTCTCTGGATCTCAGCCAAGCTGCTGGGCTGCAGAAACCCTGTCCATCATTGCAGATCTGAAAACTTACACTCACTAGGAAGCAAATGCTCAGATCATGTCAGTTGACTATAGCTACATGAGAACAGAATGTTCCTTGCAAAAATCTTCAGTGTAGGGTAAAAATGGAACACATGGAAAATAACAATAGGCAAAGTGCCTGCCATGAGAGGAGTTTACACTGTAGTTGGCAAAACGTTTTGTGCACATGTTGAAGGAAGAAAAGGAGAAAGAAAAAAATATTGTCATGGAGTCAATTCTAAGTAATTCATAGAGACCCTGTAGGACAGACTACAACTGCCCCATTGGGTTTCCAGAACTACAATCTTTATAAGTGTTGAGTTGCTAACCTCAAGGTTGGCAGTTCAAACCCACCAACCACTCTGAAGGAGAAACAGGAGGCTGTCTACTCCCATAAAGATTTGTAGTCTCAGAATCCGGTATAGGGTTGCTAATGAATCAGAATCAGCTTGATGGCAATGGTTCGGTTAAATTAGGTTAGGTTAGGTCATTTTTAAGGGAGCAAATCACTAGGTCTTTTCTTTCCTGGAGGCACTGTTGGGTTCCAACTGCCAACCTTTCTTTCATAGCTGAGTCTTTAGCCACTGAGCCACTGGGCTTCTCTGCACACACACACACACACACACACACACACACACACACACACACACATAGTATGTAATAGAAAAAGGAAGGAGATGTTTTCTACAGGCTAAATCTAATTCCTGATGTTTACTAGTTTTGTGACCTTGGCCAGTCGAGGCCTGGGTCTTCTGTAAAATGAGGCTCTGGGGCGAGAGGATCCATCACCATAACCATCCCCAGTCTTGACAGACGACAGATGAGTCTCTCAGAAAAGGGGTTTGTGGTCAGTTAGAACAACAAATCCAGCCACAGGGAAACAGCATGTTTATTAAAAATCAGTCATATCTGATAGAACTCTTCCCTGCTTGGGTAATAATCCTAGTAGAGAAAGTGAAGGGCACTCATGTAGACACGACATACCTGATGTCTAGACACATCTGAGAAGACACCTTAAAAGATTCTGCTGGGAAAGCAGAGATGCACGGACCAGGTGAGTATGCAGCTTTAATGATCTGTAACTAGCTGAATGCAAAGAACCAAAGAATTCTGATTGGCAGAGGAGAATAAAGGCATTGTAGTGTTATACCCTATAGGACATTTGCCTCTATTAGTCCCGTTAATGCTATGTATCACTTATGTGGATGGCAATCAAGAAAGCATTTCACACATGCTGGCATCTGTGTTTGTTAAAATCTGTTAGGAATTGAATTGCTTCCAGTGCAAAGATAAATGAAAACCCTACCCCTGGTACTTGTGACCGTGGGCTCACTTGAAGATCTCATCAATTAAGTTAACATAGGGTTGTATGCTGGGTCCTAATACATTTGGTCCTCTATCTAAATTTTAAAAGGGGGAGATACATAGAAACAGAAGAAAGCCAGGTGAAGAAAAAGGCAGGGATTGATGTCTCCAAGGAATCACCATAGGTTAGGACAGGGTAAGGAAGGAGCTTCTCCTAGAACAGTGATGCTCAACCTGTGGGTCCTGGCGCCTTTGGGGGTCGAACAACCCTTTCACAGGGGTTGCCCGATTCATAACACTAGCAAAATTACAGTGATGAAGTAGCAACGAAAATGATTTTATGGTTGGGGAGTCACCACAACATGAGTAACTATATTAAAGGGTCACGGCATTAGGAAGGTTGAGAACACTGCCCTAGAGCCCTACTAACACCTCGACTTCAAAACCATGAGAGAATAGATTCTATGGCTTTTAAGATACCCAGTTGATGGTACTTTCTTAAGGCAAAACCAAATTCACTGCTATCAAGTTGGTTCCCACTCATAGCGACCCTATAGGACAGAGGAGAATTTCCCCCTGTGGCTCTCCTAAACTGCAAACCTTTACAGGAGTTGAAAGTTTCAACTGTCTCCCATGGAGTGGCTGGTGGTTTTGAACAGCTGACTTTTGGGTTAGTAGCTCAATGTGCAACCACTATATCACCAAGCCCCACAAAACTAATATAGAATTCATATAAGGTGAAGAGACCTGGTGGCTAAGTGGTTATGTGTAGGGTTGCTATCTGTAAGTACAACAGTTCGAAACCACAAGCTGCTCCTTGGGAGACAGGATTTTCTAAAGAGTTACAGTCTCTGAAACTTACAGGAACAGTTCCACCATGTTGGCTAGGGTCAGTATAAGGCAGCAGAGACTCCATAGCAGTGTTGAAAGGGTTTGGTTTTGTTTTCAAATAAGATGAACGCCAAGTCAAGGACCAGCCTAATCTCCTTTAAGGAGTGCCTTTGGCCCACCTCCTCAGTGGGCAATTCATTTTTTCTCTTTTTGGAAGCTAGCAGAGTATTGTAGGTTTTAGTAATAGGACCTTTGTCTGATGTGTCATGGCTAAAGATGTTTTCCCAGTCTGTGGGCTCTCTTATTACTCTCTTGGTAAATTCTATCAATGTTCACAGGTGTTTTATCTTCAGTATATCCCACTTCTCAATTTGTGACTCATCTGTATTTGTTTCCTTCCCTATTTCTGATAGCCTACGTATTCCCTATGCCAAAGTTCTCAAGTTTGTCCCAATTCCCTCATTGATGGCACTAATAGTTTTGGGTTTTACCTCAAGGTCTGTGATCCACCTTGAGTTTATTCTTGTGTACGGAGTGAGATAAGGGTCTTGGCTTAATTTTTCTGCAAGTAGATATCCATGTTTCCCAGCACCACTTGTTGAAGAGGTCATCCGCTTCCCATTTGATATTTTTGGAGCACTTATCAAAGATCAGTTGTCTCTATGTTGATGATGTTATTTCTGGGTTTTCAGTTCTTTTCCATTGGTCTGAGTATCTGTCATTATACCAAACCATGTGGTTTTCACAACTGTGGCTGTATAATATGTGCTAAAGTCAGGTAAAGCAAGCCCTCCCACTGTGTCCTTCTTCTTGAGGAGTTCTCTGCTAATTCTGGACTTCTTCCCTCTCCATATGAAGTTGGTAATCAGTTTTTCCATTTCTTTGAAAAAAGATGAGGATAATTGTATTGGGATTGCATTAAACTTACATAGTGCCTTGGGCAGGACTGACATCGTTATTTTATTGAGTCTTCTAATCCACGAGCATGGGATATTCTTCTATTTGTTGAGGTCATTCTTGGTTTCTTGTAATAGTGTTTTGTAGTTTTCCTCATATAGATCTTTTGTTCTTTTAGTCTGATATATCCCTAGATATTTCAATTTGTGCTTGGCTATTCTGAAAGGTACCACCTTTTTGATCTCCTCTTCTGTGCTCTTGTTCGATGTGTATAGCAGTCCGATAGCCTTCTGTTTGTTGATCTTGCATCCTGTCACACTGCCAAACTCCTCTATTGCTTCCAGTACTGCCCTTGTGGAGCTTTTGGGATTTTCTTTATATAAAATCATATCATCTGCAAATAATGATAGTTTCACCTCTTCCTTCTCCAGGCCAATGAATACCTTTGATGTTTTTTCTTTGCCGTGTGCTATTAATAAAAACCTCTAGTATGATATTAAATAAGAGTGGGGCCAAGGGGCATCCTTGTCTGGTTGCCTTTTTCAGTGGGATTGTTTTTGTCTTTTCTGCATGGACTATGACGTTGGCTGTTGGTTTTTTATATATAGCATGTATTATCTTGAGGACTTTTCCTTCCATTCCTATCTTCTTGAGTGTCTTAAACAGAAATTGGTGTTGGATGTTGTCAAATGCTTTTCCTGCATCTATCGATATTTTCATGTGGTTCTTAAGTTTTTCATGTGACGAATGATACTAATGGGCTTTCATATGTTAAACCATCGCTGCATCCCTGGTATGAATCCCACTTGGTCATGGTGAATTATTTGTTTTATATACTTTTGTATTTTCTTGGCCAGTATTTCGTTAAGGATTTTTGCATTAATGTTCTTTAAGGATATGGGTCTGCAGTTCTTGATTCTTGTGCGATCTCTGCTCGGTATTGGTATTAGAGTTATACTAGCTTCATAGAGGAAGTTCGGGAGTTTGCCATCTTGTTCTATATTCTGGCAGAGTTCGTGTAGGATTGGTGTCAGTTCTTCCCTGCATGCTTGGCAGAATTCTCCTGTATAGCCATTTGGTCCAGGGGAGTTTTTGTTGGTAATCTCTTGATAACCTTGTCTATTTTTTCTATTGCTATGGGTCTGCTGAGATTCTTGACGTCCAATGGGGATAGTCTAGGGAGGCATTGTTTTTCCAAGAATTTGTCCATGTTTTCCAAGTTGTTGAATTCATTGGAGTACAGTCCTTCATAGTATTGCTTAATTATCCTCTTGGTTTCTTTGGGGTCTGTTGTAATGTCCCCTCTTTCATCCTTCATTTGCTAGCAGTCTGTCAATTGTGTTTATCCTTTCAAAGAACCAAATTTTAGCAGCATTATTTTTACATAGATTTCTTATTTTCCCTCTCCTGAATTTCAGCCCTCATTTCTATTATTTCTTTTCTTTTGCTATTAGTAGGATTGTCCTGTTGAGTCTGCCCTAGTTACTGTAAATTTTGTGCCAGCATATCAATCATAAGTCTCTCTTCCTTTCTCATGTGTGCATGTATTGCTATGAAATGTCCTCGGATAACTACCTTTGCTGTGTCCCATAAGTTTTGGTATGTTGTATTCTCATTTTTGTTGGTTTCTAGAAATTTCCTAATTTCATCTCTGATCTGGGTCAGTACACACTACATTTGCAAGAGAGAGTTATTCATCCTCCAATTGTTTGCTCTTGTTTTCTTCATCTTCCTTTGGTTGATTTCCAGCCTATGGCATACTGGTCAGAGAGAGGTTTGTATGACATCAATGCGCTTAAATTTATGCAAATTTGGCTTATGCCCCAGCATGTAGTCTATCTTTGAATATGTGCTGTGTGGGCTTGAAAAGAATGTGAATTAATTTTGGTATTTGGATGAAATGCTCTGTAAATATTGATCATGTCAAATGGTCTGATTGTAGTGTGTATATTTCTAGCCTCCTTGTTGAGTTTCTTTCCCAGTGATCTGTCTTTCTCAAAGAGTGGTGTAATGAAGTCACCCACTATAATTGTTGAGTCGATGATTTCTTTTTTAATCTGTTGCTGCATTTGGTTGACGTATTTAGCGGGTCTCTCTTTTGGGGAATATATGTTTAAAATATTTAGTGGTTCTTTGCCTACCATTCCCTTGAGCATTATATAGTGTCCCCCCTTATCTCTTTTTATGGTTTGCATTTTGAGGTCAATTTTATCAAAGATTAGGATGGCAACCCCTGCTTTTTTGAATTGCTGATTGCTTGGTATGCTTTGCTCCAACCGTTGATTCTCAGCCTATGTTTCGCTGTAGTCTTGAGATGTGTCTCCTGTAGGCAGGAGATTGATGGGTTGTGTTTTCTAAGCCAGTCTGCTAGCCTTAGCCTTTTAATAACTGAGATCAGGCCATTGATAGTCAGCTTATTACATTCATCTGTGGACTCTGTGATGTCATCTTATACCTTTTATGTTGAGTGATTTCCTACCTACATTTCTTATCAGTGTGTTGTGCGTGTGTGTGTGTGTGTGTGTGTGTGTGTGTGTGTGTGT
>NW_022111370.1:5901469-5903925 GCF_000313985.2 Echinops telfairi | reverse complement strand
CCACTCACACCACTGGTCCTATAGGGCTCATCCATCCCGGATTCCCTGTATTTCCAGTTCCCATCTATACCAGTGTACCTCCTCTGGTCTAGCCAGTCCTGCAACTTCTCCATATATCTTGATGTATAATTTGGCTGGATAGAGCATTCTTGTGATTGTGTTATTTTCCTTCAGTTTGGGGGATATGTTACTCCACTCTCTCCTCTTCTTAAGAGTGTCTGATGATAGGTCTAAGCATATTCTTATTTGGGAACCTTTATATGTGATTACTTGTTTATCCCTAGCTGCTCACATGATTTTCCCCTTTTCTGGGCATATACCCAGAAGAGGCTAGAAACAAACCACAGCCAGACATCTATGCTCCAATATTTATCATAGCACAGCTCACAGGTGCAAGGAGTTGGAAACAATCCAAATTTCCATCAATAGATGAATGGATTAAAAACTGGTCCATACATACAAAAAGCAGTGATGAACCCATAACGCACTTCGCCACATGGTAATAACAGGAGGAAATTATAATAAGTGAAGTAAGCCAAGCACAAAAGGACAACTACAACATGAGTCTGCTGAGGTAAACTGAAAAATACAAAAGGGACATAGAGAAAAAGCTACTGTATACAAACATTCCTGGAGTGAGATCCAGGTAGTATGGCAAGGGCCAGACCCAATCCAGGGATACATATGGTAGCCAACTAAAAAGGAAGGGGGGGCGAGGAAAAAAATACATGGGTAGCAGGGGAACAGGGCACTAACCCACCCAAGGGGAGGCTATTATTTAAATCTCCACAGGGAAAGAGAGACCAGACTTCAACCTGGTGCTCCAAGATGTGAATTCAACATACCAGCATGAAGCAGGCAACCAATTAAGAGGTCTGAAGGGCCAGCCCCAATCCCAACCAAGTGGACAGCCCCCTTTCCCCTCAGAAAAATTCACTTCAGAAGTCAGCACTGAAGCTACTGCTCAGGGAGAGGGAAATGTCTGATCAGAGCACACAGGAGCAAATGAACGGAAAGGAAGAGAGAGTGGAACACATCCTGGCCCACCAAGTCCTGAGGACGATATTCCCACTCACAGCAGCCAAAGCACAGAGAGGACCATAGGGATTGCCCCACCATGAGACACAACGTCCCTCACTGACCCATAGCACTACAGGGGACAACACTGGAGACACAGTGCTGGAGTTGTGCCCAATATGACCTCACCACCCTGAGGTAAAATACTAAGGGTGTGCAACAGAACAGCAAGGGGAACAGAACAACAAAGGCCTCGGGGAATACCAAAAATAGACTTTGGGACCAGGGCATGGCACCCCATCAGACTCTACCGGAAAACACTCCTAAAGGTCAACAAAGAGACATTGAACTATTTGCAGGCTTTTTGTATCTTTTTTGTTGTTGTTATGGTGGTGGTGGTGGTTTTGTTTTCTTTTGCTGCTTTGTTTTGCTCTGTCTTGGTTTTTGTTCATATTATTATCTCTGCAGGTCTATCTAGATAAGATCGGTGGGATAAACAATCTGGAGGAGAAAACAATGGGACCAATGGTTCTGAGGGGACAGAGAGAGGGGAAGACGGGGGAAAGGAAGTGGGTGTTAACAAACCCAGGCACAAGGGAACAACAAGTGATCCAAATTCTATGGCAAGGAGGATGTGGAGGCCTTGTAGGGCTTGATCAAGGGCAATGTAATTGACAGGAATTACTGAAACCCAAATGAAGGCTGAGCATAATAGTGGGACAAGAAAAAAGTAAAAGTTAATATAGCAAAAAATTGGAAGACAAAGGGCATATATAGAGGTCTAAATACAGGCATGTACATATGTAAATATATTTATATATGATGATGGGGAAGTCGATCTCTGTGCATATGTTTATAGGTTTAGTATTAAGGTAGTAGATGGGCATTGGGCCTCTACTCAAGTACTCCATAAATGCAAGAACACTTTTTTCTGTTACATTGGCATTCCTTGGTGCTCACCTTCCCAACATGATCCGTGAAGACAAGAGGGTGCATAAGCAAATGTGGTGAAGAAAGCTGATGGTGCCTAGCTATCAAAAGATATAGCATCTGGGCTCTTAAAGACTTGAAGATGACCAAGGGGCCATCTAGCTGAGAAGCAACAAAGCCCACATGGAAGGAGCACCCCAGACTGTGTGATGACAAGGAGTCGATAGGATCAGGTATCAAGCATCATATCATTGTGAATGAGAGTGAGTGCAGAGTGGAGACCCAAAGCTCAATTGTAGGCAATTGGACATCCCCTTACAGAAGGGTTGCAGGGAAGAAATGAGCCAGTCAGGGTGCAGTAGAGCAATGATGAAACATACAACTTTCCTGTAGTTCTCTAATGCTTCCTCCCCACCACTATCTTGATCCCAATTCTACCTTACAAATCTGGCTAGACCAGAGCAAGTACATGGGTACAGATAGGAACGGGAAACACATGGAGTCCAGGA
>NW_022111370.1:5881205-5901219 GCF_000313985.2 Echinops telfairi | reverse complement strand
AAATGAAGAGCTGATACCAAGGGCTCAAGTAGAAAGAAAATGTTTTGAGAATGATGTTGGCAACAAATGTACAAATGTGCTTGACACAATGGATGTTTGTATGGATTGTGATAAGAACTGTATGAGCCCCCAATAAAATTATCTAAAGAGAAAAAAAAAGACCAAGCTCAAGTAAAAAGATATAGAGTTAGATTTGTGTGATTTCAGAAGCACAGATTTATTAGGTAAATAATACATGTCTGAAAATACCTTCTGTTTATAAGGACTGTCAACTCATTTTATTAGCTTAAGAAATTATGAATATGTTTCCATAAAACCAGAAGTGCTTACTGATGTTAAAAATCATGCTTACTTTTATACACAGCTTTAAAAGACAATCAGTCTTGCAAAGTAACAAATATTTTCTTATACATTCTTTTAGACCCAATTCAGGGAATAAAAGGAGAAAAATTATTCACACACACAGAAAAAAAGCAGTGATGGATGCATGAAGCACATTGCCACATGGGAAGAATTGGAGAAATTATGCTAAGCAAGGTAAGCCAAGCACAAAAGGGCAAATACAACATGAATCCACTGAGGTAAGCTCAAAAATGCAAAACAGGCATAGGGGGAAAGCTATTGTATACATAGATTACTGGGGTGAGGTCCAGGTAGTATGGCAGGGGCCAGACCCAATATAGAGATACATATGGCAGCCAACTAAAAAGGAAGGGGAAAGAAAGAAAAAAGACATGGATAATGGGGGAACAGGACTCTAACCCACCCAAGGGGAGGTTATTGTTTATATTTCCACAGGAGAGGGAGAGAGGGACCAGACATCAACCCAGTGCACCAAGACATGAATGCAACATACCAGCATGAAGCAGCGAACCATTAGAGAGGTCTACAGGGCCAACCACCCCCCAAGAATTCACTTCAGAGAACCGCAATGAAGGTACAGCTCAGGGAGAAGGGTGCGGCTGATCAGAGCACACAGGAGCAAATGAACAGGGAAGGAGAGAAAGTGGAACACATCCTAGCCCACCAAGCCCCAAGGACAATATTCCTGCTCAGAGTAGCTCATGCACAAAGAGCACCATAGGGCTAGCCCCACCATGAGCCATGATGTCCCTCACTGCCCCATAGCGCTACGAGGGACAGCATTGGAGACATGGTGCAGGAATTGTGCCCTATCGGATCCCACCACACCTGAGTGAAACACTAAGGGCATGCAGCAGAGCAGCAAGAGGAGCAAAGCAATCAAGTCCTTGGGGTATACCAAAAATAAATGTTGGGGTCAGGGCGTGGCACCCCATCGCACTCAACAAACAGACCTGGAACTATTTTCAGGCTTTTCTTTTTTTGTCATTGGTTTGTTGTTGTTGTTTTTTCTTGTTTTTTGTTTTATTTTTGTTGTTTTGTTTTGCTTCATCTTGTTTTTGTGCCTATTATTGTCTCTGCATGTCTATCTAGATAAGACAAGCGGATAAACAATCCGAAGGAGAAAACAATAGGACCGACAGGTCTGTGGGGAAGATGGGAGAGGGGGAGGCAGGGGAAAGGAAGGGGGTTGTCAACAAACACAGGAACAAGGGAACAAGTGTCTAAAATAGACAGCAAGGAGGGCATAGGATACCTGGTGGGGCTTGATCAAGGGCAATGTAGCTGAGAGGAATTACTGAAACCTGAAGGAAGGCAGAACATGATAGTGAGACAAGGGAAAGTAAAAAGAAATACAGGAGAGAACTAGGAGGCAAAGGGCATTAATAGAGGTCTAAATACAAGCATGTACATATGTAAATATATTTTATATAATTATAGGGAAATAGATCTATGTATATATATTTATATGTTAAGTATTACAGTAGCAGACAGACATTGGGCCTCTACTTAATACTCCCTCAATGCAAGAACGCTTGGTTCTAATAACCTGGCATTCTGTGATGCTCACCTTCTCAACAAAATGGGTGCATGCACAAATGTGGTGAAGAAAGCTATGGTGCCTGGCTATCAAAAGATATAGCATCTGGGCTCTTAAAGGCTTGAAGATAAACAAGCGACCATCTAGCTGAGAAGCAACAAAGCCCACATGGAAGAAGCACACCAGCCTGTGTGATCATGAGGTATTGATGGGATCAGGTAGCAGACATCAAAGACCCAGAACAAAAATCATATCAATGTGAATGAGGGGGCTATAGAGTGGAGACCCAAATCCCTATTGTAGGCAACTGGACATCACCTTACAAAAGGGTCACAGGGAGGAGATGAGCCAGTCAGGGTGTAGGATAGCAATGATGAAACATACAACTTTCCTCTAGTTCTTTAATCCTCCCCCCCACCCCATTATCATGATCCCAATTCTACCTTACAAATCCGGCTAGACCAGAGTATGTACACTGGTATAGATAAGAACTGGAAACACAGGGAACCCAGAACAGATAAACCCCTCAGAACCAAAAGTGAGAGTAGGGATACCAAGAGGGGAAGGGGAAGGTGGGGGAGAAAGGGGGAACCGATCACAATGATCTACATATAACATCCTCCCAGATGGGTGGACAATGGAAAAGTTGGCTGAAGGGAGACAGCAGTCGGTTTAAAACATGAAAAAATAATTTATAAATTATCAAGGGTTCACGAGGGAGAGCAGGTGGGGGAGGGGGAAATGAGCCGATATCAAGGGCTCAGGTAGAAAGAAAATGTTCTGAAAATGATGGAAACATATATACGAATGAAGGGTCAGGTCCTTTGGGGGAGATTTTCCTTCCTTCCTTCCTTCCTTCCTTCCTTCCTTCCTTCCTTCCTTCCTTCCTTCCTTCCTTCCTTCCTTCCTGTGTCCTTGTCAGTCCGTCCTGCTGCCAGCTCTGTTGCTTCCACCAAGCAAACTCCAAGTCTCCAGACCCTGAGCGGCCACCCTCCCCCTTCTGCTTGCTTCCTAATACAGAAGACCCCCGCTCCTCCCCACTTTTATTTCCCACAGTTCCACTAACGCGAACCAATGATGTGCAGGAGATAACTATGGACTGAATGCAGAGGGGGACGAGAGAGCAGAGGAGGAAATCACTTCCAATTGAATGGGATCTTCAGCCCTGGACACCTGTCCCCTGCCACCAGAAACACCTTACTGCCATGTCCCTTCTCTAGGCACCCCTGCAGCCTGCAAAGTCACCCATGGCCTTGACCTCCCCTCCCCCAATCCCTAATTTCCTAGACCCCCTGATATCTTTGTCTCTTGTCTGTCTTGGGCAATTCAAAAGTTGGCCTCCTCCTATTATATAAAAATACATCCCGGTATCTCATCTTCACCTTTCCAGAACATTCCTATGCTGGAGTCTGTTCTGCCCATGAGAGGACTCCTGCCTTTAACGTACGACAGATATGAAAGGTTTACTCTCACGCTGGTGCTGAGCTTATAAGTTGCCTGCAAACAGCGGCATGCTCAAGAAACAATGCGTGCTGGCCCTGGCTTGAACAACACTGGGAATCAAGGAGTGTAGGGTGTGTGGATCGAAGGTGGCTGCTCCTAGCAGGTAGAGATGACTTGGCACGTATCTGCATACCTATTTTCTGTGTGCATTTGTGCAAACCCGCATAGTCGTTCATCCTCGTTCCATAAAACAGAAACTCAAAATCCAGTGAAAGCATGAAGCAGTGACAGAAGTGTGTGTGTGTGTGTGTGTGTGTGTGTGTGTGTGTGTAGAGTAAAAGTTATTCAGGGGCAAAAATATATATATAGGAGAATTGATCCTCAATCCAAGAGAATGAAATGTACCCGCTGCTACCATGCGAAGGAAGGATGAAAATGAGATTCAAAATCCAGGTCCCCAAAATACCACGCTCTTCTCTTGCCTCCTTGTTTGGTGCTGGTGGGAACTGCAAGCTCTGCCAGCAGATATTTGCATTCTCTCCGCGTTCTGCTGGGGAAGTGGGAGATATTGAGACAGATGGCTCTAGTTAAGTGTGGGGGAGCCTGACGTCAAGTTTCTGAGCCAAATGGCATTTGCCTACTTCCACCTCTCCAAATCCCATCCATAACGGACCCACTAACTCAAATCATACCCCCTCCCTGCCTTTCCAGACCCCTCCATCCATAGTCATCATTTGGCTAAAAGTAAGGAATGGCTCTTCATGGTTAAGCCTGCTTTGGCTGCCAGACTGTGATGTGTGACACAATAGGTCGGATTCTGCCTTCTGAATCCAGCTCACCTGACATGCCTCCATTAGGCTAGCAACCATTTAATGAGGCCCTACTGTGTGCAAGTGATATTGCCTTAAAAGAGAACCAGTATTTAACCAGCTAAGAAAATCCTGAGCTTTCTCAATCGTCTGAAGCTTCTTACCCAGGGGAGACAGGCAATACAGGCACTCCCCAATTTCAACAAACAAGTTACAACAAACTGCACGCACGACCCTTATTATGAGGAGTACACTTGTTATTAATATATAACTAAATACAAAGTTGCAGCATATAATCTGCTGATGTCCTTCTTATGCCCACCACTGAAGACAAATAAAGATGAGATTTATAAAGGTTCTGAGAATAAAAGACAACGATTTTTTAAAGTTAAGGATTTGATATACTTCTTACTACTTGATGTCTGAGAATTTTGGTCAAAGCTCAATGCTGAGGGGAGAAAAAGGAAACACGTGTTGCTGTCACATCAATTCTGACTCGTGGGGTCCCATAGAACTGTGTCCAGAGGGGTTTTGTTGTCCTTGTTTTCCCAAATCATTGGATTAGGACATAATCCAGACATCATGCCATCCAACAGTTCAGTTATATCAAGCAGTGTTGTACAATCACATCTACAATAAATTTCAACACATTTTCCTCCTCATTGCACTCCTTGATATTGGCTCTCCTATACCCCCACCTTCCCCCACCATACCCCCCCCCAGGGTGTCTCTATACATTCAACCTGGGTTTCATAGAACAAAAACCATAGAAATGTACATAACAGAGAGTCAAGAACGCTACCACCAATAACAACATAAGGGCATCAGTGAGCTCCTTGGTTATATTGGTTGCTGGGCACCACTAATCATCCCACTTCCTCCCTGTTTCCAGTTTCGATTCCTCCTTCTGTCCTCCTTACTGTCTTTTATACTCACTACCTTTTGTACAAATGCTGCTCCTTTGATCTCAAATGGTTAGTTTAGTTATTCTAAGTAGAGGGTGTCTCCTTTGCGGCATTGTCCCCATTATAGAGCTGTCTATTGTTTGCCTGAAAATTGTGCCAAGAAAGTGAGTACAGTGACTAAGGGCCACCATAGATTTGGGGATTCAATTAATCACTATGTGACCGGTAAGCTTGGTCTTCTTTATAATTTTTTGTTTTGTTCCACATTTTTCTCTCAGTCTATCCAAGACCTTCTTATGTGATCCTTTTCAGAGTAATTGATGGTAGTAGCTGAGCACCATCTAGTTTTTCTGGTCTCGTGGTCATGGAGACTGAGATTCCCAAGGTCCCCTAGTCCATGGGTCTAATTATTTCCATGCTTTCCATTTTATTCACTCATCTTCCTTCTGGATGGAAAAGACCAATAGTTTCACCTAAGATGGGCAGGTGAGAGCTTTTAAGATCTCAGTCACTGCTTAACAAAGTAGGATTTAGAATAGTGTTTCCCAAAATGGGCAGTACTGCCCTCTGGAGGTGCTCCAACAATTCAGGGACCTGCAAAAGCAAATACCTACACTTTAATCCGGATTATTGGCCATAATACAAAAATTTTAAACTACAGGGAAACACTAATACTTTTTTCTGAAAAGGGGGTGGTGAACCAAATAAATTTGGGAATCTATGATTTAGAAGAGAGACTTTGTGGACTATGTAATGCTAGTTGACCTTGGTGCACCCCTGGGCCATGATTTAAAGCTCCCAGGCTCTGTGACTCATTCCATCAATGTTTGGTCCTGGATAAGAAGTGTTCATAACTTTGCCCCATGTATGCACGATTATATGCATGAATATATTTACAGCAAAGATCAAAATATATGTAGATACGTTCTTGTTGCTTTCAAATGCCATCAGGTAGGTTCCAACCCATCCATAGCAAGCTTACACAAAAACCTACACAAACTTACTATAAAAAAGACGGATTTTTTTCAAAGCTGTGTATTTACATTTTTTTACAAAACAACCTTATCACCTTCAAAGTACTCTCCATTACACTTAATACATTTGGCAAATCTGCAATTCTATTCTTGAACAGTTTTCAAACTCCTCTGTTTGATAGCTGACAGCACCTCCCTAGTTTTCTTTACCTCGTCTAAGTCATCAAATCACTCTCTTTTCATGCCCCTCTTCATTAGTGGAAATAAAAAGAAGTCACATGGAGGATGGTCAGGCGAGTAAGGTGCATGGGACAAGAGAGATATGCTGTTTTTTGCCCAAAACAGGTGCACTGAGATGGTTGCGTGAGCAGGTGCATTGTCATGGTGGCAAAACCAGTCCCCTGTCTGCCACAAATCAGGCCTTTTTTGTTGCACATTGTTATGCATTCTTTTCAGAACCTCTAAGTAGAAAGCTGATTAATAGTCTGACCTGGTGGAATGAACTCCAAATACACCATACCCTTCACATCAAAAAAACAAATGAGCATCATCTGGGTCTTTGATTTCACTTGACAAGCTATTTTGGGCAAGGTGATTATGGCATCTTCCATTGGCTTGATTACCATTTGCTTTTGGAGTTGTAAAGATAGCACCACGTCTTATCGCTAGTAATGACCATGGGGTGGGGGTGGGGGAACTGGGTTGCTTCAGAGCTGTTCTTTCAAAGCACAGCATGTTTCCACTTGACGCTATTTTTCCTGGTCAGTCAGAAACTCAGGCAAAAATTTCATAGCGACCCTTTTCATTCCCAAATCTACCATTAAAATTTGTTGAACTGAGCTCCAACATAGTCCAAATAATGTCCCCATCTATTCAATGGTTTGTCATCAGTCTTCAAGCACAAGTGCATGAATTTTGTTGACATTTTTGTCCATTCGGGAAGTTGACAGACATCCAGAATGAGCTTTGTCATCAATCAACATGTCACCATTTTGAAACAAGAAAACCACTTATAAACTAGAGTATTCCCCCACAGTACTGTCCTTGTAATCTGTGTTCAACATCACAACAGTTTCCACGGCATTTTTTCTGAGCAGGAAACAAAATCTCACAGCCACTTGCTGTTCTCTTAAATCAGACATCACAAAAAATGATGTTCGAGCAAAACTGCTTTTGTGAAAAAATTAACAGTGACCAGAGAGAAGCTTCCCAGGTGACACCACTAGGTGCACTAACTCAGAGCGAGTTGCTTGATACTCACTTAGAGGGGAAAATGTGTACTACAAAAGCTCTGCCCAGCAGAGTTTTTTCCTGTTTGGGGCCAGGGTGGGTAGGTGATTATATAGATATAGATATAGATGTAGATGTAGATATAGATATAGATATATCCTACAAAGTACCTTCACTATGTGATTTTTCTGAAGTAGATCAGCAAAATAAAGCATCTCTGGGTGGACTCAAACTTTCAAACTTTCAGAAAGCACCTGAGCTGAGATAATGGGTAGGAGTAGATAGATGATAAGCAAGCCTCCCTCCACAAATTCTAACAAAAGAAGTAGATCACTGATGTAGGACTTCGTAAGAAGCAGGAAAACCCAATCCATGACCCTGTAGCCCATAGTCTATCTCTAACCCTCAATCTATGTATAAGAAAAGTCAAGAAGTTAATCACTTGGCTGCAAGAGGTTGGCAATGAGAAACCACCAGTAGTTCCATGGGAGAAAGACCTGCTGCTTCTCTTCCATGAGGAATGACCCACCACTGTGGAGTTGATTTCAACTCACACTGACTCTATAGGACAGAGTACAAGTGCCCCATAGGGTTTTTTTCTGATGCCATAATCTTTACAAAAGCTGACAACCTGCTCCTTCTCCTACACAGCAATCAATGGGTTTAAACCAGCAACCTTTCAGCTAGCAGTGGAACCCTGGTAGTATAGTGGTTACATGTTGGGCTTCTATCTGCATGGTCGGCAGTTTGAAACTACCAGCAGCCCCCTAGGAAAAAGACTGGTTTTCTACTCCTGTAAACAATTAAAGTCTCAAAAATCCACAGCGGGGGTCACTATGAGTCAGCATTGACTTGATGGCAGTGAGTTTTCAGCTAGCAGGTGAGTGCTTAACCGCTGCATCACCAAGGTGTCTTGGTGATTGATTACAGTCGAGAAAACCCCATGGGGCAGTTCAACTCTGTTACCTGGGATCATCATGAGTTAGATGCAATTCTACAGCACCCAAGAATAATGTTGCCCCTTTGTTTTTCATGTCTCCCTCATTCTTCTTCTTCAGCCTGATTCTGAATATGCCAACAGAAATCTGGGTGGGGGACGTGTTGACAAAGGAGGAGAGTAGAAGGCAAAAAAAAAAAAAAAAAGAGGACATGGAAGAGCAGACCACAAGAGCCTTAAGTACTGTGATCCTTGGGACATTAAGTAAAGCGTGAGCCTTGAAGGAGAAGTGTCTTGAATTGGATGAGCAACACAAGTCTTGCCCTTTGACTGGACTACACTATTCACTTTCTAAGGAGCGCTAGGTTCAAACCCACCAACCACAACACAAGAAGAAGGGGCGACAGTCTGTTCCTGTAAAGATAACATGCTTGGGAAACCCTATGAGGCAATGCTGCTCTGTTGCATGGGGTCAGTGTGAGTTGGAATCCACAGCAACAGCTGTGGTTTCAGTTTACTGACTGTCAAGAAGTAAGACAATGTTACACCATGTAAGTTATCCTTAAAGTCATGAGATTCACCAGCAATCTCATCCTTGGCAAACTCTCCCAAGCAGGTTTGAAGCTGTGGTAGGAGAGAAAGAAAATGATTTTTTTGATCTTACCTTGCCAAACATAGCTTATTCAAAATGCCAGTTATAAAAGCAAAATTTCTTTAAAAAGAGAAGAAGATGCTGAAAGACTGACAGAGCTGAAACCTACACTTTAGATACTGCCGAGGAGGGCCAGGGAGGCAACCAGAAGTGGGAGAAAGATCCACCCGTGAACAAAGATGTGGAGGCTCATTCCAGGCTGAGGGAACAGCAGTAAGGAGAGAAAGAGGAGCCATGAAGTGACAGCTCAGAGAGCAGGCAGGGCAGAGCACTGGAGACGAGGCTGGCGTCATACTACAGGCGTCATGTGGTCCGTAATACAGCCTGTGGATGGGTTCCCAACGCTTTCCAGAGTTCAGGAAATGATAGGAAGTGGGATGATTTACATGTATAAGCACCCCACCACCACCTTGCTGTGCCTTGGAGAATGGATTGGGAGACCACAGTGGGAAGATGAACTAGAAGGACACAATGCACTTCTTATAACTAGGGGACCCCCAAATCCCCAGTAGTTCTTTTTTTCTTGTTTGAAACCTGGAAAATCCAGCCAGACTGATAGTCCAGACAGGTTCTTCGGGCTCCCTGTGACTAAAGCAGTCTGCTGGAATGTAGCAACACGTCCACAGAAAAGAGGCTCTGGCATGGACAATTGGTAGGCAGGGTGAGAGCCATCCAGCACAATGGTCTTCGTTTCCTAGGATGACTGTAACAAAGTCCCAACCTGGGAGACTTAAAACAATAATCTTGTGTTCTCCTACCACCCAAAATCACGGTGCTGGTGGGGCCAGGCTCTCTCTGAAGGCTCTAGGGGAGAATACAAGTCCATGCCCTTCTCTGAGCTGATGTTATAGGCAATCCTGGGCATTACACATCATCACATCCTGTGTGTCTGGATCTCTTCCTCAGTGTGTTAGTCTGGGTAGACTAGAGAAACAAATTCATAAACACAAATATGCGTATAAGAAAGAGGTTTATATACAAGAGCAATTGAATATTGAGAAAACAATCCAGCCCAGTCCAAATCAAGTCCATAAGTCTGATATTAGCCCATATGTCTGATAACAATCTATAAAGTTCCCTTCTGACTCACACAACACATGCAATGATGCCAAATGCAGGAA
The DNA here is from genome assembly GCF_000313985.2 of Echinops telfairi. NCBI lineage: Eukaryota > Metazoa > Chordata > Mammalia > Afrosoricida > Tenrecidae > Echinops > Echinops telfairi. Next base: position 5,891,245 of record NW_022111370.1, on the reverse strand, counting down.
GATCACCGGCCAGCAGGTGGGAAGTCTTGTGGTTCCATTGGCAGCATAAGCATCTCAGCACTGACAAGGGTCTGTCTCCATGTGGCTTCTCTGGCTCTACAGGTCTGGCTGCATCAGCCTCTCTCCATGTGTCTTCTCCACAGGTTGTCTCAGAGGGAGTGAGGAGAGAGAGAGAGAGTCTCCGGCCTCCAAGGAGGAAATATAAGAGTTCCCAGAATCCTCAGGAGAAGGCCATGCCCATACAGAGGCCTCGTTGGCTATATCCTGATAGCCAAGTCTATCCTTGACAGGCTAGATTGCCGCCCTACACTCTTAATCCTCAAATTGACACGAGATTATGTAACTACCACACTCAGTTATCGTGACAGCAGCCACAATGGATTGGGGCTCACTCTGATGATTGCATCTTAACTTGATTACAGCTTCAAAGACTCTATTTCCCAAGGAAGTCACACTCACAGGCAGCAGAGGGTGGGGAAGGATGCAACTTAACCCAAAAGAGCATTATAATGAAATAGAGGTAGAAGGAAGTGCTAACTTCTGCTTTATGTACAATCACTAAAAGCAAACCCTCGTAAAGCCTACTAGGAGGGTAAGCAAACATGTACTGCTTACTAGGGTTCCAGTTCACAGGGGCTGTTCCAAACAGAACATGTGAAAGTACTTCTCTCTGATGAACAGATGACTGCAGACAAGTTCTCTTAGCAATACGCGTGTCTTACTCCCATTCGGATACCTTCAAGGAAGAGGCCAAAGCAGTAGCTTCTGAAAGGAGCAGTTAAATTCAAGGTAGAGAGCTCAGTACAGAAGTTCCTATTCTTACTGTTAATTCTAACTCTAGCCACCCTGTGTACAACAAAATGAGACACAGCCAGTCCTGCACCATCCTACAATTGTTCTTCTGTTTGAGCCAGTGTTGCAGCCACTGTGTCCATCCATCTTGTGGAGGGCCTTCCTCTTTGTCACTGCTGCTCCACTTTACAAGCAGGATGTTCTTCTCCAGGCACTGACCCAGGGACTAGTCTCTCCTGACAAGATGTCCAAAGTACATGAGAGAAAGTCTTGCTATTCTTGTCTCTAAGGAATTTTCTGGCTGTACTTCTTCCAAGATGGATAGTACTTTCAATATTTGTCACCAGCACCATAATTCAAAAGCATCAATTCTTCTGTGGTCTTCCTTATTCAGTGTCCAACTTCCATATGCATAGAAGGCAATTAAAATATCTTAGATATGTTAATGATTAAAAATTGCTTGTGTCGGGTGCACCTTGGTCCTCAAAGTAACAGCCTTGTTTTTCAACACTTTACCCAATACAGATTCTCCCAATTTGAAATACCTGTGATACCGGTATTTGTTTAATCTCTTGACTGCTGCTTCCATGAGCACTGACTGTGGATCCAAGTAAGACCTATGGGTGCAGTGGTGAGGATTTGGGCTTTGTTAACAGTCAGGTGTAATCCATACAGAAGGCTACCATTTTAGATCACCATAAGCAAGTGCCTCAAGTTCTCCACACTTTCAGCAAGCAAGGTTGTGTCACTTGCATATTGCAGGTGGTTAATAAGCCTTCTTCCAGTTCTGATGCCACCTTCTTCTTTATAGAATCCATTTTCTCGATTTGCTGTACATAGAGATTTTTAAAGTCTACGGTGAGAGGACCCAACCCTGATGCACACCTTTCCTGATTTTAAAACGATGTTCAAACAATTGCTTCTTGATCTGTGGCTAATTTTTCAGAAGTGGTCAACCGATTCTTTCTTGTAGTCTGTTCTTAGACTGGAAGCTCTGCTGAAACCAGTTCACACTGAGTGAACCTGCTCGTATTTGAAATACCTGTAGCACAGCTCCCAGCATCACGTCCACACACAAGCCACCACCGTGTGACAGGCTGACAGACACGCAGAAGGCCAAGGCAGCTGTGTTTGGGCATTCCAAAGGATGAACCTGGATAGATTTTCTCTAGGGACACAACACAATCATGAGATATTATTACAAAGAATTTTCAACAAATTTGAAAACTGTGTCGGAGAGACAAAGGCCAGGGAATGTTCACCCACGGGTTGTTGCTTTTTTTCCCCCGTCACAACAATGCACCTGTTCACTCTTTGAAGGTAGAAAGGAATATTCTAGGAAAATGTCACTGGGGAATCTTACATCTTCCACCCTACAGCCCTGATCTTGCGTCTTCACACTTCTTTGTGTTCCAAAAACTCCATGAACATCAAAAAGGAACACAACTTGACTACCTAGAGCATAGTCAACCTGCAGTTTTAACGTGGTGAGAATCCAAGAGTACAGAATTCCTCGAGAGAGGTTAGGAAACTAGAAATACCACCATCAGAAGTGTACAGACAGAGAGGGAAGCAGAGCAATAGCTGCTCGTTTGGGTACTTATAATTTAATCACGGTGTCTACCCCAACCGTGGGATTTTCCACTGTCTCCTCTGCGTGCCGAAGCTGGACAATGCATAAACAAGGACCACACTGAAGCACCGACGCATTTGAATTCTGGTGCTGGCAAAGAATACACAACTGCACGGACTGCCAGGAGAACTAAAAAATCTGTGCTGGAAGAAGTACAGCCAGAATATTCCTTCGAAGTCAAAACGGCGAGACTTCATCTCACATACTTTGGATATGCTCTCAGGAAGGGCCAGACCTGATCAAAGGAAAACATGCTTGGCAAAGTAGAGCAAAAAGAGAAAGACCCCCAACAAGATGGACTGACCCGATGGCTGCAGTAACGGGCTCAAACATAACAATTGTGAGGGTGATGTGGAACTGGGCAGGGTCGTATAGGGCTTCTTTCTGTTAGAACGAATAGAGGAGCAGCATGGTTCAGTAGCAATACATTTTGCCTCTCCTAATATATTAAAAATTGAAGGTACAACCAAGGGTATATAATAACAAATGAGTGATGCTTTGCCACTTGCATTGTAGGTGCAATAAAACAGTTATTTTTATCATCATGATCGTTGTTGCTGTTATCATGTTAAAATATGCTAGTGTCACCACATTTGCTTGTGCACCTAAGCAGCCATCTAGCAGAGAAGCAACAAGTCCACACCGAAGAAGCACACCAGATTGGGCAATCTTGAGGTGTCAATGGGATCAGGTAACAGGCATAAAAAGATCCAAAACAAACAAACAAGCAAAAACACATTGTTGAGAATGAGCAGGGTTGGAGTAGAGATCCAAACGTACCTGTAGACAATGGGACCTCCCCTCAAGAAGGGTCACAAGGAAGGAAGGAGTCAACCAGGGCGCTGATGAAACACCCATTATTCCTCTGGCTCTCTGTCTGCTAAAAGAAAAACAGGTCTGTCTTGGAAGAAGTATATCCAGAATGCTCCTTAGAGGCGACATCTGATGTGCTTTGAACTGATTGTCAGCAGAGACCCGTCCTGGAAAAGGACAGCATGCTCTGGAAAGAAGAGGAAGACCCTCAATGAGATGGACGGACACAGTGGCTGCCTCAATGGGCTCAGGCATAACACGATTGCGAGGGGCACAGGACTTGAGTCTCTGCCAACATGCATTATGCTCCAGTCTTCCTTTCTTGCCTTTTTAATGACTTTGTGGTTTCCTCTTGCATGATGTCCTTGATGACATTTCACAGCTCCTCGGGGCTTCAATCGTTACTGCCCAATGCGCCAAGTCTATTCCTGAGATGGATTCCAAATTCAGGTGGGATACACTCAAGGTCATAGTTTGGCTCTTTTCATTTTCTCCAGCTTCACCTTGAGCTTCCACCCTTAGACGCTGGCCTTGTTTTGACTGATGATATTGAGCTTTTCCATCCTCTCTTTCCACAGATATAGTCTCTACACAACAGAATGAAAGGATGGTCCAGTCCTGTGCCATCTTTACAATTGTTCTTATACTGAGCCCACATATGCAGCCACTGTGTTAATCCATCTCAATGAGGATCGTCCTCTTTTACACTACCCCTCTACTTTACCAAACACGATGTCTTTCTCAAGGGAAAGGTCTCTCCTGACAACATGTCCAAAGGATGTAAGATGAAAGTTTATTGAAAAAAAAGAAATCACCATTTATGCATTTGAGTATGCCATTGTTCTTGCAAAATTCTATAATGTGACCTCCACACTTGTTTCTATCACCAAGCTTTATTTTTCTAACTGCCAACCTTGTTTTTTGCTTCCAATTTCCTCATCCCAATCATGAGTAATTATCAATGCATTTTGATTACATGTTTTATCAATTTCAGACTACAGAAGCTGATAAGAATCTTTAATTTCCTCATCCTTGGCATTAGTGATCGGTGTGAAAATTTAAATAATAGTGCTATTAGATGACTCCCTTGTACATGTGTAGATACTATCCTATCACTGACAGCCCAGTGTTTTAGGGTAGGATCTTGAAATGTTCTTTTTAACAATGAATGTGAAACCATTCCTCTCAAACTTATTAGTTCCACATGGCAGACCCTATGATTGTCTGATCCAAACTGGGTGCTACAGTCTCCAGTTCAGCTCACTAATACCTAGGATGCTAATCTCTGTGTATTCCATTTCATTTTTGATGGCTTCCAACTTTTCTAGGTTGATTTTTCATACCATCTGCATTGTGTTTACTAATGCCTGTTTACAGCTGCCTTTTCTCCCTTTGATTCGTGCATTCAGGTTCCGAAAGTTTTACTCAATCCATGGCATGAAGGTCAACTCAACTTTGATGAGGCAGCACTTCCCCAGGCGTATTTTGAATGCCTCCCATTCTGAGGGGCCCATCTTCCAACATTGAATGAAGACACTGTCTCCATGCTATTCGAAGGTTTCCAGCGGGCTTTTCTCAAATACATCTCCAGATCTCCTTTCCTAGCCCACTTCAGTCTAGAAGCTTTGATGAAACCTGTCCACCATGGGTGACCCTTTTGGTATTTGAAATAACAATGGTGTAGCTTTCAGCATCGTAAAAGACACCAAGCCACAACAGTACTTCAAACTGACAGATGACTGATAGCTCTTTGGGACAGGAACTATTATTGTCTATGTTTTCTGTAGCTCAAGAAACAGAAGTCCAGCAGGGGTGTACCTTATCCAAAGTCTCTCAGATGGTGAATGGAATCATTAATATTTGCACCTGAACTCTATCTACCTTTGGTGTTGAAGCTCTGAATTTGAGACCATCACCTTGATTTTTACTTCACCCACACCATAGCCCACCAAATGTGATGTCTTTTCTAGCTCATAGGTCTTTTCTGTCTGCCACATACACTGACTTGACTTGGTCTTTGCTCTCAATATCCATCATTATGTCCCTTGAGGATCTCAGCATGACTCAGCCATGCTGTGGACAATAATTAGAGCAAGTCATACAGTAGTGTGCTATACCAGCTACCTGGGCCCTAGTGTCTACAGCAAGTTGCTACATTATTTTCAGTACCATTGCATTAGTAGCTTGAAACAAACTATCAGAGGAGTATTTACACCACAGAAATTGGCATACACCATAAGTTGGGGCTTTTTTTGGGTGGGGGGGAGAGTCACATTTAGCAGCACACCATTTGAGTTAGGCAATGAGTAATGCCAAAACCTCTCTTAGATAGCTGCTTCCCTGTAGCCCTTGACAAACCAGCCATTTTTAATTCTGAGGGCCTCATCCAAAGAGTTCCATTGAAACTGTACATAGAGCCAGTTCTCCTTGCCTACAACGCAAATATCTCCCTTTAACCTTTGCCGCTCTCTTTGCTGCATCAAGAGATGCAGGCTGGGAAACTTTTTCATGCTTTCCTACATTCTGTTGAGCTTGCAATCTTACTGGAAGGAGCAAGCCAATCTCAGGTACTAAACATCAAATTGCTTATTGGAACAGCTGCCGCTTCCAGCTGAGTCAGCAGGACATTCAAGGGTGGTGCTTTCTTGCCGTGTAGCTGCAGCCAGTCAAAAGTTAATGTTAGGAACAGAATATAAGAAACAAAAGCAAGACTAACTGCTGGCTTGATACAAGTCACAGCCAGAAAGAAGCCCACTTTACACTTCTAAATACTGTATCAAAAGCAAAGGAACTCATTGTTATCCTGGTTAATTCCAACTCAGGGCAGCTCTATAGCACTGTGTAGAACTACCCCATAAAGTTTCCAAGACTGAAAATCTTTTGGGAAGAGAAATTCTCTCTCTCATGGGATAAACCAGTGGATTCAAACCACTGAACGTTTGGTTAGCAGCCAACTGCTTTGACCAAATCACCCCACACACAAACTCAACCAAATCCACTGCTATCAATTCAATTCCAACTCTTAGAAACCCAATGTAGGGTTTACAAGGCTATAAATCAGTGGTTCTCAAACTTCCTAATGCTGCGACCCTTTAATACAGTTACTCATCATGTGGTTACACCCCCCCCAACCATAAAATTATTTTTGTTGCTACTTCATAACTATAATTTTGCTACTGCTATGAATCAGGCAACCTCTGTGAAAGGGTCGTTCACCACCACCACCACCCCAAAGGGGTCGCAAACCACAGGTTGAGTACCGCTGCTGTAAATCCTTAGAGGAGCACATAACCTCTTCTTTCTCCCTAGGAGCAGCTGAGAGATTTGAACCATTGACCTTGTGGTTAGCAGTTCCACACTGACCCAACAGCACCATCAACCAAAACAAAAAATAAAAACCTCTGCCGTTGAGTCCATGCTGGCTCACAGTGACCCCTCTGTGGGTTTTGAGAGTAGGAAGCCCAGTCTTTCTCTTACAAAGCTGCTGGTGGATTCGAGTTGCTGACCATGCAGATCGCAGCCCAACGTTTAAGGACGACACCGCCAGGGCTCTCAACAGCACCACAAGGACTCCTTACATACATTATAGGACACTGTCGTTTGTGGTTAGATACCACTCATAAATACCCCGTGAACAACAGAACCACACACTGCCTGGTCTTGCATCCCTCCTCCAACCTGTGGTTATGTTTGAGCTCATTGTTAGAGGCACCGTGTGAATCTCGATCATTGAGGATCTTCCCTTCTGGATGCCCTTCTACTCTCCCAAGCGGGATGTCCTTTTCCAGAGACAGGGAAGGTCGACTTGGATAGGCTAGTGCTCTGAAATTAGAAAGCGTCGCACCTGGGTCTTGGTTCTACACTTGCTGCTTGTTCTTATGAGACACAAAGGAGAGGAAGGAAAAGAGGAATGGACAGCGGGCAGAGGTTCCACAGCAAAGGAAGAGCAGACTCGGCACTGTGATTGGATTCTCTGGTGATTTCAGTCCGGCTCTCCTTCACTTACTTGTTCAATATTCATTGGTACCTACTCTGCGCCGTGCATGTACTGGATGATAAAGGTACTACTGTGGGCAGGTCCTCATGGAGTTTCCATCTAGCAGGAAATAGATACAATGGATGGATAATAAAAATAAAACCCAGTATTTATTATGATACATTTAATAATCCCAGAGAACACAGTGAAGAGGAGATTGTGGTTGACCTAGTCTAAGGGGCCAAAGAACATTTCTCCATAAAATCTTCCTCTGAGTGGAGCAATTGAATTCTATCTCCCAAAAATATGTGTTATAAATCCCCATGATTACATTTGTGGATGTAATCCCATTTGGGAAGAGGATTTTCTTTGTTACACTAATGAGGTGAATCAATAGAGGGTGTGTCTGAAATCAGTGGCCTTTGAGCCATCGAAGGAGCAGATTCATTTCCAAGAAGCAAGCAGAGATCAAGGCAGATGCAGGCCATGTGGCAATGCCAAGGGACCAAGAAACAGAAACTGGAAAGAGACAATGCCCTTCCCCTAGAGCAGGTGCCTTTGTTCAGACACCTACCCTCCTAAACAATGGGGAAATAAACTTCTCTGTATTAAAGTTACCCACTTGTGATATCTCTGTTGTAGCAGCTAAGACAAATAGTAGCCATATACTTGTAACGTATAGGGATGACCGCATGCCTGGGACTCATTTCTTTTATGAGCGTCTTGTGAGCCCCCTGGAGTGGGCCAAATGCAAAGGGCTTGAAAATCAGAGACCCAGGAACAAATTCTGACTCTACCACTTAAAAACTAAATAACTTTGGGCAAGTCCCGTGACCTCACTGAGCTCAGTGACAACGGGCACCAAGCTGGCTCTGTTTCACAGTGACCTCACGTGTGTCAGAATAGGACTGTGCTTCTTGGGCCTTTGAGGGCTGGTTTTCTGAACATGGGCCAGCAGGCCTTTCTTCCAGGGCACCTCTGGGTGGACTTACCTTCCAGTCTTTCAACTCACGGCTAAGTACTTGAGCTGTTGACCGCATCCCAGGAGTCACTGTCGATACGGGCACTACAAGTCCTTACCTTTAGATTTCTGTCTCCATTACATTAGAGAACATGGATGTAGGACATAGTATGGTGCAGGCACGAGGTAAATGCTCATTCACAGCAGTCTGTTGCGCTCCAGCTCAGAGAGACCTTATGCATAACAGAATGAAACGTTTCCTGGGCCTGCATCCTCGTCACGATCATTCTTACATTGAGGCTATTGTAGCGTGCAACCCCTGAGTCCACCCATCTCCTGCAGGGTATCCCTCTTTTTAAAGTCACCTTCTACTTTGTCAAATATGACACCCTTCTCCAGGAATTTTTCCCTCCTGATAACGTCCAAAGTAAGCAACAATGAAGCTCACCACCTCATTTTTAGGCACATTCTGGCTATCCTTTCTTCAAGAGAGATTTGTACATTCTTCTGGCAAAAACCTGACTGTGCAGTCGATTCCAACTGGTAGCAGCTCTCCAGGACAAAGTAGAACTGTTCCGTAGGATTCCCAAGGATGAAAATTCTCCTTGTTCTTCTTTGAAGCAGCATGGGGATTGGAACCACCAACCTTTCGGTTAACAGCCCAACACAACGCTCAGCACTACCGGGGTTGTTCTGCTAGCCCATGGCCTACTCAATGTTCTTTAAAACACCATCATTCAAAATACATCTTCTTTGGTCTTTCTTTTCTTTCTTTCTCTCTTTTATTCTTTTTCTTTTTTTGCACTGACCAGCTTACTTATATGCATTCGAGGATTAAAAATATCTGAGCATGACATGTAAAGATGAGTCAATAATAATTTCATTTGAAAGTGTAGGCTCTCTTACATGGCACACACCGGCCACTTGGGGAGTAAGCGCCAACGCACCCATCGGCCTCATGCAGGGTTGAATGAGGCTCAGCAGCCCTGTGCGCTGAGGTAACTGGAGCATCCGCCCTGCAAGAGGCTTGGCGAGTGTTTGCCTTGTAGCACAATGGTCTACCACGGACACCGGCTGTTTACAGTGGCTGCAGGAACGTAATGTGCACTGGCCTTCCTAGCCTGCCTTGTCTTGCTTGGACCCCCAGATGTAATTTCCACCTGCAGAGAGTCTATTTCCAGGGTTATCCCAGGCCAGAGCCCATTTTATTCTTTTCCAGATACGGCGCTTGAGTAAGTGAGTCCATGTGTTTTACCTTTGTGGAAGCTCTGAAACCAATTCCAGAATCAGATCAAGAGAAATGCATGGTCTAATTATGGACAGCGATGTGTTGTCAGGGAGAAGGGGGCGACTAGAGAGACCTGGGGGCTGGCGCAAACAGGGGTGTTCTGTGGTAGAATTCTCATCTTCCATGCGGGAAACCTGGGCTCACCCTCCCCAACCCCTCCCCCGCCACTGCACCTCACCAACAGCCACCTGTCCATCTATGGAGGCTTGCGTGTTTCTGTGAGGCTGAGCAGTTTCCCACACTCGGACAGACTGGGGAGAAAGGCCTGGTGATCTGTTTGCCAAAACCAGGCATCACAAGAGAGGGAGCATGACCCTGAGTTGGCTGCAGCCAGCAGCATTGACAACGCCGAGATTGGCGCTCCCCTGTGAGAGTGAGTCCGGATAGATCAATGCACTAAAGGAGGAGCAGCTTCCTTGAGAGGTGTCACCTCATGCCCAGGACTCTGGTGAGTTCAAGTCTGCAGTCTTGCGGCACGCTGCGGTTGGGGCTGGGCTGGGGGGCGCGGATGTGTTTCCTTTGCGTTTCTGCTCCCCTGTAGCGTAAACTATCCAAGGAGGGTGAAAAACACACGTTG
>NW_022111370.1:5852324-5881073 GCF_000313985.2 Echinops telfairi | reverse complement strand
CAGGGCTTGAGAGTCAGAATCACTATGACAAGATAAAGGGAATTCGTTAAAGCTTAATTAAAGCCACACGGATAGCAAGTAGAACCCTGCCTGCGTCAGGAATTTGAAGTCTTTGTGACTTGACTAGTGTCAAAGAAGACAATGAAAGAGGAACGCTTTGCAGCTGGCACAGTGGGCGCCCCCTCCCCTAAATAAAGAGGAGTCTTTCTGCCTGATCTGAAGGGATCAGACCTGGCGTAGAAGGAAACGGAAATGGAATGGGCAATTCTGCTGCCTGGCCCCGGCTTCCCCCAACACACCCAGGATGAGGGCAGAGTCCTGGTCAGCTCAAGGCCCCAGTGCAAAGTTAATGGCCACTGCAGGGTCAGCCAGGGTATTTTCCATCACCTCGCAGGCTTGTGAAAGTTGGACCGTGAAGAAGGAAGACCAAAGAAGAGTCGACGCATTTGAACTTGGGTGCCAGTGAAGAGTATTGAAAGTACCATGGAGTGCCAAAAGGACACACCCATCTCTTGGAAGAAGCACAGCCAGAATGCTCCTTAGAGGCAAAGATGTCAGGAGAGACTCATCCCTGGAGAAGGTCATGCTTGGTAAAATAAAGGACAGTGAAAAAGAAGAACCTCGAGGCGAGGGATTGATGTCGTGGCTGTATCCAAGCCTGCGCGTTGTGAGGGTGGGGCAGGACTGGGCAGGGTTCGGTTCTGTTAGGTGCAGGGTCGCTGTGTGTTGGACCCAACCTGACGGTACCCAACCACAACCGTGCGACGTCCTTAAGAACCATCTCGTGCTAAAGCTGATTTCTGGCATTGAATCCTAGACCTTCTATTATGATCGGCATTGTTTTCTCTCCCTTGATTTTTTTTCATTTAGAATGTGGCCGTTCTTGATGGAAATTGGTCCTAGTTGTGTCTAAGTTAAGGGGCTTCCTCTTTTTCATTGATCTTTACTTTATCACACATGATGTTCTTCTCCAGAGATAACATGTCCACAATATGTGAGATGAGGTCTTACTATCCTTGCTTCCAAAGAGCATTCTGGCTGTACTTCTTCCAAGACAGACTTGTTTATTCTCCTGGAAGTCCATGATGTAGTCAATATTCTTTGCCAGCACCATGATTCAAATGCATTAATTCTTCTATGGTCTTCCTGATTTATTCCAATTCTTCACATGTCCATGAAGTGATTAAAAATACCATGGTTTGAGGCCAGGTGTTCCTTAGTCCTCAAAGCGACATCTTTGCTTTTGAATACTTTTAAAAGGTCTTGCGCAGCAAATATGTCCCATGCAGCCTCTCCTTTGATAAGATCTTAACCATTATTTCCCTGAGCATAGGAGCTCAAGCAGTATAGTGGGTATGAGTTGGCTTACTGTCCACATGGTCAGCAGTTTGAAGCCACCAGCTACTCCGGAGAAGAAAGACCAGGTTTCTACTCCCATAAACAGTTACAGTCTCAGAAACCCATAGGGCATCACTATGAGTTGGCATTGACTCAGTAGCAGTGAGTTTGTGAGATAGTTAAGGTTTATTGTGCCAACATGGCCAATGAACACATGTGGGATTAATTGAAGAGCATAGAAATAAATGGCTCAGTGAGCCTCACCTTTCTTGTCTTTTGCTCTTTGATCATTCCACCAGTGTGCGGCTGCCTTACTTGTTCTGTGCCTCCATTTGCAAGCTACACTACCTGTGGGACACCTAACCCATGGACTGTGTCACTGTAATTTGAGATTTGTTCATGATCTGCTTCGCCATGTTACTGGAATATAAATCTCTTGAGCTGGGGACTGTTGGACCCTGTCATCTGGCTGACTGTTGGTGACCTGCCTTGTTGTTTGCTGCCTATGGCCAGATAGCCTGAATTGTTTTACAGAGGAGTACCTGGCGGCCCTCAAGACTTGAAGGACTGCTAGTGTATTAACTGTCTCATGGAAGTGAGTTGCACTGAGCCATTTAAACTGCTTTATAGAATAATTAACTGTTTGTTTTCTATGTTATCTATCTATATATAATTATTAGTGTCCTGGTTTTGTTTCTCTAAACAACCCTGTCTAACATAGTGATTTACTTCCCTGAGTATTAGTTTGGGAAAAAAGCAAGATGAAATCCTTGACAACCTTCGATATTTTCTCCCTTTATTTTGATGTTGCCTATTGGTTCAGTTGTGAGGATTTTGGTTTTCTTTACATTGAAACCCATACTGAAGTCTGCGGTCTTCGATCGTCATCAGCGGTGAGTAAGGACATCAATTCAAAGGAAAATATTTAATAAGTAATATCACAGGTGCTATACAATTATGGGAAATTTTGTTAATACTGAACAAGAATGGCTGAAGTTAGGGAAACATGGGCATATTGAAAGGGGTGTCCAATCTGGAACCCTAAATTCACCTGGGCAGGCATCATACTTAGTGACTGAAAAAACACATTCTGCCTCTCAGTCTCCTTGTTCTCGTTTCTAAGACAAAGACTAAAGGAACGAGTGCCCCTAATGTTGGCAGGGTGTTGACTAGGCCAAGAAGAGTTATTCAATCGAGGACAGTGAATTTAGAGCAGCTGACTCCAGCTCACTGTCTTCACACTGGCATATGAGTTCAGCGGCTGACCAAAAGCCAGGCAATAGTTCTCTGGCTTGTCTATGCCTTCTCCTCCTTCTCCTCCACCTCTTCCCTCTTCTCCATCTCCTCCTTCTCCTCTCCTTCCTTCTCCTATACACATACTTATATTTATGCTTCTGCCTGTCCCTTCCCTCTCCTCCTCCTCCTTCTTCTTTTTCAAAAAAAGACAGACTGCCAGATGCAGCACCTCATTTGCATGCATGGGGTAAAGGTCCCTTTCTCTGACTGAGGGACCTTGAAAGCTTCCTGGGAGATTCTAGAAGGGGAGCAGAGCCCCCTCTGGATTGAAGAGTAGTCCTCTTCATTCAACGGTCATTCTTCAAGCCAGCAAATGGCTTCAGGAGGGACATCTGCACGCAGAGTGATGAGGGAGAGCAGGGGGACACCTGTTTAGCCATCAGATCAGCTGACTCCACGCTGCTGATCAGTGGAGTGAGAGATATCCCAACCAGATCCACCTCGCATTCCACATCCTTCTCCTTCATGGGGAGGAGCCTTGCCATTGTCATGTCACTTTCCACATTTTAGGAAGTACCAGTTGTCCTCGATTCTGATTCATGGGGGCCCCAGGTGTGAACTGAACCCCATAGACTACAGCCATTCAGGAGTCCCTCTGGCAGCCCTGGAGCCCTCAAACACTCTGTTGGCACTTGATCATGTGAATGCTTTGTGCTACCCAGGGACTTCTGGTAAAGTAGGAGATGAAGCCCAGACCTCTGAACTCAGCTGCTCTGACAAGCTCTCACAGAGGAAAACACTGGCACTGTCCATCAACATTCTTGACCCACCCAAGCTGGCCAGCACCTCAGATAATCCTGAGCTCTCTGGACTTTTAGACACACACAGTGCTGTGCTTTAAAGAAGTCATCATGATGCAAATGCTCATTTCCTTGTTTGATTTTAAAAAGCTCCTTGGTAGGTCAAGGATTATACAACAAATATGAATAGGTAAAGACAATGCCTCACACTGACATTGAAGAGCACACAGGAATCTGTGGAAAGTATCATTTAAAGCACAAAATAATTTTTAAAAGGATTTAGAATCTGGCTCCTCTGCTTTTCAATAATATGAAGTTAGACACTTTACTTTCAACCTTTTCTATTATCCATCTCCTTGGCAGAAAATTGGAATATCAAAACCTTCCTTATCAGGTAATTGTTAAAATTAAGAAAGGGACTTGTGTAGGGCTGAGGACTCCTGGTGATATAATGGTTATGCGCTGGGCTGCTAACTGCAAGATCAGCTGTTCAAAACCAACATTGCCTCTAGTAAGAAAGACAAAGCTTTCTACTCCCTGTAGAGTTAGAGTCTTGGAAACTCAGGGGCAGTCCTATCCTGTCCTATAGGCTCGCTGTCTCTCAGCATCAACTCGATGGCAGTAAGTTTGTGTTTTGGGTGCTTTTTGCAATTTAAGGTGAATGCAAATTACCTGAGAATTCTTGTTAAAATCTAGGTTCTGATAAGTTCCGAGATCCTGAGTGTCTAAAAAGCTCCCTGGAGATGCTGGTGTGTTTCCATGTGCCACATGCAGAGCAGCACGGGCTTAAAGAGTTGAGGAAAATTGTCTGTCATCCCCAAAAATAATAATAAACCAATTGCCCTTGAGTCTCTTCCAACTCATGGCGATCCCCTGTATTTCAGGGCACAATTGCATTCCATGGAGCTTTCAACAGCTGTGGTCTTTTAGAAGTTGCTCTTCAAGGTCTTCCCTCTGAGGCAGCTCTGCGTGGATTCAAACCACCAGCCTTTCAGTTAGAAATCAAGTGCCGGCCCATCTGCACCACTCAGGGACTACACAATTAGCCAGAGCTGATGCCACAGAGGCTTTTCTCTCTCTCTCTCTTACCCTCCCCCATCTTTTACAGTTAACTGAAAAATGGGGTTAAGAAATAGGATAATGTCTATCTGCATACAAGAAAATTCAGTCAATACAACTATTATTTACATTTATGCATCAACCACTAGAGCTAGTGATGAAGAAATTGAATTCTACCAACATCTTCAGTCGGAAACTGGTCAAACATTCAATCAGGATGCATTGATAATTATTGGCAATTGGATTGCAAAAGTTGGAAACAAAGAGGAAGGAATAGTATTTGGAAAATATAGTCTTGGCGATGAAGCTGGAGATCACATGATGGGTCTTGGCTGAAAGCAAGGAATATCAGAAATATGTTTACTTGTGTTTTATGGCTTTGCAACAGCATTCACATATTTGGATCATAAAAAATTATGGATAAAAATGGGAACTCCAGAGCACTTTGTGGTGCTCATGTGGAACTTGTACATGGATCATGAATCAGAAATATTACATGGCTTAAAACCAGGAAAGGTGTGCATCAGGGTTGTATCCTCTCACTATATTTATCCAGTCTGTATGCTGAGCAAATAATCAGATAAAGTAGATTTTATGAAGAAGACGGTGGTATCAGGATTGGAGGAAGGCTTAATAATAACCCACAATATGCAAATGACATGACCTCGCTTGTGGAAAGTGAGGAGGACTTGAAGCACTTGCTGATGAAAATGAAGGATTTTAGTCTTCAGTGTGGATTACAACCCATTGTAAAGACCAACACTCACAACTGGACCACTAGATAACATCATGATAAGTGGAGAAAGATTGACGTTGTCAAGGATTTTCTCTTGCTTGGATCCACAATCCATGCTCCTGGAAGCAGGAGCCAAGAGATCAATGGATGCATTGCATTTGGGTACTGACTAAGGAAGACTGTAGAAGAATACATGTAGATGCATTTGAATTGTGGAACTGGAAACGCATATTGAAAGTACCATGGACAGTTCAGAGGACAATCTGATCTGTCTTGGAAGAAGTACAACCAGAGTGCTCCTTAGAGGAAAGGATGGTGAGATTTCATCTTGAATACTTTGGACATGTTGTCAGGAGAGCCCCGTCCCTGGAGAAAGTTGTCGTGTGTGGTAAAGTGGAGGGGCAGTGACAAAGAGGAAGGTCCTCGATGAGATGGATGGACACAGTGGCTGCAACCATGGGCTCAGACATCAGACCAATCGTGAGGGTGACATGGGACCAGGCAGGTTTCATTCTGTTGTGCATAGAGTTATTATGCTTTGGAACCAGCTCAATGGCATCCAACCACAACACACTGCCCCCAACTTCTCAAAGGAAAAAACAAATCTTGGGAAATGGAAAATAACACTTCCAGAAAATCAGGAGACTGATCTTCAAGCACCATGGGCACCTCCACCCATGAAAAGCAACCACACAACCCACCAGCCCTGACACACCTCACCTTCTTTCTGGCCGCATGTGCTCTGTAATCTATCTTGTACACAAAGACAGTAACCTCTGAAATCAAATGTGTCTGTGGATAAACCAACATGCCGCTCACACTGGCAGCCCCTCTTGGTTCTCTCCCCTCTCCCTCCCACCCCCACCCTGGAGCTGGGACAGGGCCCATCACTTGTGTCAGCTGGTTCATCTCCTTAGGCAAGGCGTAATTTGGATGTGAAAGATCCCAAATTACCTTATCCTGAGGTGACAAACCGGGTGCCATGCCCACAAGCCCAGACAGTTTGCATGCTGGGTAAACAAGGCTCCGCGGGCAAGGGTCGCCGGCTCATAGCAGTTCAGTGAGAAACATGTGTATTTCTTATCGGTACGATTAATGAACCAGGCTGCGACCTCACCTCTAATTGTTGCTGAACAGAAATTAGGTGCTGTTTTTAATCTAGTCCGTCGTCACATCATAGCATCATGTCACAGAAGTTCATTAAAAAAATAGTTTTTACTTATCAGAGGAATTATTCAAAGTGCCCAGTGACTAGCCCTTACTGTAAAACTACGGAAATTTCTCAGATGTATTATCACTAGAAAAAGCTGTGTCAGGGGAGGGAGGGTCTAGCCAAATTAGTGAGAATGATCTCCTGGCTAAATTTCATTTTAAAAATCTGCTTTTCTGACTCGGTCACAAGTATGAAGAGTATTGATTTCTAGAACACTCGTGGCTTGTTCAAGAAGCTTCCTGTCTGTTGGTCTTTCTGACACTCCAGAGTCACTGCAGAGGCCGCAAAGAGGGAAGGAGTTTGGCTGCTCACTGGCCGGTCAGTGGTGGAACTTGAACGAGATGTGCCTTGGAAGAACGGCCTGGCAATCTACACCTTCAATCGATGCCACAGAGCATTGTTTGCCTCTGATGCTCGTGAGGGGACCCTGACACAGAGTCAAGGGGACCCCTGCTGGCTCTGATTCTGAAACTGCCTTCCCAGAGCTCTTCAGTTTATTTCGTGCATGTGATTTGGAATAAACCCCTCGCCCGTGAAACCTGTGAAAGCTGGGACAGGACACGACTGGCGATTTGGAATAAGCCCGTGAAACCTGTGAGAGCTGGAACAGGACGCGACTGGTGATTTGGAATAAGCCCGTGAAACCTGTGAGAGCTGGAACCGGACGCGACTGGCTTCTTTTTCGGAGTTTCTCAGGGTGCCCACCTGTGACCAGACGTAATCTCACCGCTTTTTGATTGCGCGGTCTTTGTGACCAGTACTTGCGTTTTCTACCTGACAGGCCTCCAGCGTGCACAGGTTAGCTGGAGGATCTCGGCTAGGGTGGAGCCCTCTTCTCTTGCTTTCAAAGGCGCTGGGACACCAGCCCTTGAAAGGTGGGTGTGAGAAAGAAGGGTGGGGACCTGGAGGCGAACTTGGTTTTCTCCAGGTCACGGATTCATCCCAGCAGATGGGATCCAATCAGAGGTGCAAGCACAATGTGCATGTCTAGCACTCAATTCTGCAAAACCAGAAAAGCAAAGCAAAAGCAAAAACAATGACTGCCCATCTAATGAAATGCCCCCTATGGCTTTAAAAATGTATAACCGTTGAGTATATTCTTCCGCATAGAATCTATGTGTGACTCCCCTCCCGCCCCTCAAAAGTCCATATTCCATCAGCAAGGCTCTGGAGACGTATGAGGAAAGCATTCGTGCTGATGAAAAAAATCCGTTGAACTAGAGATGCAAGAGAAGGAAACGCATACGAAGACGCAAAACCAAAAACCACACCCCGCCCACTGCCAGTGAGTTGTTGCTGACCCTACATAGGCTTTCCAAGGTACACACTCGCATCCTTCTCCTGAAGAATGGCTAGTGGGTTTGAACCACTGACCTTGGGGTGCCCAACAGCGCTGCCAGCGCCCCTAACAAAGAGGACAAGGAAATATTTTTCAGTCAATCCCCAAGTGGGGAAGTTGGCCAAAACCTTGAGCCATCTCAACACTGCTGACTTTAGCAACCAACCATGATGAAACTTCAAACGGGGTCATGTGTTAGACGCTCGTATAAATGGATTTGAAAAGAAAATGAACATGAACCAACACTGAGATTCAGCAGCTAGTCCACATGAAAGAAACTCACCTAATAGCCAAGCCAGTTCTACAGTACATAAGTCCAATGGAAATACATAGCCTGTGTGTGTGTGTGTGTGTGTGTGTGTGTGTGTGTGTGTGTCTTGATTTCTCTATTTTTCAGTTGAGGTATTGTCTCAAGTCCAATTTATCCTAAACGCTCATGGTCAACACATGGCAAACAGTAAATATCATATATCAAATGAGGCTTTTTACCAAGAAGGATGTGCATGACCCATGAAGCCTAGGAAAGCCTCACTTAAGATGGAACTGTTGCTGTTGTCATTAGCTGCCATTAGCTAATTTGCCTAATGCCATTGCCTAATAGCAACCCTGTGTGCCATGGGAGTGAAACCGTATGCTCCACAGCATTTCACTGGAGGGTTTTCAGAAGTGTATCACCAGGCCTTTCCTCCTAGTTCATCTGAGTTCCACTGAAACCCCTTCAGCATCACAGCAACATGCAAGCCTCCAAGGATGCACATGACATGCATTGGCCAGGAACCAAACCCCAATGTCCTTCATTGAAGGCAAGAATTCTCCCACGGAACCACCAGTGCCCCAGGAGGGAACATAACAGCCAGGAAAATGAAAGGAAAGCCTAGAGCCCATCCCTTCTTCTTGTGACCACCTCATTTCTGACACCAACGAAGACTCAGAAAATGGGGTAGGAGGAGGAATGAACAAGAAAGATCCTCGGGTCTGGGAACCTCTAAAATGCTGGGCTGTTGCAAACTGAGACCCTCTAGTCAGGCCTTCCTTGGTCTTTGAATTTCAAGTGTCAGATTCTGCTACTGAGAACAGAGCAAAGTTTTGCCCTTTGTTGACAGCCCTGAAATAGTTTCGCAATAACTAGAAAGACTATGAGGTGGATACTTCGCCTCCTTCACATCGACAGGACCAAACTGAGAAGAATAACTTAATCCCTCACCCACAAACTCTATAAGGAATTGTTTTTAGGACTGACATAAAGGTGTTGGGGAAAGTGCTTTTGTCTAAGACCATGGTTCCCAATCTTCCTAATGCCGTGACCCTTTAATACAGTTCCTCATGTTGTGGTGACCCCCAACCATAAAATTATTTTCACTGCTATTTCATCACTGTAATTTTGCTAATGTTATGAATTGAGTGACCCCTGTGAAAGGGTCATTCAACCCCCAAAGGGGTTGCGACCCACAGGTTGCGCACCGCAGCTCTAAAGACTAAGAATACTTGGTATTGTTTAATAAATAGGAAAGCTCTGCAGGCAAATAAATATACTTGTATAAGGAGTTATGTGCTGTATTTGACTGAGTTCTCTAGGGCAGCAAAATCAGTGATTTATATGTGTGTGTTATATATTTGTTATATATAAATATATATCTATATATAGAGAGAGAAATGTATATCAAGAAAATGGTTCACACCATTATGAAAGTGGGAACATCCAGTTTGAGTCCCATGAATCAAATGTTAAGCTGGCAGCTCCTCCTTACTCACATAGCTTCAGAGACTGAAGAACCCAAGTTCAACAGAAGACCACAGGGTCGTATCAGACTGCAGAGGCCAGATGAATCCAAGGTCAGAAGGCAGGGCTTGTGACTGAAAAGGTTCATGAACCCAGGTCAAATGGCAGGTCCTTGTGGTTCCTCAGGCTAGCAGGCAATATGGCAGGCCATTGGTTCAAGTCCAAAGAACCAAACATTAATGAGCCAGGTGCAAGACCCAGACTGAGCGAAAAGCAAGCAAACTTTCCCACCACGTCCATTTATATAGGAAGTAAGCGACACCCCCAAGGAAACCTTTCAATTGCACCAGGGGTAATACCTGAGGAAGGAAGTTACACTCCACCTAATATTCTGACAGCTGCTTGGCTGCTCACAATAAATCCTGTAATGGAGTTCATTATATTATCTTGGTCACATTATAAGAGATTACTGGAGATGACTGCCAAACCACTGAGTCCTAGCCCAGCCAAGTTGACACAATGCCTAAGTATCACAAGTGTCAAACTCAAAATAAATAAAACATGCTCTGTGGTGTGAAAAGGGGATCCACAGTCCCTATACCAAAAGTCCCCAAAGTGGGAGAGACCACACCCTGGGGGGGAGGTGCTTGAGTGAAGGGGGGGGGCTGCAAAAGCAAATATCTACACTTCATCCTGCATGAAGGGCTATAATACAAACATTTTTATTGTCAGGGGAATGCTGAGTAATTAATTTTTTCTGAAAACAAGACAATAGGTCAAATGAATTTTGGAACACATGCCCTATATTGAAGTTGTAGAAGATACTGTGGAGGTGGATATAAAGGACAAAGTACAGACAGAATGCTTCTTAGAACAAGGGTGGTGAGATTTTGTCTTGCTTACTTTGAACATGTCGTCGGGAGGGGCCAGTGCTGAAGAAAGACATCACACTCAGCAAAGTAGATTCCAACTCATGGAGGGAGCAGCTGGTGGTTTCAAACTGCCAACCTGACGGTTAGCAGCCCAACAAGTAACCACTACGCCACTTGGGCCTGGGGGAAAAAGGGGTGGAAGGAAGTCCTCAATGAGATAGATCAATACAATGGTCACAACCACTGGCTTCAACACAGCAACAACCGTGAAAATTATTCTGGGTCAGGCAACAGTTCATCCTCTTACTCGTAGTTCACTGTGACTCAAAGGCATCCAACAACAATAAAAGGGAAGAATAAGCACGTCCACTGGAGGTTTGGGAACAGACATCCTGGAAAGAAGTAGCATCAGTTCCAGGCCATTGTGATACAGAAGGGAGGCATCTGCAGCCCTCTGAGGAGTAAGCTCTATGGGAGCGCCAATGGAAGGTGAAGCCAAAAGGCAGAGGGACGAGTTCTGAAGATCTTACCATGCTAAGGAATTTCAATTCTTCCTGGGCCAAAACTGGAAGCTCATGGAAAGTTTCTGTTACCATTGTTGGAGGCCATTGGGTCTGTAGAACAGTACAAAGCCCTGCCCAGTCTTGCATCATCTCAGAATCCTGATGCTCAAGCCCATCCTCGTAACCACTTGTCAACCCATCTTGGTGAAGGTCTTCGGCTAGTCCACTGCCCCCCGCCCTTTACCACACATGATAAATGCTTGTCCAGGGGTTGATCTCTCTTGATAACATGTCCAAAGTCCGTGGAAAGAAGCCTCACCAGCCTCACTTCTAAGGAACATTCTGGCTGTCCTTCTCCCAAGACATATTTGTTTCAGTTAGGGGAGCAATAAAATGAGGCGAGATAAGTAGGGACTATGGAAGACGAATGAAAGAGGAATGTATAGAATACTGGCGTGACCTGAAGTGTCAGCAATAAGAATAAACCAACCCCATGGTCACTGAGTCTATTCGAGTTCACATCAATCCTAAAGGACTGAGCGGACGTGCCCCCTGGAGCTCTTAAAGCTATCATCGTTGTGGAAGCAGACAGCCATCCCTTTCTCCCCACAACCACTGGGGAGTTCTGAATACTAACTATCTGGTTAGCGCCCGGTGCTTTAACTATTGTGCCACCAGGGATGTTCCAAGAAAGAAAGAAAAAAAAACTGAATGAGGAAGGCCTTCTGATTTAGAGTTGTAGGACATAGGGGCAATTAAATGAGGATAAAGGAAGGGGAAATGGACTTTTGTCTCGAATGCTTGGAGGGGCATGGAAAAAGAGGAAGGTCCTCAATGAGCTGTATTGACAGAGAGGTTACAACAATAGGTTCAGGCAAATGAGCAATTGTGGGCATGGTGCAGGATTTGGCAAAGTTTTGTTCTGTTGTGCATAGGATCACGAAAGGTCAGAAAAAAACGTGATGCCATTGTTAGTCTTAGGTGTCACCTGACAACAACAACAATTGCAACGCTTGGATAGAAGATAACATCATTGATCAAGAAAAAATAGGTCTGAATGGTTTGCGGTACGTGATGCCATTGTTAGTCTTAGGTGTCACCTGACAACAACAACAATTGCAACGCTTGGATAGAAGATAACATCATTGATCAAGAAAAAATAGGTCTGAATGGTTTGCGGTATTGAAGGCATTTATGCCTCAGGTTTTTGCTGTTGTTGTTGCTGGCTGCCATCAAGTCAGCTCTGGCCCGCATCAACCTTATCCACATGGATGGAACTAAACATCCACAGAACTAAACGTGGTCCTGCACCAGCCTCCCAATTGTTCCTGTGTCTGAGCCCATTGAGGCAGCCACTGTGTTAGTCCATCTCTGAGGGTCTTCCTCTTTGTCCCTGCCCTCCACTTTACCAAACACAATGCCCTTCTCCAGGACTGGTCTGTCCTAACAATACGTCCAAATTATATAAGGTGAAATGTTGCCCTCTTTGTCTCTAAGGAGCACTCTCGCCTTACTTCTTCCAATACACATCAGTTTGTCTTTTTAGCAGTCCCTGGTACTTTCAATAAGGTTTCGTGAAAACCTTATTTATGCCCCACAGCAGTGGAAAAAAATAATCTAGGTAAGAAATTGTATTTGTAGACAATTTTTATGGTGTACTTAATTCCCCTGATGTTCAGGGAATTTGAGAAGCAGAGACTGTAGGAGACATACTCCAGGTCCTCCTGAAACTAACATTCTTGGTGCGTCTCAGCTGAAAGTGCGGCCCACTCAAATCTTCTGACATTCCCATTTTCCCTCATGGCAAAACTCAGTTTCCACCTCTGGAAAGCTTTCCTCCCTCTGCCCTCTCGTCTGAATCCTGGGATCATTGCGGACAAAGACCGTGCTGTTCCTTGGGCGTTTTCAGAATGACTTGGGTCGAATTGTCTGTACATTCTTCCTTGAACAGGCACGTGCCCTCTTCTCTCCAAATGAACTGGGAGTATCTTCAAAGACAGGGCCTGTAGCTCCTTCTTCTTCCAACCCGGAAAACCTTGCGCCACGTCTAGTACAACGTGGCTGCTTAGTTGAGCACGACCTCATGGGTTTGAATCCCAGCTTTGCCATGAAAGTGTTGTCTTAGACAAGCTACGTATTTATTCTGCCTCGGTTTCCTCATTTGGAAATGAAGACAGTGGTCCTTTTCACTTGATAAAGGTGCCACGAAAATGAAATGAGATAAGAAATGCCAAGTATTTTCTAAGTGCCAAGGAGTTCAGGACATGTTTGTGTCAGGAGACGTTAAGATGCACTATGTTAACCAACAACATCAGCATTTCAGAAGCTTAACAGTGGCAGCAAACAGATACAAGGATTTATTTCTTCAATAGCCCTGGTGACACAGTGGTTAAACATGTGGTTGGTAACCAATACTTTGGTGATCTGAACCTACCGGCTCCTTCGTGGGAGAAAGATGAGGCAGTCTGCTTCCATAAAGATTTTTTTAATCAATTTTACTGGGGCTCGTACAACTCTTAGCACAATCCATCCATCCATCCATCATGTCAAGCACATTCCATCGTCATTTTCAAAACATGTGCTTTCTACTTGAACCCTTGGTATCAGCTCCTCGTTTTTCCCTCCCTTCCCCACCCTCCCTCATGAACCCTTGATAGTTTATAAACTATTATTTTTTCATGTCTTACACTGACAGATGTCTCCCTTCACCCACTTTTCTGTTGTCCATCCCCCTAGGAGGGGGTTATAGGTAGATCATTGTGATCGGTTTCCCCGTCTTCCCCCACCTTCCCCATACTCCCCTGGAATGGCTACTCTCATAATTGGTCCTGAGGGGTTTGGAAACACGGGGAATCCATACAGATGTTTAAAAACCAAACTCACTGCCATCACGTCCATTCTGACTCATGGAGACCCTAGAGGGCAGGGTGGAATTGCCCATGTGGGTTATTTAGACTGCAACTCTTGATGGGACCAGAGAGCCTCCTAAGGAGTGACTGGTGGCTTCAAACTGCTAACCTCCTTGTTAGCAGCCCAACAAGTAACCGCTACAAACTACACTACCAGATCCTAGCCCTGGAAACCTTGCAGGGTAATCCTAATCTGTAGCATAGGGTCACTAAACAGGAGCCAATTTTCAATGGCAATGGATTTCTGGTATTCCTTCTTCAGGCTACAGAGTGTAACAGATCAGTAATGGATTTACGCTCATTGAGTCTCACTGCAGCCCAGGCTGGCAAAATGCCCACCATCCTGAAAGTCATAGTAGAGGGGCTTGCCACCCAATTAAAAAATCCAGAATGGAAGCTATGAGTCACCACCACTCACAACTCAGTGCCCATAATAATTACATGTTCTCACCAAACCACATGGAGACTAAGTAATGCAAACTGACCCTATGCCCAGAAGAAAAGAGAAAGACGAGTTTATCTGGGGTAAGTGCACCTCTAATGACAGTCATTATAGTAGCTATGTTGTTATCATTTTATTTTTGTTACAATTGGTCATTTCATGTCAAGTGATTAGAATGGACCCTGCTCATAGTAAAAATTCATACTAATAAGTGTTTACTATTATTGTAAAAGTAATAGTATTAGCAGCAGTAAAGATTTCACATAAATAGAGTTTAAACTTATTCAGGACTATATATTAAAACAATTATGCACATGCACTTGTTTATATATATATATAAATATATATATATATTTAGTATATTAATATATTTAGTATATTATATATATATTTAGTATATCTAAGATTTACTCCTTTAGAATAAATTTCCACAAATGGAATTGTAATGTTGAGGGATATATATATATATATATATAAATTTTTTTAAGGATCTTTGCCCAAATGGTTTATGACCATTATTATCCTCACTTTTTATCACCAGGACACTCTCCAAAGAAGAAATCAGTATCTTCTTAGAACTAATTGTCTTATTAGATTCCAAGTTTCAATTAATTCTTGTTAAAAATCATTTCTCTTATATTCTTTAAAATTATGATGTTGTTGTTGATGTTAATGTCGTTGTTTATGTTGTTGCTGTTTTTGTAGTTGATGTTGATGATATTGCTGTTGGTCATGATGATGATATTGTGGTGGTTGTTGTTGCTGCTGTTGTTAAGGGTCATCAACTTGGCTCCTGTTTATATCAATTTTATATATAACAGAATGAAATGTAGCGTGGTCTTGAGCCATATCATGATTGTTAATATGTTTGAGCCCGTATGTTTTTAAAACTATACATGTCATAATGGCTTAAGAGATGATTACTGAATAAGATTAATTGCATTCCTGGTGCATAAGACTGGCCGTTTTTGAGATGGACAATCCCCCCTAGTTCTCAGAAGGCAGTAATATGTCTTGATTTTTCAGGTCATAACTCCTCTGGTTCCCTGTTTACCAAATATCTTGAGCCTTAAAAATCAGGTCATAAGTATTCAGGATCATAAAAAGTGATTAGACTTACTAGTCTGATCGAGAACCCTGGAAACCTGAGCCTGTGACCCATACACACCCTTCATACCTGGAGCTAAATTCACCCCCAAGAATCCACTTTCAACTAAACAAGGAGAGATGGCCTCTTCAGTGCAGTCAGCCATGAGATCCGAAGAGGAACATTTGCACAAAATCAAAGCTCAGAAGCCCAAAAGGGCCCGGAAAGAAGGACAAATGGAGGCCAGAAGAAGAAGTGGGAAGAGTGCTGATACTTTGTGGAGATTTTATTATCTATTGCTGAATAAAATGTATATCAAATGTTTATGGAAAAATACAAAATCCTGGTTGTGCATTTTTCAAGAGCCACAGTTGTATGTCAATCCAACAAAATGGATTGACACAGTGGCTACAACGGTGCGCTCAAATTCAACAACAACTCTAAGGATGGCGCAGGACTGGGCAGTGTTTGGATCTTCCATAATAGGGTCTGTCTATGGGGTCTTCTATGAGTGTGAACCAACTTGCCAGCACCTATCAACAACATGGTCATATAGATTTTCCAACTTTATGAATGTCTTGCTGTTTAAAGGCTCTTACCACATAGCCTTCTGACTAGAATAGTAAACTCACAATTCTTATCTCCAGCTTGCTGAAATGCAAGCAAGATTTTGCTTGTGCTTAATTTTTAAGAATGCAAGGTTAATTTTGGAGAACCAGTACTTTTGTTTAAACCTAATTTGAGCCTCCTCTTTACTATGCTTCATTAAAAATCTAGCTATTATCAGGATTCACCATATGTTTAACAAATGTATATCATAATAATAAAAGGAGGAGAAAGATCAGGAGAATAATTTCAGAATTTGCCTAGAAGCTACTGTCTCTGAACTCAATTGACCCAACTAGAAAAAGAAAGAGGCAGCTTTGAGGCCAAATTCACACACACACACACACACACACACACATGCGTGTTTATGTATATGTAATATGTATGTGTATGTATATGTGTCTACATTGCTGTTAGGTGCCATAGAGTTGGTTGTGACTCATAGCACCCCTATGTACCACAGAGTGAAATACCGCACGGTCTTGCGCCATTCTCACAACTGTCCTTATGTTTGAGCACAGTTTTGCAGCCACTGTGTCAATCCATCTTGTCTAAGACCGTCCTCTTTAATTCAGTGCCCATCTATTTTACCAAGCATGTTGTCTTTCTCCAGGGACTGGTCTCTTCTGACACCACGTCCAAAGGACGTGAGAAGAAGTCTCG
Organism: Echinops telfairi; assembly: GCF_000313985.2. Classification (NCBI taxonomy): domain Eukaryota; kingdom Metazoa; phylum Chordata; class Mammalia; order Afrosoricida; family Tenrecidae; genus Echinops; species Echinops telfairi. Next base: position 5,864,550 of record NW_022111370.1, on the reverse strand, counting down.
CCATCCTCACTTCTCAGGACCACTCTGGCTGGACTTCTTCCAGGACAGGGGTGTTTGTTCGTTTGGCAGTCCCTGGGACTTTCAATAGTCTTCTCCAGCACCATGATTCAAATGCAGCCATTCTGCCTGAGTCTTCCTTAGTCAATGTCCAATGCTCATGATTATGTATTATCAACCTGCAATAATCCAATAAGTAGCAACTTCACCAGCTATTTATACTTTATCGATACAATAAATATTCTCTTTCTGTCATCGAACCCTCGGGCTAATAGATCAACGATGCAGGTTGGAGCCTAGTCAGAACCAGTCCCAAGGGCATAGCAAAGCCACTTACAGAAGCATAGCTACTCTGAACTCTCACGAAGATCAGTGCACAGAAGGTTCCTCGTGGCACTTTCTGTGAACCCCCAAGACAGAAAGCCGTATCAACCTGCAGCATCAGGGGACTGGTTGCATGAATTATCAAGCAAGCACAACACAGACTACCTTGTAGCCATGAAGAAAGAATGTGCCGACTCAGAAGGAACTCTAACGATCCGCTTCACATCAAGAAAGAAAACTGCAGCGCATTGGGAATCATCTGGTTTGTACGTGCTTAGTCTGTTTCTAACAGGTTACCCAACAGTTGTTACTTCTAGGGAAGGCGATGAGAAACAGAGCTTAGAAGCGTGAAGAAAACCTGCCTTTCCCTGAAATGCTGCGTTTGTTCTTCTCTCCCCAGGAAACACCGTTCCTGTCGATCTATTCTGATGCCAGGCAACCGCAGGTGTCGCAGAGCAAAACTGTGCTCCAGAAGCTTCCCGACCGGCCGGTTTTTTTAGGACATTGATCCCAGGCCGTTGGCACCTCTGGATGGACTCTAACCCCCAACCTGGTGGTTAGCAACCGGGCATGGGAACTCTTTTCAGCACCCAGGGACTACTGAGCAGGTATCATTTTCATTGAAGAAAAGATAATAACATGGGAAAGGGGTGGGAAAGATTGGGGCTAGAATTTCATAAAAATGATTAAAAACCTTTATTAATTTGGGGCTAATAACGATCAATTCACATTGCAAATGAGCTACTAATTTATCCCTGAACCTGCCTGCCACATTTCAACATCTCACTAAGTCTTATTAAGAGTTTCAACCCCACGCCAAGCAATCATTTACTCAGTCATTCTCTCATTGAATTATTCAATCTGTACTAATTACTGGCCGGCACCTAGGCAGGATGCTGTGCCAAGGTGTAGGAGTCCTGCATAGAGCGGGACCAAGCTGGGTCCTGAGCCCCAGGAGCTCACAGGCTACAGGAAAGAAAGCCCCAAACTCACTGCCTTTGAATCAATGCTGACTCGTGGCAACCCGCCACACCCGAATCCCTGTAGGTCTCCCAGACTGTAACTCTTTACATAAGTAGCAAGCCCCATCTTTCTCCTGAGGAGCTGCTGGTGGTTTTAAACTCTTGACCATGAAGATCACAGCCCAACCCATAACCACTACACCACCAGAGCTCTTAGCAGAAAAGACGAAACCCCAAAATGAGGCAGTAATGCAGGCATGTGTCGAAGAAGGGTGATCACAAGTCCTCAAGGGGCACAAAAGACTGGAGGTGTGAGTGTCCCCATGGGTGCTTCAGAAGAAAAGTGTAGCCATCTGCTTGCAACAAGTCAACCATTGCAAACCCGATGGGGCACAATTCTACTCTCACACCCGCGGGGTTGCTGTTCGTGAATCAACTGAATGACTCCCAGTGATGAATCTAAGAAAACCCCATGAGGGAAATGTAACCTGATGCATGTAACGTGTTGTTGCTAGCTGCTGTCAAATCAAATGGCTCCATGCTTTGTGTCCAAGGCTGTGGCCTTTCGGAAGGGGCTCGCGGGACTTCTCTTCCAACCATCCATCTTGCACCTAAGAGCCCGGTGTCTCCTGGAGGCAGTCGCCAGATGAGAAGCAAGGTATTCTAAGAACTGGCGGATAGGCCCTGCTCAAGAGTAAGAGAAAGCTCTGCTCGCAGAAATGAAAAGACGCTTTGGGGCAGAAAAACCATCGAGTTGAAAAGAAAGGATGAAGAAATGAGATGAGGCTGGGAAGTCCATCCGTCAGCGAACAGTTCCTGGGGGATCTGCCCAGGTCTGAAGTTCCTGAAACTCACTCGACTGGCTAGGAGACGCCACAAAAGGGTTTTTAGCCTGGAAACGATATAATCAGGTTTGTATTCTAGAAAAGAAACTCTTCTAAGATAAGGAGGAAGCACGGAAGACGTGTGGGGATTCATTTCCCTTCTTGGGAGTTACTGCCAAGTTAACACCGGTGCATAGTGACCCCATAGACAATGGTGGACTGCCCTGGATGAGACTGTCCGAGGGGGCGACTTCAAAATGACTGTCCAGTTAGAGTGGAGCCCCGGTGGCATCATGGTTATGCACATTGGGCTGTTAACCTCAAGGTCAGTAGTTCAAAACCAGTAACGGTGCTGCAGGAGGAAGACAGGCTTTCTACTTCCATGAAGAGTGACAGTCTCCGAAACACACCAAGGCAGTTCTACCCCGGCCTCTCGGGTTGCTATCAGAATCAACTCCTTGATAGTGAGCTTCGTTTGAGTTAGTTATAACAATAAAAACAGTTTTCTTCAGTCAAACCTCGGTGTATCGGTGTACCCAGGAGGCTAAACCTCTCATTTAGGGCTGTAAACCACAAGGCCCTCAGTTCGAACCTGCTAGTTGCACACTCTGAGGGAGGAAGAGGAGACCAGCTGCTCCCATCAGGATTGACAGTCTTGGAAAGCTGTCATCTGGGGTTGCTCTGAGTTAAAACCAACTGCACAGCAGGGGATCTGGTTTCATTTCAATGTTCTGTCATCAAAAATGAATATTGAAAGTACCCTGGACTGCCTCTGTCTTGGAAGACGTACAGCCGGAATGCTCCTTAGACGCAAGGGTGGAGAGACTTCAACTTATGTACTTCGGACATGTTGTGAAGAGACACCAGTGCCTGGAGAAGGACATCGTGCTGAAGACCCTGGACAAGACAGATTGGCACAGTGGCCGCAACAACGGGTTCACACATAACAACTGTGAGGACGGCACAGGACCGGGCGGTGGTTCGCTCTGTTGCACACAGGGTCGCTATGGTTCGGAATGAACCGAGTAGCACTGAACAACAACAGTCAAAAGTGGCCTTATTACCCAGTTACAATGACACTTCAAGCCACCTGCTGTGTCTGCGTGTGCTGCCAGCCCACGCTGTGGTTTTCATTGCTGCCTGTGTTTCAATAGCTGCACATTGTATCGATTCTGCTGGTTGGCACTGCACTGGTGTGGCGAACGATGTGAACCAGTACCCGTGACTTCTTTGGAGAATAAAGTCTTAATTAAAGGGAAAAAAGGAGCAGCGACATTCAAGTAGGCTCCCCCTCCCTTATCAGTAATGTTAACTATCAACACTATCACTCAACATAGAAAGGGTTCTCTTTTTTTAATTAATTGGACCATTTATTGACTGGTAAATGATGTTTCCCAGTTGCTAAATTTCTATTAACCCTGCATACCCATATGTCAATGTTGTTTTCAGTTATTTATATATATATTTTTTTAATTGGGGGCTCGTAAAATTCTTTTCATAATCCATACATACATCCATTGTGTCAAGCACATTTGTACATTTGTTGCCACTATCATTCTTATAACGTTTTCTTTCTACTTGAACCCTTGACATCAGCTCCTCATTTTCCTCCTCCCTCCCCATTCCTCCCTCCCTCAGAACCCTTGATAATTTATAAATTATTATTTTGCCATATCTTACACTGTCCAACATCTCCCTTCACCCACTTTTCTGTTGTCCAACCCCCACAGAGGAGGTTATATGTAGATCCTTGTAATTGGTTCTCCCTTTCTCCCTCACCTTCCCTCTACCCTCCAGGTATCGCCACTCTCACCACTGGTCCTGAAGGGATCATCTGTCCTGGATTCCTTGTGTTTCCAGTTCCTCTCTGTAAGGTTTTACAGAGCTATTGGTTACTTGTAGTCATAGAACCTAAGACCTATTTCCTTTCAGCAATTTACAACTGAATATATGCATCATGTATTTTATGATTAAGAATGAGGATAAGCAGTAAAGATTCTGAAAGTTGTAAGGGGGTGTGTCACCAGGAGTTACTATGCTACATGACATCAACCTGGGGACAGCACTGCAATGCACAATGGTGCAACTTGAGCTCCATAATCACAGCTGTGGTGACTTGATGCTGGCAGCAATTTCAAATATCAGCAGGAAAGGTTAAATGAGAGGCTTTTAGATTCAGGCAGACTAGAAAGAAAAGACTGACAATCCAACTTTGAAAAGTGGTCCATGTGAGGGGGATTACCCTCTTGAGGTTGCGATACAGGTTTTTCTGTTCTTCGCTAAATGAAACCCAAGATTAATGAACCTATAGGGATAGCAAATAGAACAAGGGTTTGGGGGAGGAGGTGCAGGGGCGTGGGAGTGGGAGATAAAAGGGAGATGACAGCAAGGTACCCAGAAAGAAATACAATGTTTGGAAACAGATTATGGAAGCAATGGTGCAATTCTGCTTGCTGAGGCTGAACAATGCAATGACATGGCATTTGGGTTAATTCCCAAATACCGTAATAATAAATTAAAAGAAAACAAGCAAACATAGATCCCAGCTCTAACTTAAGAACAATTAGTTCTTACATCATGGCCCTGGCTCAATATTCACCTCCAGTATGGGAACACAGAAGATACGGGTGCTATAGCAAAATGTGGTGAAGAAATTAGATGGTGCCTGGATATCAGATAAAATAGCAACTGGGGTCTTAAAGGCTTGTCTCCGAACCAGCAGCCATCTAAGTGAGATGTCAACTAAGTCCATATGAAAAAGCACACCATCACCAGTCACCGAAGGGCTGGAGTCCATATAATCTGAAGTCGAAGGAGGATCAGTCTCAGAGTCCCAGTTGTGAGAATCCAGTGTGCAGAAAGAAGGTCATGGATGACAGTGGGACCCCAAGATTCATTTGTGGAACTACTTACAAAGGCATAAATCTGACTTGAACAGTTAAAACGTGTCAGCAGATTCCCCTTATGATGCATGCTGGACCTGATCTGGTTCCCAAATTTTTATGTATTTGGGGTTGTATTGTTTTTGCTTGGCTTTTTATTGTACATATTAGGAGGTACCTCAGAAGAGTTATGCCATTGGGGTCACCCTCTTGAAGTTAAGGTAGATGTTTTTTCATTTGGGGGTGTATGAAAACGAGGACCGATCAACCTATAGAGTCAGCAAGTAGAGGAAGGGTTTGGGCAAGAGGTGGGCACAGAGGCGGGGGTTGGGGGGCAGGGGTGATGACGTCCAGGGGTCCAAATAGAAAGAGAATATTTGGAAACCAATTGTGACAGCAAATGCACAATTCTGTTGGACGTGATTGAACTCTGGAACGATTTAATATATGTATTAATCTCAATCAATTTTTAAAAAGGAAAAAATAGTATTGGGAAGTTTGGTTTAAACTCCTGTGTACAAAGAGGATCATCTAAAATGTAAACCCATCTAATTCACAATTTTAAAAATCATTGAAAAAGAAAAGAAAAGCAGTCCATGCAAACCTGAAGGAGCCTAATGGGCCCGGCTGTTGTTGATTCCCTCACGTCAGTCCTCGTAGTGCTACCCAACATGCAGGCCTCCCCCAGGCCGGTAGTCACCCCCACTATGGAAAACCCACCGAAGAGGCAGGTGCTAGAATTCCATCTCACTCGCTGCTATCAAGGCGATTCTGACTCACACCGACCCTACAGGACTGGGTAGAACTGTCCCTGTGGGTTTCAGAGACTATAAATCTTACAAGAGTGGAGAGCCTTGTCTCCCACCTTGGAGCAAGCTGCTGGACTTGTAGCTAGCAGTCCCACTATCCCCTGGGAATTTCACCCGCGCGCCCTATTATTTTTGCAACATGGATAAAGAAAGGCTCAAATAGACACTTTCGAGGTGATGCTGCCCATCTGGCGTGGAGCCATGAGCTGTTTCTGAGGCACCCATTCAGTCCCTCACTCTGCCCCATGAACAGAGAGGTGACTTCACTTGTCCAGGTGCACACAGCAGTGCCTTGAACCCAGGTCCGGCAGGCTCGAACGTTCTCCATCCCGCCAGGCACTGAAGGGAAACAGACCCCTTTGCCATGAGGAGCCCCGCGTGCTGAGCATTGTTCTACTGGCAAGCATGCTCCATATTCTCCATGAAAAGCCAGGGCAAAAGGTGACCAGGCCATGTGTCCTAAAGCGCAGCCATGTCGCGTGGAGGCATCGCGGATGGTGCTGATCACACTGGGCCTTGTCTAGAGATTCAACATGGGGTAGAGATGGCCTTTACAAAATAATAATAATAAATAAGGCACTAAAGCACAAGCTCGGGTCGAAATACTCCTGTTTTTCTCTAAAATGAAGAAATTAAAGTCGTCCCCTGAAAAACTCAGATGACCAAAATGAATGCGGAGTAAAGCGAGGTTAATTGGCTGAAATGATAGGAACTGACGCTGATGTGTATCAGTCCCAGGCAACTGGACCGTACCCCCCACCCCCACCCCACCCCGTGCCTGCTTTGGCCTTGCAAGCCCCCCATTTTAGAAAGTGGATTGAAATTTTAAGAAAAAGACAATGAAGACAAGGATGATTCTTTCTGGAGCTTGCTGTTGTTCAAGAGGGGGGCGGGGGGTGGCGAGAAGGAGAATATTGTGAGTTTAGGTCAAGACAGGGGCAGGGAGAAGGAGAATATTGTGAGTTTAGGTCACAGCTTCCTTCACCTATTACATTTTTGAAATCTCAAAATCTGTCCAGAATGCCTGACTTTCAATTTTCTCCTGTGGTTCCATTTCTTGCCCAGTCTCCCCAGCAATATTAAAATAGAAAGGGGGAAGGAGGGAGAGAGAGAGAGAGACAGATCAGGAAAGAGAGAGGCAAGAAGGAAGAAGAGAGAGAAGGAGGGGTGGGGAGTGGGGGGAAACTGGGCCAAAGTAAGCATGAATCCACCACGAAGGAAGGAAACAATGCCCCATCAATCCTTCTGGTAATTATTACTGGCAAGAAAAACGCCAGGCCCGGTGTTACGTTTTAAAAACTCATTCCTAAAATTAAAGAATAAAATGCGATCAAGCACAATTAATAAGCAGTTTTTATCTAGGAAGTGGATGGTTCCTCTGCATAGGGGGAATAAAGGCTCCAGGCTTTGCCTCCTCTCGTAGAAGCATCCCATATTCTTAGATGTGACGTTGCCTTGGTAACCACAACTTGGTGACCTCGTTATTTCAACCTAATCCTGCTTTGAAATTATAGTTGCTCCACCCTTTTGCCTGGCTCGCCTGATAACATAATCATTGTAAATGAGGATGGGGGGAAAAAACAGCGGGGGACGGTCCCTCCTATGTCACAGGGCCAGTCTCACCGTAGCAAGGAAATAGACCAACAATTAAACGGCATGCGTCTGAAAGCCCTAAAAGTGGGTTTTCTTATTTTGTCATAGGTTTGTTATGCTTATTTTTCAAAACCTACTGGTGGGTTCCAGGTAGCAGGGTATCTTGATATTGCTACCTAAAAATGGAAATGTCCTATTTCTGTAAGAGAGAGAAACAAATCTGTCCGAGGTAAAGTCCTTAATTAAGCATTTGTTTTGCCCACCAGCAGAATGACATGGGATTCATGTCATTTCTTATCAAGTAGAAACTGGGTTGGTTGGCCAGCTGCACTGTGACTGACCATTGCTGTTGGTTGCAAATGCCATCAAGAAGACACCGTGGCAGAGCCTGTGACAGAGCCTAGCTGCACCAGAGGACAATCTTTGTGGAAGCAGATCCACAAGTCTTCTTTCCAGGGGAGCCGATGGTGGACCCGCACCCCAGACCCCTCGGTTAGCCGCATGCTTCATCGCCAGGTCACCACGGCTCCTTATCCAATGGCATTCCCTCTACTCTGGATGCATCAACTCTAAACATGTCTAAAGGAAGTGCAATTGACCTATGTGCTTCCGTTTGGTTACTTTGAGATTGCCGCTCTCAGAAAGGAAGGGGATTTTCTTTCTCTTTCCCATTCATTTATTCCCTATGGGAATACTTCTCTGCGCATCCCAAAATGTCTAGGAGACTGTACTGGTAGCTTTGGATCTCTGTACAATTTTCCCAAAGCACCTGATTCATAAGGTGAGGTGCCTGAGTTGCTATGTACCCCAGTGATGTAGGCGCCTGATGCCTACAAGCCTCCTCTTCAGGTGGTGGTTGCCATTAAGGGCCCTTGAGTTGGTCCCAACTCATGGTAACCTCATGCACAAGAGAAAAAACATGCTGCCTGCTCCTGCACCATGCCCTTGCTCGATTGTGAATGAGCCATTGTAGTCTATAGCGTTCTCGTGAGAGAACTCAGAAATTATTCTGTCTTAATCTATGTGCTGGTACAAACTTTGTGTCAACCCAGCTCAGACAGTATTCTCAGAAGTTGGGCAGTTAAGATCTAGTAACCCCATAGGAAGAGATTTCCTTGTGGTGTGGCCTGCTTCCAATATAAGCAGACACTCTGAAATGCTTTCTCTTTTTTTGCTGAGTCTAGATCCTGCATCCGTGAGGTGGAACTCCTGTTGCTTAAACTTGATCTCAGGGCAGATCCTGGGAGTCAACAGCACCTGTCATATTACTTAGGACTCATTCACCTATGCAACCAGCAGCCTGTCATCTTCCTGCCAGTCTTGTGTTTATCAGCCCTCACAGCTTCGTGAGTCAGGAGAAGCCTCCAGTCGAACATCTGGCCAACACACTGGGAACATGCCCGCTTCAACAACTGTGTGATCCATCTCCTTGATATAGACACACACACGTAAGTACATATCTATAAATACATGTACACGTATGAGGAGTACCCCCAAAATGGATTTTTTTCAAAGGTATGTATTTAAATTTTTCTACAGAGCAACGTTATCACCTTAGAAGTACTCTCCATTACACTTAATATACTTGTCAAATCTACAATTCTATTCTTGGAAACATTTTTCAAACTCATCTGTCTGGATGACTGACAAAGCCACCCTAGTTTTTTCTTTCTTCACCTCTTCTACATCGTCAAATCACTGTCTTTTCACATCCCTCTTCATTCTCAGAGACAAAAAGAAGTCACAAGGAGCGAGGTCACGTGAATAAGGTGTGTGGGGCAAGGGAGACATACTGTTTTTTGCCAAAAACGAGTGCACTGAGATGGCTGTGTAAGCAGATGCATTGTTGGGGTGGCAAAACCAATCCCCTGTCTGCCACAAGTCAGGCTTTTTTGTTGCACACTGTTATGCAATCTTTTCAGAACCTCTAGATAGAAATCTTGATTAACAGTCTGACCTGGTGGAATGAACTCCAAATTCACTATGAATTGACATTTTCATCCGTTGAAGAAGATGACAGATGTCAAGAGTGAGGTTTGTCATCAATTGACATGGCACCTTTTTTTTTAAGTTTTTTCCCATAGTGCTGTCCTTGTAAGCTGTGGGCAACATGACAGCAGTTTCTGCGGCATTTTTCCCAGGCAGGAACCAAAATTCCACAGCCTCACACTGTTCTCTTCAATGCGCCATCACAAAAAATGAGAATCAAACCAAACATTTTTTATGAAAAGATTCACTGTGACCAGAGAGAACCTTCCCAGGCAACACCACTGGGTGTACTATCTCTCTCACTACATTCAAGTCAGTTCTTCAAGGAATTCAACCAATGTCCCCTAAACTTCCTATCTAACTTTCCCAGTAGCCATTATCCATGTGCTCCAGGAAAACATTCTTCATTAACTCAGCTGAACTTTTGTTTGGTTTAAAGACTTCAAAAAGTACAATTTTGGTTTAGTTTAAGGTTTAAAGTTTAAGCTTTAAAGATTATCACCAGATACTTATTTTTTGGCAAATCATCCAAACTCAATGGTTTCATAAAGTTTCTGGATTTTCTTGAACTTAAAAATTCTGTACTATATTTTCCCCCTTTTGATCATAATTTGGCTATAGACTCATTGATCAAAATGTTCAGTAATGGTAGTCAGGCACCATCCAGTTCTTCTGGTTTCTTGGCAAAGGAGGCAGTTTTCCATGGGGACAATTTATCACATATTCCATTTCTTTCTCCCATTTCTAATTCTCCTTCTTCCTCTGTTGCTCCAGGCCTATAGAGATCAATTGTTGTCCCTTGGATGATCTGTTGAAAGCTCTTCACTAATACCACTCTCTTCTTGCTCGCAAGGAATAACAGTAATGACGAGAACCCTGATAGCAATAACAGTATCACAACTATCGTTTACTCAGAAGCTCTGGTGGTATTGTTGGTTGTGAAATGAGCTGTGAACTGCAAGTTCAGCAGTTCAAACCCACCAGTCACTCCTCTGGACAAAGATGAGACTATCTACCCCTGCATAGAAGCAGTTCTACTCTGTCCTATAGGGTTGCTATGAGGCAGAATTGACTCAATGGCAGTGAGATCATCTACTGAGTTCTCACAACACTCAATGAGACAGATCTTGTCATTAGTCCCCACTTCTGAGATGAAGAACTGAGACATAGCTAGGTAACTCTGGCTGGGTAAATGACAAGACCAAGGTTCAGCTGCATGTAGCCATCCTGCCCTTCTGTCCTCCGTGGAGCGAAGTGGAGTGCCATCCCTCAGGCTGACATACTGATATTCAATCTGAAAACCGTTTCTCAAGGGTCCAAGCTGTTCCAAGACAGAGTAGGAAGTCCCAGAAACATACCAAATAAAAACTCTAAGACCTTTCCAAAGAGACCTACAGATCTGAGTGCAAATATTATATCCTACTTTCCTCCCAGTACTCCTAGGGCTTTGTATTACGGGCCTTGGGGGTTCATACATGCTATATATTTATAAAATAAAGTGAGAAGCACTGGTAGCACAGTGGTTACTCACTGAGCCATGATCCGCAAGGCCAGCATTTTAAAGCCACCAGCCCTCCGAGAGAGAAAAACAGGACTTTCTGCGCCTGTGAGCAGTTATAGTCGTAGAAACTCATGGAGACAGTCCTATCCTGTCGTACAGGGTCCTGCGAGTCAGCATCAACTCGACGGCAGTAAGGCGTTTTGTTTCCTTTTGCATTTATAAGTCTCTATCTATACTGATTTAGCTGGAGTCTCTGGGTGGTGAAACAGTGAAAAGCCTGACGACTGTCTAAAAGGCTGTCACTCAGAGGTGGCTCAGAGGACAGGAAAGGCGATTTGCTTCCGGAAGATCACCATCTTGCTAACCCTATGGGGCATAGTTCTAATTGGCACACACGGGACTGCCACGTAGTGCAATCAAATTGGCACGTATCAACAATGTCAATATGCCCAGCCATCAATATGTATGTATCTACATGCCCTGGTGACATAGTGGTTACGCATTGGGCTTTGTTCCTCAAAGTCAGAAGTTCGAAACCACCGGTCATTCCGCAGAAGAAAGATGAGGCTTCCTACACCGGTAAACAATTTCAGTCTCTGAAACTCACAGGGCAGTTTTACCCTTGTCCTGTAGGGCCACTATGAGGTGGCATCGACTCAATGGCATGGCAGTGCATCTTTCTTGTGTGCCCCAAAGCCCTTCACAGATGCAAATCTCTGCAGAGGGACGTAAGGGCCCAGAAGAGTACTAAACATGAGAGAGTCGGGGTGGGATAGGGTTCCTACTAACATAGAGTCTACTGCAACGTGCACTGGTTAGTGAGGTGTTTTCCATTAGGCTGAGAAAGGAGAGGACTCAGCCAGCCACCATGAGGAGCAAAGGGTATCCAAGCAAACATGCACAGACAAGTGTAAACCCAGTGCCCAGGGGCTCAGGATAACAGAGATAACCCGAAGTGTTGCAGGTCTCTGAGCGAGGAAAGTGAGACAGACTGCCTGATCAAAAGGATGCCCTGAACCCGGCAGTGAGTGGGATTCCAGCCAATAAGAACCGGGCATGAAGAAGAAGCTTCTGAGCCCATGAAGTGTCACAGGTGGTGGCGAGGGGAAGACCTGGAATAAGAAGGGTTTGGTCAAGGCTGGGGTGGTGTTTAACATAAACCCAACAGTGAGGGAGAGAGAGCCAAAGAAAGACACCGTGGAAAATAAGCACATCGCCACGCCTTCTGCATCTCCTTTCTGCTGGATACCTCTCCCATGTCCTCTGCAGCTCATCTCCTTCCTTCCCCTTCAGCTGGGCTAGCTTCCCTTAGCATTTCAGGCCTCTTTTTCTTCTTTCTTTTTTT
>NW_022111370.1:5848507-5852061 GCF_000313985.2 Echinops telfairi | reverse complement strand
TGTCTTACACTGTCCAATGTCTCCCTCCCTTCACCCACATTTCTGTTGTCCATCCCCCAGGGAGGAGGTTATATGTAGATCCTTATAATCGGTTCCCCCTTTCTACCCCACCTTCCCTCCATCCTCCCGGTATCGCTACTCTCACCACTGGTCGTGAAGGGATCATCTGTCCTTGATTCCCTGTGTTTCCGGTTCCTATCTGTACCAGTGTATATCCTCTGGTCTAGCCGAATTTGTAAGGTAGAATTGGGATCCTCCCTGCCCTCCACCCCCACTATCATGATCCCAATTCTATCTTCTTTCTTTTTAAATAGTGGTGAAAATTGATACCACAAAACCTTCGCCAATTCTAACATGTCCACATGTATAATTCAATGATATTGATAACGCACTTCATGTTGCACAACCATTATCAATCTCCTTTTCTGAATCATTCCTCCTTCATTAGCAGAAAACCAGGGCCCCATCCCTCCCTAAGCAAAAACAGCCCACTCCGCCCTCCCTGGTAACAAACCAGGAGTAAACTTTAAAGCTGACTGCCACCAAGACGAGGCTAACTCACAGCAACCCTATAGAGCAGGGTAGAACTGCCCCCAAGACTAAAACCCTTTACAGGAGTAGAAAGCCCACTCTTTCTCCTGTGGAATAGCTAGTGGTTTCAAACTGCTGACCTTGAGGAGGATCACAGCATAACCACTACATTTGGTTCCTAAGTGTATGCTTATTGCATATAAGGGAGATGACCCAAGTATTTGTCCATTTGCAACTGACTTATTTCGCTCAGCTTTGTGTCTTCAAGGTTCATCCGTGTGGTGACATGCACCGTGGCTTCCCTCCTCTCTGAGGCTGAGTAGTGGTTCCTGAATGGATATACCACACTGTACTTATCCATCCATCTGCTGATGAACATATTGGTCATTTCAACCTTTGGATTACTGGGGAATGTGCTACCTGCCATGAGATGGACAAACAAGTTCATGTTTGCATCCCTGGCTTCACATCTGGGTCAACTCCTAGTAGTTTTGTACGCAACTTTGGAGGAGCCACCGATTAATCTTCCACAATGGCTGCCCCATCGTACATTCCCCCCAGCAATGGCTGAGGTTGGGTCTCTTCCTCAAGGCCGCTTCTTCATAAATCCCTCACTGGCCTCTTCCAATCGGCGAGGTCAGTCCTCCTCCTTGAGCTCTCCAAACATCCCCCTTTCTCCACCTCTTACCTGGTCAAGCCCACCAAAACAGCACCAGCACCAGCACCACACCATGAGCCTGTAAAGCCCTGGAAAGGCAGGAGCCCAGGCATTTCCACAGGACCTGGCACACAGTGACAGGTTCTCAGCTCCCAGCCTCTCAGCTACAACCTCCCTAGTGGCCACGGAAGAAAGGTCTGACAACCCACTTCTATACCAAGGACACCCTAAGGACGCATTCTGCTCAAGGACAACTGGTTTGACTTGAGGAGCGGCTTTTTTGGAGGTGGAGGGGGCTTTGGTTTTGACACATAGGAGACATTTAAAATTGGTTTACTTGCACTTGTTCATTCGCTGACTTACTCCACAAAGACTTATTGAATATGCATTCTGGGCCGTGAACAAGATGGGTAAGTTCCCTCCCTGCTCTCATGGGATTTACATTCTCCAGGAAAACAATGTGTTGTTTTATTTTGTTTTGTTTTGTTTTGATTAATTAATCAAGATAAAGAGGGGGAATGGTTACAGATGACTACATGTGGTGTGAGACTATCTACCAAAATGGCAAAACAGAAGGGGAAATGTTCCTCCCAGTGTCCCCTCTTTGGGCTCCCTGGAGCACAGGTGGCCTGTGGCCTGAAAGCCATGCCCTTCTCTCCTGGAGGTCTTCACTGGGGGCTGCTGGACAACAGGCGCTGCAGAGTCCCCTGTAGGGAACGGTCCAACAGCAAGCATAGTGTGCGTAGGCTTACACTGAGCAAGGTACAATGAACATGCCATGGGCCTTCCTGGCATTGCCTTGCTAATGTGTGCTGCATCATTTCGCATGGCCTGCACCACGCTTTTGATGTGGCGGGGGCAGGTGAGACTCTACACTCCCGATTGGTGGGAAGACACATTTGAGCCCCTGTGGTGCCTTGTTACTTGGGTCATCCAGTCCTCATCTTAGGGAAGTTCCTAGTCAGGTAGGAAAGCAGACAAGTAAACCAGAGATGCTAGTGGCAAAAGCTATGCAGAGGGTCAGAGGGCTGGTGGCCAATGATGGCGACCAGGAGCAACTGCGCTGAAGACCGGGAAGAGATATTCCGAAGTGCTTATGGTGATGGGAACATTGCATTGGATGGCTGGAAGCCTCCTGGGACCCAACCACCATGATTTGAATCCTATCACCACCACTGAAGAGCCATATAACCTTGAGCAAGTTACTTAATCTCTCCGTGCCTCTGTCTCCTCGCCAGTAAAACCAGGCACTAAGAATGCCTGCTTCATAGGATGGTTGTGAGAGTTGAGTCTGTGAACTCCCTGAAAAGCAGTGCACGTACAATATGCGTTGGCCGATGCTATTAATGTTCAGGATACAACAGAGTTAGCTGAATGAAAAAAGGAAGGTGGAGAAAACAGTCTAGAAAGAACATCTGTGGAGCAAAGGAACAAAATGCCATGTTAACCAGTTTTGCTCTTGTCCAGGAATGAGCAGAGAAGAGAATTTGTCACCCCTAAGGCTGGGAATACTGTATTAAGAAGAACAGCACATCGGATTGGAGGAAAGCTTCTTTACAACCTATCATATGCAAATGACACAGCCTCACTTGCTGAAAAGGAAAAGAACTTGAAGTACTTGCTGATAAAGATCAAGCACCAAAGCCCGTTGTGTTCGTCTGGGTAGACTAGAGAAGCTAATTCATAGACATGCGTATGATATAAGAGAGAGGTTTATATACAGGAGAAACTGAACATTGAGAAAATGTCCCAGCCCAGTCCAGATCAAGTCCATAAGTTCAATATTAGCCCATATGTCTGATACCAATCTATAAAGTCCTCTTCAGACTTACGTAACACATGCAATGAAGCCAAATGCAGGAAGATCACAGGCCAGTGGGTGCAAAGTCTTGTGGATCCAGTGGTGTTATAAGTATCTCAGCACTGGCAGGGGACTCCATGTGACTCCTCCAGTTCCCAGGGCATGGGGTCTATCAGTGCACTGCCATGTGTCTTGTCAGTAGAGAGACTCCAAGGGAGTGAGCCCAGAGAAGAGTGCCACCCACCTCCCTGGAGGAAACATACAGGAGTTCCCAAAATTCTCAGAAGCCATGCCCACACAGAGGCCTCATTGTCTATGACCCAATTGACAGACTAGACTCCACCCCTTCACTCTTAATCCTCTCAAATCCAAAATTGACACCAGATTATGTAACTACCATACCTTCCATGTGGATTACAACTCAATGTAAAGAAAACCAAAATCCTCACAACTGCACCAACAGCTTCATCATGCTAAACGGAGACAAGGTTACAGTTGTCCAGGATTTCATTTTGCTGGAACCCAACATCAGTGCTACAGGAAGCAGGAGCCAAGAGATCAAAC
>NW_022111370.1:5841189-5847121 GCF_000313985.2 Echinops telfairi | reverse complement strand
CCTTCATTTGGGTTTCAATATTCCTCTCAGTTACATTACCCTTGATCAAGCCTTACCAGGCCTCCTACACCCTCCTCAACACCTATTTGGATCACTTGTTGTTCCCTTGACTCTGGATTTGTTAACACCACTTCCTTTCCTTCCCATGTCCCCCTGGAACCGTAGGTCCCGTTGTTTTCTCCTCCACATTGTTCATCTAGCCTATTTTATTTAGACAGACCTGTGGAGATAGTACCATGCACTAAAACAAAGCAACAAAAGAAAACAAAACAACAAAGAGGCAATTACCAAAAAAAGAAAAGCCTATAGTTAGTTCAAGGACTATTTGTTGGTCTTTAGTAGTGTTTTCCTGTTGAGTCTGATGGGGTGCCACTCCCTGGCCTGAAAGTCTATTTTTGGTATTCCCTGGGGACTTTGTTGCTCTGTTCCCCTGCTGTTCTATTGCACTTCCTGAGTGTTTGCTTCTGTGTGGTGGGGTCAGATCAGGCACAATTCCCACACTGTATCTCCAGTGTTGTCCCCTGTAGGGCTATGGGTCAGTGAGGGATGTCATGTCTCATAGTGCGGCCAGCCATATGGTCTTCTCTATGGATTGGCTGCTCTAAGCGGGGATACCATCCTCAAGGTTTGGGGCATCACGATGTGCTCCACTTTCTCTTCCTTCACCTTCATTTGCTCCTGTGTGCTCTGATCAGACATGTTCCTCTCCCTGAGCTGCAGCTTCAGTGTCCTCTGAAATAAATTCTTCTGGGAAGAGGGGCAGGTGTCCATGTAGTTGGGATTGGGGCCAGCCCCTCAGACCTCTCCACTGGTTCCCTACTCCATGCTGGCATGTTGCATGGATGAGACCCTTTTGAAGTGTTGATGACCAAGGAGATCACTTTGAAGACTAAGGTCGACCTGACCCAAGCCATGGTCTTCTGAATCGCCTCCTCTGCATGGGAAAGTTGGATGATGCAGAAGGGAGGAGAGCGGGTGACATTTGAATGATGGTGCTTGCCAAGGAGAATGAGAGTGCAGTGGCCTTTCAGAAAAACAACCAACTCTGCCCTGAAAGAAGTACAGCCTGAATGCCCCTTTGACGGGAGGATGGTGAGACTGTTTCAAACACTTTGGACATATTGTCAGGAGAGACTTACTACACTTGATCTTAGCCAGGAAGCCGAGAAGCGATGTCAGGAGAGACTTAGAAGGAAGGGATAAAAGAGAAGGACCACAAAGGAGGGAAAAGAGTAGCCGACACACAGAGCAGACCACAGAAAAAAGACACATAAAAAAATTGATGTATGGATTGTTATAAGAGCTGGAAGAACCCCCAATAAAATGATCTTTTATTAAAAATAAAAAATTTTAAAACCCACTACCATTTAGTCAACTCTGACTCACAGAGTTCTTATATAGAGTTTTGGAAACTACACATGTTTACAGTGCAGGCAGCCTCACCTTTCCACCTCAGAACTACTGGTGGGTTTTGAACTGCTCACCTTTCCATCAGAGTACTATCCCTAATCTACAAAGAGCTCCTGTAGATCACTTCAAATTTTGTAGTAGCCACATTTTCAAAAGTGAAAAAGAAACAGGTGGGATCTGCTTTCAAATATATTTATATGGGAAGAGTATCTTCATGCTAATGTACTAAACGTCAAAAATTAATTAAAATGTTTCACATTCTTTTCTTATCGGTACTGATTCTTCAACCTCTAGAGGGCACATCACCCCTACAGCACTCTTCAGTTCTGATGGGCCACACTTTCAAAGGCTGTGGCTTCCATCTAGAGCCCTGGTGGCTTTGGGTTGCACTTTGAGTTTCGAACCACAGTCAGCAGTTTGAAACCACCAGACACTCCAAGAGAGAAAGTCGAGGCTTTCTAGCCCTATAAAGAGTTACAGTCTCAGAAACTCACAGAGGGCAGTTCTGCCCTGTCCTATAGGGCCGCTAGGAGTCAGAATTGACTCGGTGGCAGTGATTGAGTTGAGACCAACCATCTTGTATGATACAGTCTAGGGGAAGAAAGAATCGGGCTTTGTGGTCGTCATTTTTTATACACTGCTTTGTCTCATCTTCACAGCAAGCACCTGAGGAAAATACTATTATCGGTCCCCATGTTACAGTTGGAGATGCTGATACTCTAGCCAGAGGTTTACAAACTGATTGGTCTCCCATCCCCTTTTCAGAAACAAAATGAGTCAGCACCCCCTGGCAATTAAAAGCGTTTATCCTCTAGCCCATCATCAAGAATTGCAACCTTCAGTATGGATTACAAATCCTCACAATTGCATCAACAGGTAACATCATGAGAAACAGAGAAAAGACTGAAGGAATCTACTGTCACAGGCCCCCTGGTGACTCCAGTCCTGTCTAGCCGGCAGTATTGCCCACTTTGAGAAACACGCCTTTAAGTGATTAAGTCACCTTGCCCACAGCCAGGTAGCTAACAGTGGCTGCCCTAAGATTTCAGCCCAGGTCTGACAATTTGGGAGTCCTTACTCACACCGGAACTGTTTTCCGCAAAACGCCCCTGGGAATTGTGTACAGAGAAACAAGAAGACTTTGAGAAGAAAGAATTGCTACCAGCCTGTCACTTTGCCACAAGGTGGCAGCTGGTGTGTTGCTGTGATGCTAGAAACTGTCCCTCCGGTATTTTACAAACCAGCCTGTGGTGGACAGGTTTCAGGCGACTAGGAACAAAGACCTGGTGATCCACTTCTCAAACTTGACCAGTGAAAACCCTCTAGACCACAGCAGAATATTGCCCCATTTGCGCTGGAAGATGAGCCCCCAAGTTAGAAGGCTTTCCAAATTCACAGCACCTCCAACAATGGAAGAGGAGCCCTGGACAGTTTGGCTGTCAACCACAAGACCAGCTGTCTGAAACCATCAGCTGCTCCTCTAGAGATGGATGGGGCTGCCTACTCCCTTAAAGAGTTAAAAGTGGGAAACCCACAGGAACAGTTCTCCCCTGCCCTAGAGGGTGGTGGTGCGTTTGAATCCACTAGAAGGCAGGGAGTGAGAAGCATGGACTCAGGCGATCCTGCGGATGACGCCAGATGCAGCACGTGGGGGTAGATTCTGTTAGAACAGCAGCATTTGGGGGGAAAACACCCAAACCCCTGGATCTGGTTTCCCCAGCCCCTATCCTTATCCAGCCTCCTGGGGTTAAAGAAAGAGGAACAGAGGAAAGCCACATAACAAGCCCAGGTGGCATCATAGTTGTATGTGGAGCTGCTAACGCCGAGGTCAGCTGTTCAAAACCACCAGCTGCTTCTTGGGAGACAAGGGGCTTTCTACTCCCATGAAGACTTACAGTCTCAGAAACCCACGGGAGGCAGATGCAGTTTTACCCTGTCCTGAGGAGTCGTCGACGCGACGACAGTGAGTTAGGTTTGGTTTGGTTGTGTTTTTTTCCTTTCCAAAGAAAGAGAATGCCCTGACCTACGCCCTGCCCGCTAAAGTGCAGAACGGGGTGAGGTGGGGGAGGGGAGAGGAGAGCCCCTCAAACTGTTCATGGGAAAAATGGATAAAAGGGCCCCGGGGTTTTCCCCCCGACTTGTTAAGGCCCCTGGCATCGGAGGAGACCGGGCCGGTACCTGTGGTCCGGGGACATCTCGCTCTGGTTGCCCGCGATGACTCGCAGGATGAGCACACGGCGGCAGCTGGCTGGATCACGTGGTCAATTACGATTGCAGCAACTAATTAGCGAGGACGGGGAATGAGGATAAATAGGATAGACGCCATCTATGATCCGCAGAGGGGCAGCAGGAGCTAGAAGTCCGTCTCCATCAAGACTCGGGGCCGCTGTGCCCTCCGGACCCCAGAGAGAGGCTGGGAACCCAGTGGAAGGGGGATGTTTATCCTGCGCGGATCTGGGGGCCGGGGTGGGGTGGGGGGCGGGTATCAGGCGCAGACAACATCCCTGCAGGATGGGTCCCTATATTTTACTTCTCTTTCCATATGACTCGTTAAGTGACCCCTCCCTGTCGGTCCCCATGAACCCCTCCCCAAGCATCAGGGACGCCCACCAGCTGCCCAGAGAGGCTCTGCCGGGTCCAGAGCTCCAGCTTCTCCGAGACAAACGTCTGTCCATCACCGGAGGCAGGTTTCGGGTCAGGGCGTTTAAAACTTTGCAGAATCTAACTTTCCGAGGCAAGGAAATTCAGGGCCACGCAAATGCAGCCGCTGGAGCGGGAGTCACAAAGGCTCCAGGCAGGACTGCAGACTTCTCTCTTTCTGATCCTGCCCTTTTCTTTTGGGATGGGCACGGTGGGACGCTGGGGAGCCACGCCAAACACTGTCTCGGTCGGGCGCGAGCTTAGGGTCCCCTCAACGCTAATGATGTGATCAAACTTTGGCGCTTACAAGCAGCGATAAGAAATTTTCATAAACCACCTCCGGAATCTACTAGCTAATGGGCCTCGCACCAGCCGGTCTCGCTCAGATCGCTAGCGACGCCAAGTGGCCACTTTGAGATAATGGTCTTTTTTCTTTCTTTTCTTTTTATTTATTTATTTGTTTATTTTAATTGCTCTGGCAAAGAAGCATATGTCAAGGTTTGGCTGATATATAATCCTTGTAGATTTTTAAAATCCGCAGACCTGAAAGAGCCGTTCGTGTCTCTTGGCTCAACCTACCCATTTTACAGAAAGCGGAGGGAGGCCCAGAGAGGCATAGAAGAGTACCAGAGTCCCACAGCATTGTTAGAGCCAGGTCAAGAAGCAACCCAAGAACAGGTCCGAGAGAGTTGACGCCAGGGGGTTGCATTTCATTCCCTAAAAGGAGTTTCTGGGTGATGTCCATGGTGAAAGCTCTGGGCTGCAAAACCCAAAGGTTAGCGGTTTGAGTCCACCCAGGGGCAGCTCAGAAGAAAGGCCTGCGGATCTACCTGTGAAAAATCACCCATAGAAAACCCTCGGCGGCACAGGTGTTCTCTGACACACCTGGAGCCGCTGGGAGTCAGTTGACTCAATGGTAATGAAAGGCAGGAGAGAAAAGGGAAACTGGTGTGTGTTTATTTCCCCAGACCATGAAAGATATATTGCAATTTCAGTAACATAATGGTAATGAGGCAGCATTTTTAAAAATCATCTCCAGTCCCACCCCACACTCGCACTCCTTCCCTCTTCTCCCCTGAGCCGGTCGGACCAGCAGCACACTAAATGGGGGCAATGGCAAGAGTGGGCCCACCCAGGGGGAGAGGGAGAGAGCCCCCTTTGGTTGGTGTGGAGATGGGATACAGATATCCAATGGCCGAACTTTCCTTTCCCGCCTCACGAAGACACACAGAGCCAGAGTGGGGGCTGTTGCTCCCCTGCTGGAAATGAGGAAATGGAGGCTCAGAGATACCAAGTAACTTATGTTACAAGGTTAATCAGCTATCAAATCTCGGGCAGCTCTCCTGGTGGCTTCAGCTGTGAATGTTGCTCATGACCCAACCCTCGTGCAGAATGGTAGATAGTCAGCCTATAGACTCAGAGAAGGATGATGTTACAAAAGCATCCTGGGGAAAGCCCTTCTTTCAGACAAAATTGTCCCAGTGTGAGGCTGGTTTGTCTAGAGAAACAAGACCGGTGATACTCATATATGTAAAAGAAGGAACTTTATTCCAAGAAGTAACTATCGAGAAAAAAGCTCAGCCCAGTGCAGCCCGGCCCAGGCTGGTGGATGAAGAATCAAGTGGATCCAAGGTCGATGGGAACACGGCAGGGTGACAGCTCTGAGGTTAGCTCTCAAGGTCAGCGGCCCACATGGGGCCATTCCTGGAAGGCAGATAGAGTCCCAGCAAGGAGGAAGGCAACGGGCAAGAGAATGGGGAGAAGGTCTCACTGCCTCTCTTGCTAAAAAAAAGGCCACACAAGGAGGCATCATCAGGCTGGGGACCGAATTGATAAGACTGACTCCACCCCCACACTTTCGTACAAATTTAAGTTGACATAA
>NW_022111370.1:5836340-5838177 GCF_000313985.2 Echinops telfairi | reverse complement strand
AAGGGTTCGTGAGGGAGAGTGAGCAGGGGAAGGAGGGGGAAGAAATGGGGAGTTGATATCAGGGGCTCCAGTGGGAAGAGAATGCTTTGAACATGATGATGGCAACATATGTGCAAAGGTGCTTGACACACTGGATGAATGTGTGGATTGTGCTAAGAGATGTAAGAGCCCCCAAT
This sequence comes from Echinops telfairi, assembly GCF_000313985.2. Lineage (NCBI taxonomy): Eukaryota > Metazoa > Chordata > Mammalia > Afrosoricida > Tenrecidae > Echinops > Echinops telfairi. Next base: position 5,838,001 of record NW_022111370.1, on the reverse strand, counting down.
GAAAGTATTAAAAAAGACAAGGCTCAGCAGTGGAAACCCTGGTGCTGTTGGCAGGAACCCCACGTGTGAAGCTGAAGGTGAAGCCCATCAGATGCAGAACCGGATGCAGGTCCCCTTCAGCAGCCTGGTCATTTCCACGGCCTGTTTTCTTTACATGGTGACATGAAGATCCAGATCCACTTTACCAACGAGAACGGTTTTGTGTTGGATGGGTAATGATGCCATTGCTCTTGCCATTGGTGTTCAGAGAACACTGAGGAGCCAGCCTTCCAACCCCAGAATTCTCTCCTGGGTCAGACACAGGGCAAGAAACACTTGGGTGCAAGTCTTTTCAAAACAACTTACTACACTGGTGGTTTTTAGTCTAAGATCCAGAAAGCTATGCCAGCCGTTGGTATTCCCAATGCCAACAGGGCCACCCATCGTGGGCAGGTTTCAGCAGAGCTTCCAGACCAAGACAGACTGGGCAGAAAGGCCTGGTAGTCTACTGCTGAAAATTAGCCAGTGAAAACCCTAGGCACCACCACATTGAGAAGACGCCCAAATGCAAAGGGGCCACAACCATCAGGACAATGGTGCAGGTCTATTGCACATAAGTTTACCCGGAGGTGGAGCTGACTCAGTAACAACGAACAACAACAACATATCTCTAAATCCACTTCTTATTATTGATTACCACTATGAAAATAGTTCTCATAGGTGAAGGGGGCCTTCAAAACATTTGTTTAACTCAAGAGTTACTGTAGAACCCAAATATTGGGAGAAGAGAGAAGGAAGTTGTGAAAACTACTGACCTCGTGCAGTCTGCTGCCCGGAATTCTCTCTTCATTTCAGAGAAGTAGAGCCTCCGGGACTTTGCTCCAGCTCAGATTTCCAAGTGGACTATCAAGTTGATAGTTACCATCAAGTTGATTCTATAGCATGGTGATGCCAGGAGACAACAGAGTAGAACTGCTCTGTTGGGTTTTCAAAGCCAGACTTGTCTCTCAGGGCACCTCTAGTTGAATTTGAACTGCTAACCTTTCAGCCAGTGGTCAAGCACTTAACCATTTGCACCAAGGACTCACTCCACGTGGAGATCTTCCTCTAAAAAGAGGGCCTCCAGCCCCATACTAGTGCCCCCGGCCCAATGCCATCTTTCTCTGGAGGTTCTCGCTTGGCCTCCTGCCACCAGCAGACTGGGCATTACCAAGACACTGCCCCAGCTTGGCCAGTTCTGCTCCAAACATGGTCAGCACTCCCTTGGCTGTCTGCTCTGAGTACCATGGAGACAGTCTGGAGTCTCCCCAAAGCTGTTCCTAAAAATACTGCCAGAAATTAGAAGAGAAATAAACACCGTGAGCAGGAGAAGTCTAAAATCAGTGTGATTTACACAGCGTGGAATTCTGACCCAAATCTCACCAAAGGTGGTGCACCTGGGCGTCAGCAAATCCAGCCCCCAGCCAGGAGGGGGCATCCAGATAGAAACGCACTGAGTGCATCCTCTCAGCCCGTCTACAGAGCAGCCCCACAACATGCCTCAAGGGTTCTGGAAGACCCTCTACCCTTTGGTCCAGGGACTCCACATCCAGTCATCCGCTTGAATGAAATCATCAAACCTGTACCCAGTCATTTGTCCACCAAGAGGTATGTCCCCAACTCTGTGTCATTATAATAATAAC
>NW_022111370.1:5831155-5835952 GCF_000313985.2 Echinops telfairi | reverse complement strand
TCCCTCAGCAAACTGTCACCCCAACCAACAACAAAAGGAACCCCAAATATTTGGGTTGTTCCCTGACGCAGATGGGATCACCAGGCATCAGGGTCCACTTGAAAACAACTGGCCATACTGGCTTGATAATCCATGTGGTCCTCGATGACCCTGGGGAGTCTGTGCCCCTCCTTGGGCTGTGTGTTTCCTGCTAGCCACAAATGCAAAAAGACTCAGCTTTTCTGAACTAGCGGAGAGGCAGTTTCTCTGATGTGGTTCTCCATGACCAGACAGATGAGGCATTCGCAGGAGGACACTGCATTGTGACCGTGAGGGGGTGGGGGGGGCTGCCTGCATCTGAGACAGGTGCTCAGAAAGCCAAGAAAACCAAAGCCTGTGTGGGATTTCCTTATGTCAGAAGCAACTCAAGGGCCATGGGTTTGGCTGGGAGCTTTACAGAACCTCCACACGTGACCGTACTACACTGACCCCCAGTCTTGGACATCTGGCTTTGCTTGGCACCCCCAAGGTGCGGACTGCTCTTCTCTGCACATGCCTCCCCTGAGGGCAAATTCCTGCAAGTTCTACAATGTCCCTATCCAATCCTGCTCACGGACAGCACCACCACCACCCCCAGGCATGTAATGGAAGAAAACTCACTGCCATTGAGTCAATGCTGACTCATCGTGACCCTACTCTTTGTGGGAGGAGACAGCCTCATCTTCCTCCAGCAGAGCAGCTGGTGGTTTCAAACTGCTGACCTTGCAATGAACAGTTTAATGTGTAACCACTGCATCGCAAGGGCTCCTTAATAATTAAAGTGGGTGGGAATGGGTATTTCATTCTCTATCTGCAACACCGTTTCAGGTTCAAAGTCATACATGTCTCTAACCATGCCACTGCTCCTCGAGGCACTGTCTTAGGACCTTCCTTCGTTGAAACCATGAGAGTTCTCTGAATAAGCATGAGTCCTAGTGGCGCCGTGGGTTACACACTGGCTTCTAGCAGTCCACAACCACTCAGCGGGAGAAAGAGGAGGCTTTCTACGCCAGTAAAAGTGTTACAGTCTCAGAAACCCCAGGGACAGTTCTGTCCTGTCCCGCAGGATGAATTGGGATCAACTTGATGGCAATGAGTGAGAGAGACCTCCACAAATAGCATATTTCTTGATGCTGAGCTTTAAAAACAAAAAAAGTGCCAGTCAATATCTAATCCCAGCATAATTGATTTGCTAATTGCGCTGAATAGATATGACCCAAGGAGATAATAGTCCCACTCTTTTCATTCAGCCAGCATTCCACCTCCACTATCACTCCCCACCTCCTACCCCACCCCCAAAAAATCGATCTCAGGAATGTTGTGAAGGCAAATGAGGAGATTCCAAGGCCCTGGAAAGTTGCTGGAGCTTCTGACGACTGGGGGTCTGTCGCGTGGAAAGAAGGCACCCAGGAAGAGGCAGTATCAGCAGCTCTCCCCGCAATGGGGAAGAAGGCACCGCTGAAAACTCCAAGGCTTGTTTGTGATTTTGACATAGTTCCGTGCTTTTCCAGAAGGTCAGAGGCCCTCTAGCAGATAGTTGGTTTCCTCAGATTCACGAGCATCGCATCCTTCCTGACCAGCCCCCACCCCCACCCCCGCCCCCTCACTACATATCCCGTCCAGGAACACCTGATCTTGTCCCCTCCGGTGCAAATGCCTCCTGCGGGGCCGTCCTGCTTCCATTCTGTCACACAGTCATCTGCCTGAGATGCCAACACTGAGATGCAAAAGTGAGTTTCTGATCATGTCACCTGGGGGGAAGTCACCCCCAGGTAAGACTTCCCTCTGCTTGTACGTCTTGGACCCTGTGACCCGTCAGGCTTCATCGCCTCAGCCTCACACTTCCCCCAGGAAAGAAGGAGGCACTGGGATTCCATAGAATCAAAGCACTTGGAATATCCAAGTCTTGGCTCTTCAAGCCAGTTGGCAGTGCTTCACAATTGGTGTGGAGTCGATTCTGACTCCCTGTTGATTCATGTTTCAGTGTAGACCTGTGCTCCAGTGTTTCACAAAAGAAAGGATTGCTAAGGGTGTTGGAGTTACGGAGAAGAATATTCAGCAGTGAGGTGGCCTGGTATCCATAGGTGACTCCCACAAAATTCCACCTTTTAAAAATCTGTGTGAGGGAGTAGGAGCCCTGGTGGTACGATGGGTGAGGCATTCGGCTGCTAACTGCAAGGTTGGTGGTTCAAGCCCACCAGCCATTCCACGTTGCCGGAGAAAGGTGTAGCTGCCTGCTCCTGTAAAGATGTGCAGCAGGGGTGGGAACTTCCCTTCCACCATTCACATATGTATAACATCATTCGAGGGTCATATAAAATGATCTGTTTGAAAACCAGCCTGCTATATTTGGTCACACGTTTAATTAACTCAGCCCTGATATGATGGCTGGAATTCCTTCTATTTGGTGAGGCGCCTGATGTTCCTTGGTATGGACCACTGGCCTGATGATCCTTGGTATGGACCACAGCCCTCTGGCCGGACATTCCCCAGCCCCGAGTGGAGTCTTGGAAACCCTGAACAGGATTGTTAGGGCTTGGAGTCGATTCCCTGGCAGGAAACCTTTTGTTGTGGGGTTTGGTGTGAGAGAGGGTCAACATGAACCAACTTCCATGTAATAGAAAACGTTGGGGAGGGTGGGAAAAGAAACTGATCCTTGAACAAATGGATACCGAAATGAGCTGGCTCCGGGAGAAGTGGCTACAGCCTCAGGTCACCTCAGCCCTCTCTCCACCTGAAACACTGGGTAGAGGCCGCAGTGCAACCTTGAACTTTCACCAGCTCCCTCCAGCCTCCCTAGGGCAATGTGTTCTCTCTCTGCAATCATATTCTGTGTTAGTCCGAGTTGATTAGAGAAACAAATTCTATATATCTACACATATAGACGCTCATGTGTATAAGAAAGAGCAATCGTATATTGAGAAAGCATCCCAGCCCAGTCCAGATCAAGTCCATAAGTCTGATACTAGCCCATAAGTTCTTCTTTAGACTCACGTAGCACATGCAATGATGACAAATGCAGGACGATCCAGGCCAATGGATCCATCCAGTGGTGATGGAAGCATCTCAACGCTGGCGCGGCCCTCCGGCTCTTTGAGTGTCTCAACAGCAGGAAAGGGAAGGCAGAGAGACTGGGCCTGGCGTCCAGTGAGCTATGTATCTCCGTTGCACCTCCAAATGAGGTCATCAAGCTGTGACCTGATTGACAGGCTAGACCCCACCCCTTTCACGCGAGTTGACAGGAGATTATGTAACTGCCACATACTCTATGGTTGAAGCTCTTTCCTACATTATAATATTGCATTGTGGGTAACAGTCAGCAGCCTCTCTATGTGTCGGGAGCGCCTAGAGCCTAGGGCTCACCAGCCACCATATTGGGATGGTTCCTACGTGCCGCTGTGATGCTGGAAGCCAGGCCATTGGTTCACTCGTGCTGGACAGGTCTTAGTGGAGCTTCTGATCAAAGAAAAAAAATGAAGAGAAGCCTGTAGCTCTACTTCTGAAAATTAGCCAGGGAAAAGCTTATGGATCACCACAGAGCAGGTCTGCCGCACCGGCTCTGGGCACGACGTCATCTGCACTGTCTGACTCGTTTGCTGTAGACATGTCATCAGGAAGGGTCAAGGGATGATGGAGGACATTGTGTTTGGTGAAATTCGGGGTCAGCAAGGGTGAAGGAGACGCTGGAGCAATGGGCTTGTAAAGTAGCTACAAGGATGGACTCGGGCATGCTGGGGATCCTGAGGCTGACACAGGACCAAACAATGTTTCCCTCTGTCGAACATACGGTCTCCACGAGTCTGCATTGCCGGACAACAGCTAACACATCAGTTCCTAAGATGGGGCCAGAGGCTTGAAAGGCACCCAAAAACAGTTTCTTCGAGGGTCTTGGTGAAGAAGCAAGGAAATTAGCGAAGAGCTAGTCTCTTTTTACACACAACCATACTCTTGTCCCACCAGGAAAACAAGGGCATACGAAATGGTCTATGTCTTCAAGAGCTCAGACGTCGGAATCCAGAGGATTTGAGAGTCTGCAAGTGAGAGAAACCAGGCTGTCGCAGCTGGATGTGTCCCACTGAAAGAATCACCCCAGCAAGGAGAGTCTCCGGGTAGATGAGCACTCAGAGACAGGGGGCACTGGTTACAGAAAACAGAGGCAAAGTTCCAGCAGGATTGGGACTGCTCTCTGAACCCGTCAGCCACAGCTTCTTGCGTCTGTCTTTCCTCAGCTGAGTCTCCCCCAGGCAATTCTTTGAGCCTCCAGGATTCCTCTCTGGGGCTGAGGAGAAAATTCCAGTCTCCTTTTCACTGTGGATCCATCCACTAGTCTAATGGGGGTGGGGAGCACTCCTCAGAGCTACTCTCCCAAGCACATTCCAGGTCGCATGACAGCCGGCCCATGAGAAATAGGGGTTGGATGACCAAGAATATTCAAAGCTGTGAAACAAGAGAAGGTGTGGGAACAAAAGGCTTTTGCTCCATGGCGAAGCCTGGGGGAGGGGATCTGACATCCTTGCTGCCTCAGTCCATCTCCTCATTGGCTTGGCTTACAGCAGCTCGACACCCCGCCATACCCTTTAATAACATCTTGTCTCAGTTGTCCGACTGCAACAGATCATCACTCGAGACACTTTGGATCTTACATTGACCTTCGAAGAGCATTTTCAAATTCCACCATCTCTTCCTTAGTGTGTAGCAATATCTTTCTTATTACTTGTCTCTCTCTGTATTTTTTGTGTGTGTGAGTTTTCATTGTGATTTGAGTGAGAGTTTACAGAG
>NW_022111370.1:5825707-5830975 GCF_000313985.2 Echinops telfairi | reverse complement strand
TGGAAGCCTTGGTGAATACTGCTGTTTTCATCTTGCAAGTTGTTTGTTCTAAAACCAAACCAAAAACAAATGCACCTGCCATAGGGACCCTTCAGGACAGGGTAGAACTGCCCTTGTGTGTTTTCTGAGACTTTTAACTCCAAGGAGCATTCTGGCCCGGCTTCTTCCGAGACCGATTTTCTGGTTCTTTTGGCAGTTCACGGTGCTTTCAATGTTCTATGCCAGCACCAGCATCCAAATGCTCCCACCAGGACAGCAACATGCAAGCCAAACTCACAGAGGGGAGCTTTCCAAGGAGTAACTCAGAGATCCTTCACCGCACCCCCAGGAGATTGAGTGTCATCTACCGAACAAACTCAGGGGTGGGCAAAGAGGAAGACTTGAGAAACACAGGGAGAAAGCGGCAAAGCCAAATCCCCACAGGCTCCTTGTGGGAGAAACAGCGGAGGTTATCCTGGAAGTTCACAAAGCTTACAGAACACCAGAGGTCCAAAGCCCGGGACTCTTGTCCTAATCCACCAAACACTGGTGTGGTAACTGTGACAGGCAAGGCCCAAGACGACACCACTGGTGAGCCTCGTGTGGCTTTCCTTCCCGGGGGCACGGACCTTCAGACCTGCTAGATGGTGACCACCTCTCTTTAAACCGAGGGACACCAAGGTGTCTGTGTCCCTTCCAAAAAGCCAACACACTGCAGCACAAGAAAACACAAAATTTATCTGGGAATGTCCTGCCTAGAAAGCCCCTTTGTTCAAAAAATCTGACATGCTTGAAGACATTATCCCCTTAAAAAAACCAAGTTCAAATCAGTGGTCAACATGGACTCACGGTCTATGATTCTGGGGAAAGTCACAAAGGGAAATCATAGAACCCAGAAGTCAGCAGCCCCTTCAAGGGCTTGGCTGCTCTAACCCAAGGCCCTTCACCAAGCCTCAGGGAATAACACTGGGGCGCAGGACCTCCCAAAATGGGAAGACCACCTCCCCGCCAGGCACAGGTATAACTGGATCTTACCTGGTATTGCATGCATAAAGCCCTGTGACCTGCCTCAGTCCCAGGAGCAATGGAATCATTCGCTTCAGGAAAGAAGATAAATTGGAATAGGGTGTGGTCGGCCCTAGAACGTTGACCATAATTTGATTGAGTCACTTAAGTTCACCTAGACTTGAGTTGCTTATCCAAAACGTGACAATAATAACGTCTATCAGGAGCCCTGTTGACACTTGGGTTATGCACTGGCCTGCTAACCACAAGGGCGGTGGTTCAAACCAAAGAGACGTTATGAAAGATGAAAGACGAGGCACGGTCAGAAGAACCAGAGTCAGAAAAACCCTACCAGGTAGCTCTGCTCTGTCTTATGGGGTTCCTATGAGTCCTACTCAACCTGATGGCACTGCGTTTGGGCTGAGGTAGACAACACCTGGATGATGCAAACGGTAAGCACATGCAGACTACCTGAAAGGGTGGAGGTTTAAGCCCACACATAGGTGGACTTTCAGAAGGCCTGGCGATTGACCTCCACACACCAGCCATCAAAACCACACAGCTGCTGTGGCACACACAGGGCGCTGTCATATGTGGGAGAGGCCTCGCCAAACAACACGTTAGGAGCCCCAGAGCAGAGCAAATGGAGAAGCACTGGGCTGCTAACCAAAAGGTTGGAACTCATGCTGAGGAGCATCAGAAGAAAGGCCCGGAGATCTGTTTCCCAAAGACCACAGCCATGCAAACCTTGTAGACCAGCCCTTCCGCTTCTCTACGCATGGGTCGCCAGGGGTCAGCATGGGCTCGACAGCAACTGAGTTGCTTTGGGGTTTGGGAAGATTAAATTTGGGCAATAGCTCAGTATCATAATTAAGGGCACGGGTTTTTTTGTTTGTATCATTTAATTGGGAGCTCTTACAGACGTCATAACATTCCATAGCTCAATCACATCAAGCAGCAGTGGACCATTACTACCACAATTAGTTTCAAAACACTTTCGTTCTTCTTGTACCCCTTGACATCAGCTCCCCTTGAGCCCCTCCCTCCCCCAGCCCTCCCCCCACCCAGGAACCCTTATTTATTTATTTATCTATCTATATATTTATTTTTGCCATGTCTTACCCCATCCATTATCTCTTTTCTCATACAATTCTGTTGTTCACTCCCCTTGAGTGGGGTTATGCAGTCATCCATGCTATCAGCCCCACCCCCTTCTTCCCATCATAACTCAAGACACTTTGGATCTTACATTGACCTTCAAAGAGCATTTTCAAATTCCACCATCTCTTCCTTAGTGTATAGCAATATCTTTCTTATTACTTGTCTCTCTGTGTATTTTTTTACCCTCAGGACTGTCCTGGAAGGGGATTCGAAGGGGAGCAGTTTGATCACCTGGCTGCTATGGGCTCAGATGTCCTGGGAAACTGCCTCAGCTCCAGCTTGGTATCTGCAATCAAAGAAGACAAGAGCTCCGCTCTGCTCTCCGGCCTGCTCTGGATTTCTGGCTTTGCTCACGGGTCCCCCAGCCCACCCCAGTTCTCCATCCTGCTCCAGATCTCCGGCCTGCTCTGGATCTCCGACCAGCAGTCACATACTCTCGTCTTTCCGATCTTCAGTTCCATACTTTCTGCCATCTTGGGTCCATCAGCACAAGCGCACTGGACCTCACCCCCATACTTTCCTATTTTGATAGAAAACTAACCCTGCTCATTAACAAATGCCAGGTGGAGAAATCGCCCACTGGCGCCCCGGGCCATGCAGGCACCCTGGGCCCAAGGGTGCAGTTTTTAGAGGCTGGGTCCCAAGGTTCAAACCCAGTCTCTGCTACCCACTAGCTGAATGGCGGCTTTCGGGCAAGTTGTGTATCATCCCTGGGCCTCCAGTTATTTTATTAGCAGAGAAAACAAAAAGAACCAGGGTCTTAAGGCCGTTGAGGATTAACTGGTTTATGCGTGTAGAATAATGTTTGGCATGTCATTACAGCTAATATAGGTGGTAACAATTACAATAGGATTCCTGCTGCCCCTGTCAGTTAAGTGTGGGACTGCTAACCAAGGAGTCAGCAGTTCAAAAGCATCAACCATCCTGAGGGGAAAATATGAGGCTGTTCCCTCCCAACAGATTTACAACTGCAAAACCCCTGTGCAGGGTCACTGTGAGCTTGAATCAACTCGATGACATTGCATTAAGCGGGATATTGAGTCTCCAAGACCCCACCTCCAACCCCCCCAACCTACCTTTCCCATCACTTTGCCAGTGAAACTCTTCTGATACGTAAAGGTTTTTTCCCTTTCTTTATGAGCAGCATGAATGTAACGGACTGTAATCTCTCCCTTTGCTCTCCTATTCATAGTTACTCATCTTCACTGATTCATATTCATTAGTAGATGACCAGAAAACACACATGAAAAATTATCACTGCCACGGAGTCGATGCCAACTCATAGTGACTCTATAGAACAGGGTAAAGCTGCCCCTGGAGTTTCCAAGACTGTAACTCTATACAAGATTAGAAAACCCACCTTTCTCCAGAGGGACTGCTGCTGGGCTAGAACTGTTGACCTTGTGGATTGCAGCCCAAGCAACCACCAGGCAAACCAAATGCACTGCTACCAAGTCAATGCTGGCTCATTGCAACCTTACAGGACAGAGTAGAACCAGCCCTGTGAGTTTCTGAAACTGTACATCTTTATGGGAGTACAAAGCCCAGTCTTTCTACCACATGGTCAGCAGTTCAAAACCCCCAGCATCTCCACAGAACAAAGACTGGGCTTTCCAGTCCCATAAACAGTCTCCAGTCTCGAAACCCGTGGGGTGGGGTGGGGGTGTCTCTGTGAGTCAGTATTGGCTCGATGACAGTGAATTTGGGTTTTGGTTTTTATTTTTCAGGGTCTCCCGCAGAGCAGCTGGCGGTTTCAAACTGCTAACCTTTCAAATCGCAGCCCAACTCACAACCACTACACTATCAGGGCTCCTACTACTCCACCTAGGCTCCTAAAGTATAGATAAGAAATATAGAAAACATAGATGAGAAATATTTCAGTAAATGATTACACTAAAGTTACACAAAACTCCACAACCAAAATAGAGCTGTTAACATGTTTGTGTATGCCCTTGCAAACTTTCCCTAGCATGTTGACACATATGTATATTCACAAAATGATATCATGCTTTGACTGTTTTTTAACTCAACACCATGCCATGTACATCAGTTCATGTTAGTGCATGAACATCATTCATTTCCAGGGGCTCTAACACATGCCCTGCCGCTGAATATTTCCAGCATGAATGTCCATTTTCTGTTCTTGGATATTGAAGCTGCTTTCAATTTTTTTTCAATATTGTAGGCCACACTGATATGGCCATTCTTTACACACACCTTTGAGCCCTTCCTTAATTATTGCTTTGGGGTAAATACTAAAGCATATCCGGTGATTTCGTTTATCTAAGGAGCTTCATGTGTGCTATGGCGTCTCTGCTGACTCAGTTGACCCTACAGGATGGAGTCGAACTGTAATCTTCACTGGCGCTGGGGGGGGGTTGAACTGCCAACCTTTCTGTTAGTTGCCTATTGCTTAACCACTGAGCCACCATGGCTCTCATGAAGACTCCTTTCCTGGTTCCATTTGATTATTCAAGTAAGCACCTGTGTTAAACGGGGCTCAACCAAGGACAGTTGTACATGTATGTATATGTTTGTTCTTGTTGTTGTTGGATGCCATCAAGTCAGGTCCAGCCCCTACAAAGCCCTCAGCCCACCTTGGTTTTATCCACCCTGATGTCCCCACCTAAATCGCTGGCACCCTCTGCTGTCTTTGCTCCCTTATCTTCAGTCCACGTGACTTATCCATCCTGCCTCCTTTCTCCGCTTCAAAGCTCACCTTAAATACCATGTTCCTAGAGGTCTTTCAGGATCCCGATTCTTCAGCACTGTGGTTCCAATTATACCGCAACTATTACAACTACCTCACAAGGAAGGGAAGAGCCAGCCAGGGTGCACTATAGCACTGATGAAACACACAACATTCCTCTAGTTCTTTAATGCTTCCTCCCCACTATCATGACCCCCCTTCTACCTTACAAATCCAGCTAGACCAGAGCATGTACACTGGTACAGTTAAGAGCTCTGGACACACAGAATCCAGGATAGATAAACCCCAATAATAATGGGAGTAGTGACACCATGGGGATGATGGAAGAGATACCATACCAAGTGGGGGGAGAAAGGGGTAACCAATCACAATGGTCAGCATATAACCACACACACACACACACACACACACAC
>NW_022111370.1:5821689-5825607 GCF_000313985.2 Echinops telfairi | reverse complement strand
GGTCCATAAGGAGGGGAAGGGAGGAGAGGGAGGAAAAATGAGGAGTTGATACCAAGGACTCAAGTAGAAAGAAAATGTTTTGAAAAGGATGATGGCAACATATGTACAAATGTGCCAGACCCAATGGATGTATGGATTGTTATAAGAGTGGTAAGAGTCTCCAATGAAATAATTTTTTAAACTACCTCTAGAAGGTATCATAATAATAGTTGCCTACCTGTAACATTTCTCTTGTGCCAGGCAATAGTCTAAGAATAGATTATGTCATTGGATCCTTTCAACAAAGCTATGAGGTGGCCTCATGACACGGAGAGATGGATTTAGAGGACAACATGCTGAGTGGAGTTAGTTCAAACTAACTTTGTCAGCCAAAAGGGCAACTATTGCAAAAGAACACTGTGATAAAAGAAAAAGATCAAGAAAAGGTGATCATACCAAAAGAAACAGACTTGGGTTGTTGCCAGGGGATGGCGAGGAAGGGAGGGAACGAGGAGTGAGATACTAAAGGGTTAACGGGGTGCAAGGGTAGCCAAGCAGGAGACGGGGGTAAGTGGGGAAGCTGTCAAGGAGCACAGGAGAACAAGGTAAGCTGTTGGGTGGTTTGATAAGTTGTTGAATGCAAAACATGATGATCTGATTTGTAAATCTCCACCTTATTCACAATAAAAGTTTGTTGCTGTTCTTTAATCTATGCGGTAGCTACAGGACTGGGATTTTCCAGATGAAGAAAGTGGCTTACGGCTTGCAGCTTGTCAGATCTCTAAATTGTGAGATTTTCTAAATCTTTGAGCTCTTACACAAAAATGTCAGCCGAGTACCTATCAGCATGGAGGTATAGCTAAATTTCTAACCTTATCTATCTGATTTGATGGATAAATTGTTTTCCCAAAACACTTAAGTCAGTCATCATTGCCGGGAAGAAAGAACAATCAGGTGCGGTGAAGAGCACAAGGCGTTTTCAGGTGACACCGTTTGAATAAGAATTTAGATAGAAGGTGAATTATAGATGGTTCTCAATTAAAACTCATGCCCCAGGACTTGCTCTCAACACCTTAATTGTCTTTAGCACCCACAAGAATTGGGAGACATTCAACTGATAGATACCATTTTAGTTTAAGTATCATGCCATTTCATCAGGTAGTTCGTATCCTGTAATAAAAATCCATGTTATTACTTGCTTTTACCCAGTTAGTCAAAAGGAAAATTGGAATCCCTGCCCAAAGGAGAGCGGAACCCAAAGCCACCCGGCAGTTCACGTGTACAGAAGCACATTCCATTTTTAAACTACTCCACAAGTAATTAGTTGAACCTAGAATTAGATTTGTTTTTATTGTCAGACTGTGGACGTAAACTTACTAGTGACTAAGTTCTTCAACTATAAAACCTTGACCAAAAACAATTTTTTTCATTGTTAATTGTTTAAACGGCAATAAAATAAAAAACAACGTTTTCATTTTCTTTCCAATCAACTACGAAACCTTCCCTCCATGACTTTCGCTAATTCACTTGGTTTCTAACAAAGGTAAAATCATGGAACAGGCAGGGCGTAAAACAAACAAACAAAAACCAGTTGCCATCAGTGAGTTCTGATGATGCCACCGAAACTGCTGACCTTGTGGTTCGCAGCCCAACCAGGCCCTAAATCCATGGACAGGGCCTGTGGGTGGATTTGAACCCCCAACTATTCAGTTAGTAGGCATGCTCTTCACATTTACACCACCCAGGAACTCTTATCGGCGGGCCCAAACTAGACTCAACTGCCATCAATTTTGAGTCACAATGACCCTGACTAGGGTGTCCATGGCTGTAAGTCTTTAGAGGACCACATAGCTCATCTTTCTCCCTTGCATGGGCTGATGTGTTTGAACCACCTACCTTACTGTTAACAAATCAATGCTTACCCAACAGATCCACCTAGTTAGAGGCTCCTAATTGCTTCAGAAGAAAGAGAAAGACAATTCCCACCCCTACGTTATCAATTTTCCTAGGTAACGTGGAGATATAAATATGATATTTATTCAGGAGCAAGCACGGTAACATGACAAGATAAATTGCAAACATCTCACTGTTTGGGCCAGTCCAAACTAGGCAGCCCTGTTTGGACTAAACTGAAGCAGGTCAGGCCCTGCACGTGCTTCCCTGCACATCCCAAAGGTCAGCAGCAGCCTCCAGATAAGATAACCTGTGAAACCAAATGTTCCAAGTTCAAAGAAAGCAGCAAGGAGTCCACAAGCAATTCTCCCAGACCCCATATGCTAATTTCCATAATTACCATACATTCCTCACCACCCCTTTAAAGACTCTCACCCCCAGCTGCCGAGCACGACTTCCCTGGCATGTTGGCCTAGCTCACAGAACCTCGTCCAGGAGCTTCCGGCCCCCCTGTCCTCCTAATAAAGCTATTTCTGCTTCTGTTCTTCCTTGTCCTGTCAGTTATGTCTGTCTTCCTCCCTGTACCTCAGTTTCACCTTTACACTCACGAATTTCTGAAATAAAAAGATGTCATCTTACATACCTCGTATCTCACTGTGTGTCCTTTGAATTGTGTGCCATTTTAATGCATTACCTCGAGAAAATTAACTTTCTGAAATTGAAATTTATTTCTGAAAAAATAAAGGAACTATTTTTAACACACCTCAATTTGTGGTGAATGGTGCTACATACCTGTGCACCCACATAGATTATCCTTATGCAAACTGCATGTTAGTCTCTCTCAGCACTTTCTCTGTGTTTCCTAGAGCTGATGTAGCAAATCACCACAAACCTGAGACAGAAGAAATAGTTCTGGAGACTAAGGAACCCTGGTGGTATAATGACTACATGTCGTGCTGTTAACTACAAAGACAGCAGTTTGAAACCACCAGCTGCTCTGTGAGAGAAAGATGAGACTTTCTACTCACATAAAGAGTTGCAGTCTCAGAAAACCACGGGGGCATTTCTACCCTGTCTATGGGGTCACTGTAAGTCAGAATGGAATCGATTGAAGTGAATTGTTTTGTTTTGTTTTGTTTTGTTTTGAGAAGAATCTTTGCTTACCCAGCCCAGCTTCTGAGGCAGCCATTCCTTGGCTTGTGTGGCCCCTTGAATGCAGTCTCCCCCTCTTTTCTCAGTGACTACCCCCTCTGCTCTGTTTCTCTTCTGTGCACCTCTGTGCCTCATATCCATCAACCTTTCTCTTATGCAGGGCTTCCAACCCTGTCAGGAAGGTTCCGTGATTGTCATTATAAACAGTGATATGTCACTTAAGTGTTGAGTAACAACAGGAGCTATTGTGTGTGGCCCTTTGACCAAAGACCCACAGCCATGCCCCACGCAAAGATGGACACCCACAGCCGTGCCCCACGCAAAGACGGACACCAACAGCCATGCCCACTCAAAGATGGTGGCACACCAGGCCACTTTGATGTGTGTTGCTCTCAGGACTTCCTGACAAAACAGCTGCTCTACAGAAACCCTGCTGCAATTCTTCCTCCTGAAAGTTTCAGGAGCCTGGCACTGGAGATGGTGCCGTTGGCAGGACTCTGGAGAGCAGCACACATCCAGAGGCAGTGTGGTCAGCCGCCATCGCTGATCACAGCACAGCTGATTGTTTCTGCTCAACCCACTGTCATCCGGTCACTTCTGACTCACAGTGACTCTCTGAGTGAGCATAGTCAAACAGAATAGAAGTGACCCTGTGGGTTTCTGAGACTGTAACTCTTTACAGGAGTAGAAAACCACATCTTTCTCCATGAAGTGGCTGGTGGTTTTGAACGGCTGACCTTCTGGTTAGCAGCCCAACTCACTATGCTACCAGGGCTTACTCGGGTCAAAATACTATGGGCATCAGGTTTGGTTACTATGCAACTCTTGTTGACAACAACAATTTCTTAACTGTTTTGAACTTATTTGAAGCCCCATCGTCAGATTTAGGGCCCA
>NW_022111370.1:5816453-5820763 GCF_000313985.2 Echinops telfairi | reverse complement strand
CCACACAGCTGCTCCAGCACCCAGGGCTGCATCGCAGTAGGTCCATGCAGCTTTTCCTCAGGGATGTCTTGCAGGAAAGCAGCCTTGCCAGCTGAAGCAGGGAACTGGCTAAGGCAGCTGCACCCTGGTCCGACCATCACAAAGCAAGATACTCGAGAACTAGAAAGGAAAGGCTCACCAAGCCACTTATCTCTCTGCCCTTCAATTAACCCCACATGTGTTTATCAGCCAGGTTGGCACAATAAACTAACTACCTCAATCCTTTCATAGATTTCTATCCTCAGAAGATATACAAGCCAGTTAGGATTTCATAAAGAGACGAGTCCTCATGGTGGCACAGAAAATGTTAGCTAGAGTCTGCCTAAACCTTTCTTGTAACGGTACCTCTGAGACATTATGACTTTTTCCGGTCTATCGGACCTCCATATAGGACACCCTCAATCAAACCCACTACCATCAAGTTGACTCCAACTCATCAGAACCCTATAGGACAGAGTAGAACTGCTCCATAGGATTTCTGAACCTGTGCATCTTTACAGACAACCCTTTCTCTGTCTGTCTGTCCTACTATGGTGGCTTGTGTGTTGCTGTAAGGCTAGATGCTCCAACTGGTATTTCAAATGTCAGTAGGGTCCAGACTAAGAACAGACAATGAAGAAGGACGCCGCTCCCCACTTCAGAGGAGAAAGCCACCGAAAACTTTCCACATAGCTTAAAAACACTGTCAGATACTGATGGCCTATAATGAATGGAAGTCATTCATTGTTGGAGATCATGCCAGAGGAGGGGCTCCTTGGGTCTGAGCACAATTAACATGAGGCGAAAGAGGAGCGGAGTTCTCAGAGAGGAGTCGACCATGATGAAATGAGTGGTGGAAAGCTTGTGGGAGTAGAGCCTTCAGGATCCTCATTTGCTGATGGAGCATGAGGTAAGGTAAGGAGAAACAGTTGCAACAACCTGCTAATGATCAGAACCTGGAATGTGTGAAGTATGAATCTAAGAAAATTTAAAGTGGCCAAAGATGAAATGGAATGCATGAAGATCAATAGCCTATGGATATTCTGTGGATAGCCTTGAGAACAATGGGAAATCTAGCATACTCGATTGTTGTGTGGACAGAACAAGGGAATGCTGCATGGTTTAAAACCAAGAAAGGTGTGTGTCAGGGTTGTATCATCTCACCATATGTATGCAATCTGTACACTAAGCTAATGGCCAGAGAAATGACTTCATAAAGAAGAAGGTGGCCTCAGTATTGGAGGAGGCATATTAACTTGCAATATGCAGATGACACAACCTTGCTTGCTGAAAATGAGGAGGACTTGAAATATTTGCAGATGAATTCAAGGCTTTTAGCCTTCGGTATGGATTATAACTCAACATAAAGCAAATCAAAATCCTCACAACTGGACCAATAGGTAACATCACAATAAATGGAGAAAAGGTTGAAGTGGTCAAGGATTTAGTCATCTTGCTTGGATCCGTAATCAATGCTCACAGAAGCAACAATCAAGAGGTCAAAAGATGCTTTGCACGAGGTAAATCTGCTGCACAGACCTCCTTTAGAGCATTGAAAAGCAAGGGTGTTACTTTGAGGCCTAAGCTGGACCTGACCCAAGCCATGGTATTTTCCATTGCTGCATGTATGTGAAACTTGGACATAGAATAGGAAGAATGAGGAAGAATCTATGCATCTGAATTGTGTTGCTGGAGAAGAATATTGAAAGTATCATGGACTGCTAAAGGGATAGATTGATCTGTGTTGGAAGAAGGATGGCCAGAATGCTCCATAGAGGTTAGGATAGCTAGACTTCATCTGATATAAGGGACATATTGTCAGGAGAAGAACATCACCTGCGGTAAAGTGGAGGGCCCGTGAAAAAGCATAAGGCCATCAAGGAGATGAATTGACACTGTGGCTGCAACAATGGGCTTAAGCATAGGAATAATTGTAGGACACCAGTGTCTTCATTCTGTTGTGCCTAAGGTCATTATGGGTCAGAAAAAACTTGACAGAGCTTAATACCAACAACAAAATCTTTGTGGAAGCACACCAACTCACCTCATCTTTCTCCCAGAGCTGATGGATTTGAACAATGATCTCTCAGTTAGCAGTCCAGTACTTAACTCCCTGCATATCTAGGACTCCGCCTCTATAAAACCCTAAAAGCTTAAACAAAAAAACGTGTGAGGCAGTCCTACTCCATATGGTCCTCCATGGATTTTGGATGGGTCAGATTCAACTCCAACACACCCAACCATATCAACACTGCAACACCCCCACAACTCTGCACTATAGGAAGCACTTTAAGAAGAATATACTGAGGAACGCTCATAGTAAAGTGGTTTCAGTATTGGGCTGCTAACCAAAAGGTGGGCTCTTTGAACCACCAGCCTCTCTATGGGTGGAAAATAAGAGTCTACTTCACTAAAGATTTGGAGTCTTGGAAACCCTCAGGAGTAGTTCTACTCCGTCCTGTAGGACCGTTATAGGCTGGAGTCAACTTGATGGCAGTGGTTTGATTAGGGGTTTTCTATCCTGAGATTCAGAGGACCAGAAATGTTGCCTTAAGGTCCCAGAGCTACAGTTAGAAATAAGATTTTAAAAGACTCTAGTGTCACTTCCACACAACCATGATGGGTGTTCTTTTTATTAAACCCCAGCTGGCTTGTATATTTTCCATGGATAAAAATTTATGAGAGGACAAAAACAGTAAACTTTCCCTCCATTTATTTTTCATTCCCTAACGGAGGGTGCTTGATTTCTTTCAGGTGTGAAGATGACAAAAAATCAAGATGAAGAAAGGTCACTCCATTCGTTACCGTTGTTGTCATTGTCATTGTTGTTAGGTGCTCTCGAGGTGGTTTCCCATGCCTAACAACCTGTGCACTGGGGGGGAAGGGCCAGCTCCCCACAACTAATTGTGGGTTCAATAGGCGCAATTATATGGTTGAGATTTTATATATATAATAAAGTCATAGAGAGCATGAGAGACAGAAGAGAGATTGAAGTAATGGAATCAGACACAATTCATGACAGCATGCTCACCTCAGCCCCCCTTGGTGGTCCTCATGGGGAGACCTTAGAGCAAGAGCAGGAAAGGCCCACTTTATTGCTAACCAAGGGATATAACTACATAGGGGGCATGATTACAGGTAACCACACATCACAGGAAAGGGCAGTACAATAGGTATACACATCATAGGAAGGTGATGTACAATAGGCATAAGCGTGACAGGAAGGGGATGAGCTAGGGGTGTGCACATAGGAATGGGAGGGACTAGAGGTATACATGTGGCAAGATGGACAGACCCTAGATTCATGATGGCTGCCTAACCTTGGTCACCCTTGGGTGGGCTTGACCTCTCAGGGGACTCCTACAAGGAAACAGTCTACTACTATCCTTATCAGAAGGTAGTGGGTCCTACTTGTTGTGGGATAAACAGTGGTGACTGCTTGTTCTAGATGGCTCATAACCCTTAGGGAGAATAACCCCTAACCTACTTCTGTTGACCTCCAAGTGTATAGTCATTCGCCACAAGTAGCAAGCAGCTAAGTTTGGCATGTATTTGGGGGAGACAACTTGGGAGAAATCTTTGTTTCCAAAGTGCACAAAAGAATGAAATGCCCAGTCCTGTTGAGTTCTCAAAATTGTTATTTGTGAACCCATTGCTGTAGCCATTGTGCCAATCTATCTCCTTAACGGCCTTTCTCTTTTTCAATGATCCTCTCCTTTACAAACCATAATGTCTTTCTCCAGAACTGTTCGCTCCTGATAATATGCTCAAAGCTTATGAAGCGGAGTCTGGCCATCCTCACTGCATTCTGGTTGCACTTCATCCAAGACACATTGGTTTGTTCTTCTGGCAGTCCCTGGTACTTTCAATATTCTCAGCCAGCTCCATAATTCAAATGCATCAATTCTTCTGTGGGCTCTCTTATTCGTTGTTGAGCTTTCATATGCATAGGAGAAGGTCGAAAATAGCGTAGTTCAAATAGGCCGCATCTTAGCCTTCAAACTTACATAACTTACAAACTTATCACTTTAAAGAGCTCTTGTATAGCTGATTTGTGTTGTGAAATGTATTGTTTGATTTCTTGAAGATTACTCCCATAGGCATTGATGCCAATTGAATAAAATGAAATCCTTGACACATTCAGTCTTTGTTTATCATGACATTGCTTATTGGTCTAGTTATGGGAAATTTTCTTTCCTTTTTTTTTGTTTGTGTGTGTATTTGTGTGTGCTACAATCATTTTTTATTAAATACTTTTATTGGGGCCTCTTGCATCTCTTATCACAATCCAT
>NW_022111370.1:5813989-5816353 GCF_000313985.2 Echinops telfairi | reverse complement strand
TGCCCTTCAATTAACCCCACATGTGTTTATTGGTCAGGTTGACACCATAAACATTAACTATCTCACCTGGTGACATAGTGGTTATGCAGAGTCAGAAAGCAGTTCAATAACCCTGGGCAGCTCCAAGGGAAAAAGGTAAGGTTGTCTCATCCTGTTAAGGATTGCAGTCTGAGAACCCTTATGGAGTGGTTGCACTCAATCCCATCGGGTGGCTGTGAGTCAGAATCAACTCCACGGTGGTGGGTTTTAGTGGATGAACGAGTTGGGTTTCTTTAGAAGCCACTGGTAGGATGGCGAGGAAGAAATGATGGACACTAAAGGATTGGGCAAGCCGAGCTTCAGAGCATAAGAAACAACCTACGCTGTGTAAAACAGATTCCTCAGAGCTATCCCAACTTCCTAGTCACGGGTAGAAGGCTGTTCCCACGAGGAAGGTCCCTGGCACTTTGGGTATGTGCTGCTGGAGGGCAGAGCAACCCGCCAAGGCTTGGCAAAGGCACCCCTGGCAAGGAGATGTATACACCTGCAGTTGGAAGTCCACAGAATACACAGAAGGGCTGGGGCATGTGGGCGGGGCACCAAGAAAATGGGCGTCACAGGCCAGGCTAGCATCTCACAGCCCTTACTGAGTCTGGAGTTTCTACAGTCAGAAGGCTAACCTTGGTGTCCCTCACAGACTCTCTTTTTGGGTTTCTACCACGTCCTAGTCCTAAGGAGTCCTGGTGGTGCTATAGGTTAGGCTCTGGACTGCTAACTGAAAGTTCGGTGGTTCAACCCCATAAGCTGCTCCATGGGAGAACAATGAGGCTGTCTGCTCCTGTAAACAGTTATAATCTCAGAAATTCTCTTTGGCAGTCGTTCTCAAACTTTGGGTCACAACCCCTTTGGGGGTCAAATGACCTTTTCACAAGGGTCGCTAGATTTATAACAGCAGCGAAATCACAATTATGAAATAGCAACAAAAATAATTTTCATGATTGGAGGTCACCACAACACGAGGAACTGTTTTAAAGGGTCACGGCATTAGGAAGGTTGGGAACCACTGCTCTATAGGGTCCGTATGAGTCAGCATCAACTTGATGGCAGTAGACAGGGCTTGGGTTTAGATACTACTTCTCATCCCAGGCACAGAACAAAATACCAAAAGGCAGTAACTTTGACATTTATTTTCTCTCAGATCAAAAGGTTAGAGGTCCACATCAGAGACTCAGCCATGCCCATTCCTCTCAGGCTTTGAGATAGAAATGGTTCTTTGCTTTTCTCCCAATTTCTAATGACTACAGCAATCCTTTACCTTCCTTGGCTGTGTCTTCCCAGCATGCCCCCTGTGGCATCTGTTTTCTCAAGTGTCTGTCTCTGTTCTTGTGTCTGAACTCCCCTTTTTATAAGACACCGCTCAGAAGATATTAGCACTGGGACCCATGCTCCTCCAAACCAAACTACCAAACTCCCCGCCATTGAGTCGATGCTGACTCATCGCGATCTTAAAGGACAGGAGAGAGCTGTCCCTTTTGATTGTCTGTAAAGACTAACTCTTTACGGGAATAGAAGGCCCCCATCTTCCTCCCACAAAACCGTTTCAAACAGTTTGCTGATCTTGCAAATCACCATGCCTCCAGGGCTCCACTATAACTTAAATGTAATAGAAAGATGTTATTTTCCCAAATAAGATCACATTCACAGGAATAGGGGTTAGGACTTTCAACATATTTCCTTGGGCAGCAGTTTCATCTGAAACATGGATTCACACTACTTCTAAAACCCAGAAGCCTCTGTGGCTTGCGCATCCTGGGCCCACTTTCCTTCTTCCCTCAGTGTTCACTACTCTGTCCCCAAAGGCACTCACTTCTCTTCTGACTTCCCCAAGTCAGGGAAGGTGTCAGGTTATCAGAAAAATAAAGCCAAAAGGGCAGGTCCCCTTCAGTCAACTTCCAAGCCCGTTGTCTTCCAGAAAACAGAGGAAAGTGAATTCTCAATGACCTTCTTGGAACACAGAGTGAAAACAAGGACAAAACATGGGCTCAAGTTCTAAATTGATGATACAAAATTCAGCCACTGGCCGGCTATCCCAGTGGTTGGCAGTTTGAATCCACCCAATAGCTATTGCGGAGAAAAGAGCTGGCAACGTGGTCCCAGACAGCTTGGCTAAAACCAAACCCACTGAAGAAACAAAAGTGACTTGGAAGAAGTCAGCCTCCATTTCATATACTTTCAGCTTGTTATCAGGATATCATGCAGCAAAAAAAAAAAAAAGAAGAAGAAGAAGAAGAAAACTCTTAATAAGATGGATTGACACAGAGGCTGCAATCACAGACTCAAACATAACAACAATTGTGACGATGGCACAGGACTGGGAAATGGTTT
>NW_022111370.1:5794502-5812613 GCF_000313985.2 Echinops telfairi | reverse complement strand
AAAGCCACAGAAACGCGTGTATATGAGAGAGTTTTATATAAAGGTAAGTGCACATCAAGAAAACATCCCAACCCAGTGCTGCCCAAACCCACAAGCCCAACATTAACCCATATGTCCGACACCGATCTATAAAGGCCTCCTCCATCTCACAAAATACAGTTAGGATTTCATAAAGAGACGAGTCCTCATGGTGGCACAGAAAATGTCAGCTAGAGTCTGCCTAAACCCTTCTTGTAACGGTACCTCTGAGACATTACGACTTTTTCTGGTCTATCGGACCTCCATATAGGACACCCTCAATCAAACTTTTTTGTGTGTGTGTGTGTGTTTGTGTGTGCTACAACCATTTTTTATTAAATACTTTTTTGGGGCCTCTTACATCTCTTATCACAATCCATACATTCATCCAGCGTGTCAAGCACATTTTGTAATTCATTCTGAGGGCTGTAGTCTCTGATCCTCATCAACAAGTGCTTCAAATTCTCTGCACTTTCAACAAACAAAGTTGTGTCACCTGCATATCTTGATTTGTTAATGATCCTTCCTAACCACAGAACAACAATTAGCAATAAAGTTTACACAGTCTCCAGGGCATATTTTCCACTCCACCCTGATGGTCTGATGGGTGTTCCCTTCATTAAATACCTAACTGGCCTATATATCATCCAAGGATAAAAATTTCAGCGAGAATGAAAACA
Organism: Echinops telfairi; assembly: GCF_000313985.2. NCBI lineage: Eukaryota > Metazoa > Chordata > Mammalia > Afrosoricida > Tenrecidae > Echinops > Echinops telfairi. The sequence continues at coordinate 5,811,915 of NW_022111370.1, read as the reverse complement.
ATACATTTTCCCTCCACTTTTTCCCATTTCCTAGAAAGGGATGCTTGAATTCTCTCACGCATGATGATGAGAGAGAAAATAAAGATAGAGAGAAGCCATTACGTTCAAGTGTTGTCATTGTTAGGTATCCTGATTGACAAAGCGAGGTCAATGGGGGACAAAGAACAGCCAAGTGAATCATCATTTGAGGTTAACATTCGGATAAGAACAGGATGTCCCATGGCTTTCATGGCCAGTGTGATAGTTTCTGGCTCCACAAGATTTCATCTTTTCTTCCTCTGCTCAGGAGGACTCCCTGTACTTGTAGTGAAAAGATCAGAGACTTGACAGACCTCAGTTCTCATTCCCGTGCTGCAGATGGCCAGCAGTGTGACCCCGAACAAACCATTCATTCACTCATTCCACGTAAGTTCACCAAGCACATGCTAAATACCAGGCTCTGGGCTATACCCTGAAGATACCTCAGACTGCAAAGCCTGCCCTCAGGGAAGTCTATGAGAGAAGCAAGGCAAGAAGCAACAAAACCACTAACATACAATTGCAAGGGAGGTTAACACTAAAATACAATTGTAAGGGAGGTTAACCAATGCTATCAATCTAAAATCGACCCTAATGGCTCTGGCCTGCTGGGAGTCACACCTTGTGAATCCGCCTCCACCTGAGTGTGAACTAAACCAGAACACAGCAATGGGGTAAAGGGTTACTTCATGATTTCCATCTCACCAGAAGATTTTCATCCTTCTTGGGTTTAAGGAAGTCGTCTGTCCCGTTAGAGAGGCCTAATTGGCAAGGAAACGAGGACAGCCTCCAGCCAAGAGCCGGGGAGGTGCACCTGCTCTTCCCACTGCACCCTCTGCTCTCCCTTCTCCCATCAAATGTCGCCTCTCCAGCGGGGATATCCCGATCGCCCTGTGCAACACAGAACCACACCAGATTGACCTTCTCGCGTAGCACAGTCACAATCTGAAAAGGTCAGACTGACTTGCTGTTGGCCTGTGTATTACCTAGAAATGTAAACTCCACGGGAGCACGCGCCTCATTTGTCTTCACTCTGTAGCCCTCATCAAGCCCAGTGCATAGCACATATTGGGTACTCGGGAGATGTCTTCTTAATCAATGAATGGCACCATAGGAAAAACGGAGGCGGGTGAAAGAGGAGAGTACCTAGACCAATTTACATGATTCCTGGCTTCTAGGCCAGCAGAGCGGAAGATACATTTAAGGAAGAAGGGGAGGGGTCCGTATTTTCTCATTCCCCTCATGCCATGTATTTAGCACGGGGCATTTGGGACAACTATTGTGCAATGATGGGAATCCCTAGTGACTCATCATCAGAACTCATATTAATAGCACACTTGTTTGGGTGAGTTTGGTTGAAATGGGAGAATTGGAACTTCCCCATAAGGGTTTTCTTGGCTATAATCTTTATGGAAACAGATTGCCTGGCCTTTATCCCATAGTGCTTCTAGGGAGAGGGGCTGGGGTGGGGGGCTTAAACTTCTAGACTCACTGTTGTTGTTTTTAACTGTCTTCAAGTTGATTCCAACTCACGGTGACACCATGTGTGCAGAGTAGATCTGCTCCATGGCATTTGCGCAGCTGTGATCTCTTGGAAGTAGATCATCAGGCCTGTATCCAAGGCACCTTTGAGAGGACTTGAACCACCGATCTTCCATCTAGTAGTTGAGTGAGACCATCTGGACTCCCCAAGAATGCATGAAGTTCCTTCATACAGGTGTTTTGGCTGTATATGCAATTAGTGAGGTTAAAAACCATAATTTATCAAAATTTGAAACCAAAAAAATCTAAACAACATGCAATAATTTTTAAAATAAATTCTAGTAATAACTCTTGAACCCCAGAACTTGAATTTGAACAAACTTTGATGATCAATCATCTCAAATTAGAGAGGTTGGGTGTTCAAGATCAGAGACCAAGCTACAACCCAAGTCTTCAGATCCACCCACCTGGGCACCATCTGCTTTGCCCACTTGGGACAGTATGATGCCACCAAGGGCACAGTTGGCAAGATAGTGCATCAAAGCAACTCACCCCAAGGCTAACAAAGTGTTTGGTCGATTTGGATGTGCAAATGCTGCCTCTTACTTTTATGATTTGCTTATTAACAAAAGATGTCTCTTAACACCAATAAAAGAGGATAGTTCCCAAACAGAAAAACAAAAGTCAAGCCTCACTTTACATCCGCAGAGCCCAGTTTGAGCTCTTTAATAGCCCACAACCAGATGTGTGTTTAAAGAAACCATCTGTTCCATTCGAGATGCAAAATAAGCCACATAAAAGGGAAACTCTCACCCCACATCCATCTCTGAATGGGAGAGGAAATAATCAGGTGTGCCATAAAACAGAAGTAGAAGAGATAGCTAGATATTTAAGCCACTAACACAACAGATATTGCAATAGATAGCAATAGATGTGGGTGTTTGATGGAGGTTGGCAGATGGAGCAGGTGTTCAGACTATATTGTTCCATGTGGCTCAATCAGAAGATGCTCAGTAACTGAGACTTTGGGAGCATCTGGCAGCCTGGTTGCCTTGTTACATCTACATACCCCAAGACCTATTTTGATAATATTATTTCTTCCCTCCATATCGAAACTCTCTCTTATTCCTTTCCTGTTATTGATTAAAAGTTTATGGCCATTACTAAGCTAAATATTCACCATGCTTTTGGTTAAATTCATTCAGAGACAAGATCACCAGGAAAGTTGCAGTTGCCACGTCTTGGAAAAATTGCTTCAGGAAATGTTTTGATGTGGCAGTATCCTCTTTAGATTTTCAAAATGGATTTGCTGCTGTTTTTAGCTGTCATTGGGTTGGCCTCCAATTCATGAAGACCACATGCACAATGGAGCGAAGTGTCACCTGGCTTGTCGTAAATAAGTAGCCATCGAAGAGAGGCACCAACTAAGTCCACATGGAAGAAGCACTACAGTCTGTGCGATCCAAGGATTTAAATAATAACATCCAAATCCTGAAGAGGGAATGGTATCAGAGCTTAAATTCTGAACAGCCAATTTGCAGAAGGCTATGTATGACAGATGTGTCAGTCCAGGTTGACTACAGAAACAAATCCAGAGACACTCATGTGTGTAGGAGAGCTTTATTTCAAAGAGTAACATCCCAGCCCAGTCCAGATCAAGTCTGTTGAGAAAACATCCCAGCCCAGTCCAGATCAAGTCTGTAAGTCTGATATTAGCCCATATTTCTGATACTAGTCCATAAATTCCTCCTCAGACCCACGCAGCCCATGCAATGATGCTGAATTCAGGAAAATCGCAGGGCAGTGGGTGGAAAGTCTTGTGGACCAAGTGGCATTGAAAGCATCTGAGTGCTAGTGAGGGGCTCCACAAGGCTCCTCAACAGGAATGTGAAGCAGAGAGAGAGTGTGGCCCACCTCCAGGGAGAAAGAGAGAAGTTCCCAGAATCCTCATGAGAAGGCCACACTCACAAGGAGGCATCATCAGTCTAGAACCCACCCCTGCCCTTCTTTGTCAAGTTGACATGAAATTATGTAACTACCACAACAGGAAAAAACCCAAATCCGTTTTCAGGATCCCCACATGGATTAAGCCTGTGGTGAATCACTTCTGATCATAGACCAGGATGGGAGTAGCCATGCTGTCAGGCAGAGAGCACTGTAAATAGATTATGGATAATGTAGGTAGGTTACAATGTAATGCCTTATCATTTGATCTCCCTTTTGACCCATGTTAAAGTTGCTTCAGTTTTTAATATTTTCTGCTTTCTTTTTTTTTTTAATCAATTTATTGGGGCTCATACAATTCATCACAATACATAGATCAATTGTGTAAAGCACATCTACACATTTGTTGCCCTCATCATTCCCAAAATTCGCCTTCCTCTTGGGTTCCCGGAATCAGCTCATTTTCCTTTTTTTCCCCTCTCCCTCCCTCCCTCCTCCCCCTCCCCCATGCACCCTTGATAATTCATAAATTATTATTATATCTTATATTACACTGCCCGGCGTCTCCCTTCACCTACCCCTCTGCTGCCCATCCCCCAGAGAGGAGGTTATATGTAGCTCCCTGTGATCAATTCCCCCTTTCTACAGCCCCGTTCCCTCCTGGTATCGCCACTGTCACCCCAATCCTGAGGGGTTCATCTGTCCTAGATTCCCTGCGCTTCCAATTCCCATCTGTACCGCTGTGCATCATCTGGTCTAACCAGGTCTGCAAGGCAGAACTGGGGTCCTGGTAGTTGGGGGGAGGAAGCGTTCAAGAACTAGAGGAAGGTTGTGAGTTTCATTATTGCTATACTGAATCCTAAGTGACTCATCTCCCCACTACCCCTCTGCAAGGTATGTCCAGTTGTCTAGAGATGGGCATTGGGTCTCCATCGCGCACCACCCTCATTGACGAGGATATGATTCCCCACCCCCACCCCTTGGTGTTTGAAGCCTGATCCCTTTGGCCCTTCATGATCGCACATGTTGGTGTGCTGCTTCCATGTGGGCTTTGTTGCTTCTGGGCTAGATGGCCGCTTGTTTACTTTCAAGCCTTTAAGTCCCCAGACGCTATAGGTCTCAATAGCCTCTGCTTTCTTTTTTATTGAGATTTTTCTGTTTTGCTTTGTAATTGTTGTTGGGGGTTTTGTTGTTTGCCTCTTGTCTGTGTTTTGTGCCATTTTCTGAATATGAAATTCAGGATAATGAACATAGCAATGGAGGATGGGAGAAATGAGGAGCTAGCAACCATGAGTATAAGAAAGAAGAAAATATCCTGAAATTGATTGTGGCGATGATTGCACGACTCTTCTTAATATGACGGAACTATTAAATTGTATGATATGCCAATAAAATTATTTTTTTAGTGCTGCTTGGTTCTGTGCCATCCCCATGATCCTTTGCAGGAAGAATCTTTGTGATCCATAGGGGTTTCACTGGCTGATCTTCAGGAGTAGATTGGCAGGCCTTTCTTTCTAGTCTTGCTTAGACTGGAAGCTCCCCTGAAATTTGTTCAGCACCATAGCTTCAGGCAGGCCTCTACTGACAGACAGGTGGTGACTGTGCACGAGGTATATTGGCTAGGAACTGAACCCCAATCTTCAGTATGGAAAGCAAGAATTCTACCATTAAACCTAGTTCAATTTTGTTTTTCATACTATGGTCAGAATCATCCTCCTCCCTATGGAAAATGCTCTTGCTACCCGATGAACTCAATCAATGAACCCACACTCAAAAATGTAGGCCCACTTGAGTTCTTTGCTAAAATTCTATTTCCAGGAAGCAAGGCTTATGGTTATAAATAGCCTTGAATCAGGAGAGCTTGCAATATTGTTGGTAGGTGCTATCGAGTCCCCACCCATAGGGGCCCTATGCACAACAGAATGAAACACTGCCTGGCCCTGTGCCATCCCCACAATTGTCCCCATGCTTGTGCCCATGGCTACAGCCACTGTGTCCAGGGCCTTCTTCTCCTTTACCTCTTTGGAGGGAATGAGAACCTACGCTTGAGGGAATCATCAAAGATGAGGCCTAGGTTATGCTGGAGCTTTCCAAAGGAAGCGAGGAGGAAGGATGTCAGAGAGGAGCAGCAGAAGTGGGAAAAGCTTATTGCTGTTTCTTTGCTCTTGCTTGCTATCAAGTTGACTCAGACTCCTAGTGACCCTCCGTGACAGAGTTGCTGTTGTGGTTCGGTGCCATCCAGTCGGTTCCAAATCATAGCAACCCTATGTGCCCCAACAGAACAGAAGAGCTGATGCATTTGAACTGTGGTGCTGGAGAAGAATATTGAAATATCATGGACTGCCAACAGAACAAAATACTATGTCTCGGAAGAAGTGCGCCCAGGGTGCTCCTTGGAGGCAAGATGGCAAGACGTTGTCTCATGGACTTTGGACATGTTGTCAAAAGAGACCAGTCCCTGGAGAAGGACATCATGTTTGGGAAAGTAAAGGGAGGAGAAAAAGAAGAAGGCCTTCAAGGAGATGGATTGACAGTGGCTGCAACAACCAGCTCGAGGACAGGAATAATTGTGAGGATGGCACAGGACCGGGCAGTGCTTCCATCTGTTGTGTGTAGCGTTGTTATGGGTTGGAAACAATATGATGATACCAAACAACAATGGGAACCTGGACACAACCAAACTTTGCATCTTCCAATCTTCCTGTGGTCCACTGACCACCAATGACCCACCTCCCTTTATGACTACTCTTCTTTTCTCTACATTTGTTCATCCTTTGGAAAAATCTAATAACTTCCACAGCAGTCTTGTTCCAAAGCCACACCGGAGGACCACACACCTACCTCCCAGCACTTCTACACCTGAGAAATATTTGAGAAAGACTCTGTACTGAGAACTGTAGAGCCACAAGAGATGCTAGAGTCATGGTGGAAAATAAATGACCTTGGGGATTACACACACACACACACACACAATCAATCAAAAACTGTCCTGTTCAAAAGAGGGCTGAGGAACCATTTAATGTATTTGTGATCACTGTGATCATCTTCAGTGTTGGCAGTTCAAACCCACCAGTCTCTTTTTACAAGGAAGTAAGGCTGTCTGCTTCTATAAAGATTTACAGTCTTAGAAACCCTATATTGGGTAACTAGGAGTTGGAATTGTCTCGATGGCAGTGGGTTTGGGGTTGGAGCAATAGTTCAGAGCACAAACTCTAGAATCTGACTGCCGAGTGCAAATTAGCTGTGGGCACACAGGAAAAGCATGTACCCACATGGAGCCTCTGTTTTCTCATCTATAAATGAGAAAAATGCTATAAATAATATTTATACATATAGTTATGGCACCTACATGGTTGATACTACTTAGTTATATCAAAGAATCCCTGATGGTGCCGTGCTTGTAATACTTGCATGCTAACTGATACGTTACTGTTCAAACCCACCAGCCACTTCACAGAAGAAAGATGTGGCAGTCTGCTTGCATAAAGATGTACAGCCTGGACCTATTGGAATTGATTTTTGCCGGGGAGTAGACTATTCCAAATAGATAATGATTTTGATTAAAAAATAATGGAATCACGTGGTAGACAAAAGGATTGCTTTTTAAACAGGTGGTTCCCTAGTTGGGATGGTCTCTTCCTGTGTGGAGGTGGCTTCTAGGTAGATTGGAATTGATTGTGCTAGAACTGAAATGCTTTCAGAAGTTACATGCCAAGCCTAGCATTTAGCTCCATATATAAAGCACTGGTAGTGGAGTGGTTTGCAAGTTGGGATGCTAGGTGCAGGGTCCGCCCTGTGAGACCACCAGCCAATCCCCAGAAGAAGGGTGAGGTTTTCTACTCTGGTGGAGGTTTGCGGTCTGTATGGCCAACAATGGTAGTTCTGCCCTGTCTTATAGGGTGGCTGTGGATCAAAATCCACTCGATGGCAGGGAGTTTGTTTGGGGGTGGCGGTGTTTGTTTTCATTTTGATTCCAAATGTTGACGCCATCTGTTTCCAAAGTGCTTATACCTTGACTTGAACCGCCAACCTTTTGATTCATGGCTGAGCGCTCAATTGTTCACACTAGTCAGGGACCATTTAAGGACCCATGCATTAAAGGGTGAGTGTTTTCTGTCAGTGTCATGCATTGCTTGCTATGTCACGAGTCAACTTCCCTTAGAAATGGATGGGCCTTTTCTGGGGCTGCTAATCTTTTTCTGTTGGTCTTTCATGTCTTCTTATAATGATTGTGATGGTCAGGGATTATGTCAACTAGACACTCTTGGGTAAAGATAAGGGTGGAGCCCAACCTATCATTTGGGCCACAGTCTGATGACACCTCCTTATTGTCATAGCCTTTTGTAAAGAGAGAGAGACTAAGCAGAGCCAAATTCTCTTTGGCCCATTGCCTTCTGCCAGAGCTGGATCTTGTTTCTGGTTCCTCAATCTCCGCTTACACTGCCTGCCAATCCAGGGGCCATCAGCGGACTACCAATGGTGGATTCATTAAGCCAACTTCAGACCACTGCAGACACCAGCCTGTGCCCACCCCACCCCACCCACCCCCGCCACTGTCCCTGCCTCATCACCTTGCTTCCTGTTCATCAGCTTCCATGAGTCAGAAAAAGCCTCACTTGAGCTGAACTTGACTTACCTATTTCTACAATTAGGTGAGCAATTTCTTGATATAAGTCTCTTTCTCTATATACCACACACAAGCCTCACTGGTTTTGCTTCTCTAGAGAACCCTTAATACAATGATACTTTATTGCTTAGTCTATGAAAGCTCAATTTATATGTATTTTTAAAAATGTATACAGGATTGGAAATCTGGTGGGTCATTTTACCCTATTCCATGGGATCTTTTGGAATGTACTTGACAGCAATTGGGTTTGGGTTTGATAGTTATCAGCGTGTTCGACTGGGTTTTCTAGAGAAACAAACCAGCAACACTCATATACGTAAAAGAAAGAAATTATGATTAAGAAAGTGGCAGGCACTGTCACGGAATGGGCAAGCCCAGTCCCACCCATGTCTGTGGGTCAGATGCTAAGCAGGAGGTCCTTCCTGGCTTCCACAGCTGCTAGACAATGAAGCAGGAAGCAGGAGGATGAGGCAGAAAGATAAGCAGGCAGTCGTCAGCATAGCAGATTGCCAACAGCTCCTAGGGTTAGCAGGCCACATGGCAGGCTGCTGGCCCAAGTCTCAAGAAAGCAGATCAGAATCTGGACCAGAAAGAAAAAGAAGAGAGAATACATTCTTCACAGAATCTATCTATAGATATGAAAAAAGTTACATCTCCATAGAGAACCCATCAGGCTCTGACCTGAATGACAGATTGACTCCACCCATATCTTCTTAGAAGTGTAGACAAGTGGATACAAAACCTAATGGCCACAATCAGCAGTAGCAACAGCGTGTTTCAGATCTTATCTGAGTATGTGGCATTGTGCACCTCTGAACAAGGTGGCACCAAACCATGTGTACTCTCCAAGGGGGTGTCATGATGTTCCTGTCTCCTTTTTGTCCTTGGGACATAGGGACACCTCTCCCTCCTTTTGACTGCCTTCCAGTTGCATTCCACATGGCTCTGAGGGTTTGGAAAGAGATAGCACAGGTCTCTGAGTTGCATGTAAAGCAACAATCTCTAGACAAAGAGTGATTGAGGCATCTTCTGCGACTGAAATGACATGAATTTGGTGTGTCCTCTCTTTTCTCAGAGCTTTTCTGTCCTGCTACTTGAGTTGATAGCTAAGTTCAAAATAACTTAGAAGTTACCACTCCATTCTTAAAAACACTCAAGGACAAAAGAGCTTACATGACGAGAGAAGAAAGAGAAGTATCATGCAAATGATTTCTATCCACTCTGCCCATATATGTTTACAGGTCAGACTACTGGCATCATATGTACAAGAGTGTCTGATCAATGTTCCTTACCTTGAAATGAACGTTTTGAGAGAGCCAGCAAATTGGTGAGCCCAATTGTGGCAGTTACATAATCTGTCGACTTGTGAAGGGGTGGAGTCTAGCCTGTCAATCAGGTCATAGCCAATGATGAGGCCTCTGTGTGGGTATGGCCTTCTCCTGAGGATTCTGAGAACTCCTGTCTTACTCCCTGGAGGCAAGACACACACTCTCTCTCTCTGCTTCATCTCCCTGTGAGACATTCCTCTTGACAAGCCACCTGGAGGAGCCACATGGAGACCCACACCAGCGCTAAGATGCTTCCACCATCACTGGATCCACAAGACTTTCCACCCCACTGGCCTGTGATCTTCCTGCACTCGGCATCATTGCATGTGTTGTGTGAGTCTGAAGAAGCATTTATAGACTGGTATTGGACATATGGGGTAATATCAGACTTATGGACTTGATCTGGACTGGGCTGGGATGTTTTCTCAATATATAATTGCTCCTTGATATAAAGTTCTCTCTCAGACACAGTTGAGTGTCTCTGGATTTGTTTCTCTAGTCAACCCAGACTATCACACAAAAGCCCACATCTCTATGACATTTCCAGAAGCCCCATAGTCACTGATAAGCAGCAATCCTGAAGACAGAAATCCTGATTGTGCCAGAGAGTCTTCAGTCAGTAGCCTTCCCTCTTCCTCTCACTAGCACCGTCCAGGCCTAGCACAGCTGGACTGGCCTAGCTGAGTACTGAAACAAAAAACAATTGTCAATGAGACAATTTCAACACCCAACATATTGCAGAATGGCACTACATTCCATAGAGTTTGCCGTGGTTGGGTTTTGTTGGTGGTGGTGTTTGCTTGTTTTTTTGGAAGTACATCATCCGACCTTCAGCAGTGGACTATAGGCCTGAGTAGGGAAGTAATTAAGCATCAAGATTCTACAGTCTAACTCATACTGAGTTCAATTTAAATGTGCCGCACCTCTTACAAGCTCTGTGATTGTGGACCATTCACCTTACTTATCTAAGTGTGCATTTCTTCACTGGGCAAAATGAAGATAGTACTAGTACTCACGTCCTTCGCTCATTCAGAAAGCAGTGCCAGGTTGGGGCCCTTGGGACACAGTTGAAATTAAAACAACGTCCTTTTGCTCCTTCAAGCTTAGATAGTTAACAGATGGAGACAGACAACACATGCGCAGCAAAGTAATGTAATTTCAGATGGTGGCAAGTGTTGTGAAGAATGAGGAGTAAATGGGATCATCATCATTGTTGTTGTTGTTGTTGTTGCTGTTGTTAGGTGCCTTCAAGTTGGTTCCTATTTACAGAGACCCTGTGCATAATGGAACCTAACACTGCTTCATGCTGCACTATCCGCACAATTGTTGTTATGTTACAGTCACTCCTTGACAATCTTCCTCTTTCTCTCTCACCTCCCAGCTTTCTAAGAATAATATCTTTTGAGTCGGGGACTGGTGTCTCCTAACAGCATGAAATGAGATTTCTGTGAAATGAAGTCTTGCCATCGTCACATCTAAGGAACATCTGGCTCTACTTCTCCCAAGACAGATTTGCTAGTTCTTTTGGCAGTCCATCGTATTTTCATTATTCAATATTCTTCACTGACAACAGGATTCAAATGTCTCCATTGTTCTACAATCCCCCGTATTCAGTACCCAGCTCTCACATGCATATGAGGTGATGGAAAATACCATGGCTGGCGGCAGGCATGCCTTAGTCATCAAAGTGACATCCTTGCTCTTCAGCACTTTCAAGAGGTCTTGTGCAGCAGATCTGCCCAATTGTATATGTCATTTGATATCTGCACTGCTATTTCCATGAGTATTGATCGTGGAACCAGGTAAAATTAAATCCTTGGCCACTTCGATCATCTTTCCATTTATCATGATGCTGTCCACTGGTCTAGTTGTTTGGTTTTTCTTTACATTGAACTGTAGTCCATACTAAAGTTTGTAGTAGGGTGCATCCCATCCCTGTTGAGTGGCATCTTATAAAAGGAGAAAACAGACATGGAAACAAAGTCACATGAGTACAGCAGGTGACGGTACATCCACAAGATGGGAAACAACAGGAGATGCAAGTAGCCTGGGTTACTGGAAACTGAGAGAAGCGAAGAAGAACCTTTGTGCTGACAAGAAGATGGCTCTGCTGACCCTTGACTCTTAGTCTCTAGAACTTTGATACAATAAATGTCTGTTCTTTAAAGCCAACCACTTTGTTATTTGTGGTATTATGTGATAGCAGCCACAGGAAATTATATCCTGATTTGGAATTCTTGCTAGATGCCTTTGGGTCAATTCCAAGTCACAGTGACCCAATGTATAATAGAATGAAACACTGCTGTGGTAGTTACATAGTCTAGTGTCAACTTGAGAATATTAAGAAGTGAAGGGGTGGGGAGTTTAGCCTGTCAATCAGGTCACAGCTTGATGACCTAATTTGGAGGCACAATGGAGATAAATCACTCACTGGAGGCCAGATACACTCACTCCCTACGAGGCATTCCTGTTGACAAGCCACATGGAGCAACACTGATAGAGCCAGAGCCCTAGAGCTGGAGGAGCCACATGGAGACTCACACCAGTGCTGAGATATTTCCACCACCACTGGATCCACAAGACTTTCTACCCACTGGACCTGTGATCTTCCTACATTCAGCATCATTGCATGGCTGCGTGAGTCTAAAGAGGAATTTATGGACTAGTATCCACATATGGGGTAATATTGGACTTAAGGACTTGATCTGGACTGGGCTGGGATGTTTTCTGAATGTACAATTGCTCTTTGATATAAAGTTCTCTCTTACACACATATGAGTTGTGGTAGTTACATAGTCTGGTGTCAATTTGAGAATTAGGGGTGTAGGGGTGGAGTCTAAACTGTAAATCAGAGATAGCCAATGGGACCTCTGTGTGGGCATGGCCTTCTCCTGAGAATTCTGGGAACTGTTGTATTTTCCTCCTTGGAGATGGAAGAACGCCTCTCTCTCTCTGCTCACTCCGTTGGAGACGTTCTACTGACAAGACACATGGCACTACACTGATAGACCCTGTGCCCTGGGAACTAGAGAAGCCATGGGGAGACCCCTGCCAGCACTCAGATACTTACAATACCACTGGATCCAAAGATTTTCTACCCACTGACCTGTGATTGTTCTGCGTTTGGCATCAGTACATGTGTTTCATGAATCTGAAGAGCACTTTATAGATTGTTATCAGCTATGTGGGCTAATATTGGACTTAAGGGCTTAGACTGAACTGGGTTGGGATGCTTTCTTAATGTACAATACAATTACTCTTTATATAAATCTCTCTCTTATACACATATGAGTTTCTATGGATTTGTTTCTCTAGTCTACCCGGACTAACCCAACCGCCCAGTCCTGCACCACCCTCACAATTGTTCTTATGTTTGAGGCCACTGTTGAAGCCACTGTGTCCGTCCATCTTGTGGAGGCCCTTCCTCTCTTTCGCTGCCCCTCTACTTTACCAAGCATGGTGTCCTTTTCCAAGAACTGGTCTCTCCTGATAACACGTCCAAAGTACAGGAGATGAAGTCTCGCCATCATTGCTTCTAAGGAGCACTCAGGATGGACTTCTGGTTTGGGAGGTAAGATTATATAACCTAAACTACAGCGGGTTGTTGTGAAAATAATACTAAATAAATGCTTCTGAAATACTGAATAGCACGAATATTAAGATCGTAAATGTTCTATTAAGATTTATAATTGCCTTTCTGGGTATCACCACCAGAGGGCAAAATCATTCTTCCAGTACTAGTGTGCCAGGCCCTTGGCTAATCTTACATGTCATTTTTCTCTAACACCTAAAACAAAAAGGGCCTTAAAGAACAGATAGCACAGGCTAACTGTACTATCTTTGACAAAGCTGAGGCTCAAAGAGCAACTGGCCTAGAGTCACACAGCCCCTAAGTGGCGGAGCCTGGCAGGCTCGAGTGCCTTTCCCTTTAAGTCACTCTGCCACTCTGTTCACACCAAGTCCTTCCAAAGGCAAGAGAGCGGGGAGATCAATAAGTAGGAAGAAGGGAAGAGAAAAATCCATTGTAAGTTCATGATTCACACTCCGGAGTCAAACGCACCGATGAGCTCCAGAATGAACTCCTCACATCAAGAGGAAATTCTTCAGAACTCTGGCCAGAGACAGGCTGGCTATCCTGGGGCTTCAGGCCTCTCAAAGTCCCATGAAATCAAAGCTCAATGTGACACTTCAGAGCCGTGAAACAGAACTGACAGAAACACTTCCTCAGGGCCCCCTCAGGACAGAAGTAAGTGGAAAGGGTCACTCTGTGAACTTAACTTGAGATTTGATTTTCTGTAAATAACACTCTAGGTAGTTCCCCTTGACTTCCAGAAGGCCCATTTCCCCCAGAGAGGCAGAGAAAGCTCCCACAAGCCTCCATTTCTGAAATCTTAGGAATTCAACCAATGCTGCATCTTATTGATCATCACCTGCCCAGAGAGGCAGGACAGGACACTCTGACTGAGACATGGGGTATGAGCTAGCTCTGAGGAGAAATTAGCAAGCTGCCTAGTGAACACAAGTCCCTGGTGATGTCATGGTGAACTTGAATGATGGTTCCTGGAAAGGTTGGTGGTTCAAATCCACCCAGAGGTGCCTCTGAAGAAAATCTTATTGATTTACGCTTTAAAAAAATGAAAAATCAGTTACTAACAATTCTGTGGAACATAATTCTACTCTGACATGCAGAGGGTTGCCATGACTTGGAGAAGACTCCACAGCAACTGAGGGTTCGAGTGAGCACAAACCCTCCAAACTGACTCTGGAGACAGAAAAGGGGAGGGCAGAGTACAAGAGTTTAAGGCATCAGAGACAAATACTGTTACGTGCATAGCCGCGCAACAATAATGACAGCACTAATCTATGAGTGGATACAGAGATAGATACACACACTGAACAGGCCTGGGCAAAAGCATGGAGCTAAAACCACAAATAGAAGTAGACAGGCTTGACAGAGTACATTTCTACATATTTATTTGGATGTGCCACAAATATAGCCATGAATATAGCAGAGTATTCAGGGGGAAAGTTATGAAAATGTCTTAGCCGTAACCAAAAGTAATTTGAGGGAATGGATTTCTGGGCCTGGGGCTTAGGCACTGTGTTGGATGACACCAAGGTCAATCAGGATGACATAGCCCACAAAGACAATGTGGGCTACATCCTTCTCTAGTGAGTAGCTACTGGGGTCTTAAAGCTTGTGGGGAGCCAACTACGGTATAACTACTGGTCTTTCCCCATCTAGAGCAAAAGGGAGTGAAGAAAATGACTTTTCCAAACAAGCCTCAGCTTCCATGACCCTGAGATCAGCAGACCTAGATGGTGCCCAGCAGCTACTATGACCAGCTGATTTGAAAGCGATCACATTACAAGATCCTGAAAAGAGTGGGAGGAAACTGTGGAACAAAACTTTAAAAAAAAAATTTTTTAACCATGTTGTGTTAGTCTGGGTAGACTAGGGAAACAAATCCAGCAACAATCATATATGTGTAAGAGAGAACTTTATATCATAGAGCAATTGTACTTTAAGAAAACATCCCAGCCCAGTCCAGATCAAGTCCATAAGTCTGATATTAGCCCATATGTCTAATACCAAACTATAAATTCCTCTTCAGACTCACGCAACACATGCAATGACGCTGAATGCAGGAAGATCACAGGCCAGTGGGTGGAATGTCTTGTGGATCCAGTGGCAGTGGAAGCATCTCAGTGCTGGCAGGGGTCTCCGTGTGGCTCCTCCAGCTCCAGAGCTCTAGCGTAACTCCATGTGTCTTGTCAACAGGAATGTCTCATAGGGAGTGAATGTACTTGGCCTCCAGAGAGCTATTTATCTCCTTCACACCTCCAAATGAGATCATCAAGCTGCAACCTGATTGACAGGCTAGACTCCACCTCTTCGCAAGTTGACAAGAGATTATGAAACTGCCACACATGTTTGCCAGTCAGATGGAGATTGGTAGAACCTCCCAGACTGTGGTCCTCTGTCATTCTTAAGGTCTGAAACTGGACTCACCCAAGTAGCTAACGTTTTAGCCAAACCATAGACCGGTCTTATCCTATGAACAATAACACTACGATGGTACAAATGCCTTAGAATACTAACTACACCATTCAAGATCAAAATGACAGGCTTTGGGTACAAAGTTCCAAAAATAGGAAGTGCTAAAAGAAAAGGAGGGGTGGAGATGGGAAGCATGGGGAGGAGGTGGGGTGAGTAATGTTTTATTGCAGGGATTGCAACCAAGGACACAAAACAAAAATGTGCGTGTGCCTGACACTGGGTAAGTATTTTGTGATGAGGCTTTTTTGTCCTTATAGATAGTTGTGGCTAGAGGCCCAGAATGGACCAAAAGGGTAAGCACTCAACTACTGAAAGGAAGACTACAATTCAAATCCACCCAGAAGCACCTTGGAAGAAAGGCCCAGGAATATGCGTCTAATAAATCAGCCAGTGAAAGCCTGTGACACACAGTTCTACTCTGAATTACATGGGGCAACTCTACAATATCAACAACACAGCAACTGGTAGTAGAGACCAAATGCTTGCTGAGTGACTAATGGACAAGGTAAATGATAAAATAGATTAGTAACTTAAAACTCTAAGATCTTCATGATATGATCCCTACTTACACCTCCAACCTTGCTTTCTCATCTTCCTGCCCCCTCCTCAACCCCAAGGTCCACTCTGGCTAAGCTCCCTTCAGTATCATGAAATCTGTGTGTTCTTGACCTTGACTCCCACCCCATGCCCTACATCTCCCACCTTGCTGCCTCCAGGAAGCCTTCCTTGACCCAAATCTCCATTTGGTGACCTTCTCTGTACTTGTGCACATCATTTCATCTCATAAGCTCAGATTCTGTTTTTGATGGTGTCTTTAATATGTCCACGTTTCCAATGTCAAGTGAGACCGTTGAAGGTGAACCTGGGCCTTGCTTTCAGCTAGATAAAAGACATAATTAAAAGATCTGTCTTGAAGTACAATGTTGATAGGATGCACATACAAGGAAGCCCAATGAATACAACTCTTGTGAACATTTACTCACCAACCACTAAACCTCGTGATGAAGAAAGTGAAGAATTATACCAACATCTTCAATCTAAAATTGGTCAGACAAGCGATCAAAACACATTGATTATTATTGGCAATTGGACTGTGAAAGGTGGAAACAAAGTGGGCAGCATAGTAATTGAAAAAATATAGTCTTGGTGATAGAAACAAAGCTGGAAATGGCATAATAGAATTTGGCAAGACAAAACATTTTTCACAGTAATCCCTTTTTTCACCCACATAAATGGTGAGTGTGCACGAGGACCCTGTCAGATGGAATACACAGCAATCAAATTGACTGCATCTGTGAGAAGAGATGATGAAGAAGCTCAGTAGTAGCAGCCAAAAAAGGTGGGGAGCCAACTGTAGAAAAGAACATCCATTTCTCCGCTGGAACTTGAGGAAAATTAAAACAAGTCCACAAAAACCAAACCATGACCTTGACCATATCCCTTCTGAATTTTAAGAACAGATTTGACACAGTGAACACTAATGACAGAAGACCTGATGAGCTGTGAGATGGCATCAATATCTTTCATGAAGAAAGCAAAAACTCACTAAAAAGGTCATAAAAAAGATCAAAATGGATGTTAGAAAAGACTGGACCATGCTCTTGAATATGAAGAAGTTCAAGAAAATGGAAGACGTGATGAAGTAAAAGAACTGAACAAAACTCTCCAGAGGACAGCTGTATTAGTCTGGGTTGACTAGAGAAACAAATCCAGAGACATTCATGTGTTTGTAAGAGAGAGCTTTATATCAAAGAGCAATTGTATATTGAGAAAACAGCCCAGTACAGTCCAGATCAAGTTAATCGTTCCAATATTAGTCTATATATCCGATACTACTCCACAAATGCCTCATTAGTCTCACATAGCACCTGCAATGAAGCCAAATGCAGGAAGATAACAGGTCGATGAGTGGATAGTCTTGTGGATCCAATGGCAGTGGAAGCATCTCCAGAG
>NW_022111370.1:5791859-5794402 GCF_000313985.2 Echinops telfairi | reverse complement strand
ATAGGACATGGAGCCCCTGTGCCCAACTGTCTGTCTGTCTTTCATATTTTCCACAATCACAAAGTCGCTCCTGAGGACCCATCCAAGTGTTGGGGATCCCCTCGCCCTGACAAGTGAGGATGGCTAGGCTTTGTCTCAGGTCCTTCACCATGTCCTCAGGAGAGATCAGTCCCCGGAGGAGCACGTCCTGCTTGGTAAAGTAGAGGGGCATCGAAGAAGAGGAAGGTGCTCCAGGAAGGGGTTGACCCTGGCTGCTACCATGGGCTCAAACAGAACAACTGTGAGGGTGCTGAGGGACTGGGCTGTGTTTGTTCTGCTGTGATAGTCTTGTGGATCCAATGGCAGTGGAAGCATCTCCAGAGCTCTGGCTGCCATCAGCATGGCTCCATGTGGCTTGTCAACAGGAATGTCAAGCAGAGAGAGAGTGCAGCCCACCTCCCCAGAGAAAGAGAGGAAGTTCCCAGAATCCTCATGAGAAGGTCATGCCCACAAGGAGGCATCAGGCTGTGACCTGATTGACAGGTTAGACTCCACCCCTTCACTCTTAGTATCCTCAAGTTGACATGAGATTATGTAACTACCACAGCAGCTCAAAAGGACAAAATAAAGTATTGTAATGAAATGTGCAAATACCTAGAATTAGGAAGTCAAAATGGAAGAACATGCTCGGCATAGCTTAAGCTGAAAAAAACTGAAGGGAAAAAAAAAACAACCTCAAGCCTGATTTGAAATTTTGATGGATTCTATAGGCAAAATATTGAAAGACGAAGAAGCAACAAAAGAAGATGGAAGGAATACAGTGTCCAGACCCAAACAGAAGTGGTCCATGTTCAACCATTTCAAGAAGTAGCATATGATCAAGACCCAATGATACTTGAAGTAATCACTAAAGATATAGGTGCGATATATAGCAAGAAATGGTGAATAAATCAGATGATGCCCAGCTCTCAGAAAGAACAGAGATTGGGGTCTTAAAGGTTTATCTTAAAACAAGTACCCATCCATGTGAGGTGTCAGCGAGGTACACACAGAAGGACAGAGCACAACTGTCCCTTTGGGTTTCCAAGAATATAAATCTGTATAGGAGCAGACCACTTCATCTTTCTCTATAGGAGCAGCTAGTGGGTTATAACCTCTGGCCTACTTAAATTTGACTTACAAGTTCCTTATTAAGGTGATGGCATGTCATAATTTAAGAACAAGATCCTTTTGCTCTTAGTGTTACATAAAACGATAGTGATCAGTTTTATTAAATAAGATAAAAGAAAACCATAACAAAGTCATTGTTATGTATGCATTTCTTCCTTAGAGGAAAGATCAGAAAATGTAAGGGCTAGATGTATGATGATTTTGCTAATCTCTTGCAGAGTAAGTAATTAAAAATAAAGATCATGGGTATCCTAGAAGGGTAGCTCCCACCTCCCAATGCCTGAAGTGAATATCTGGTGAAGGGAGAGTTTAGAGAGCCTTACCTTGGAAGCTTACAAGGATGTAACCTAAGAGAGGAAGGAGCGTCTGCCTTGGCTACATCTGAACAGTGAACTTCTTCACTTTTGTTCTCATTTCCCTCTAAAGCACAGGTTCCCAAATGTATTTGACCAACCACTTCCTTAACAGAAAAAAGACTCAGCGTCCCTCTGGTAACTAAAAATGTTGGCACTATAGCCCATCACAGGATAAAGTGTAGATAGCTACTTTTGCAGCCGCTTGGATTTTCCTGGCACTGCCCCTCACGTGGGGCAGTATGGCCCACTTTGAAAAACACCATTCTAAATGCAATGTTGCACCTCTGCCACGCTGGTCTGTGGATTTCATAAAAGATTTTAATGGAGAAGACTTGGTTATCTTAGAGTTCTTTATCACTCATTCCTTCCTCGGACCCCAGAGTTGGATTTGGAGTTGGATTTGGAGCAGTGATATACAATTTATGAACCCTGTGAAAGGGAACTGCTTGCTAAGCGAGGTTGTTCCTATAGCATTGTGGTTCCATGGCGATCATTCGAGGGACATAGACGTGGCTGATTAGTGATGCTCATTGCCGCTCTCGGAACTAGGCCACTTGGCTATTTGTATCTTTAATTCATCTGACTTCTTAACTGATTTCACAATGACTAGAAATTGCACACGCGAGTCACACGTTTGTAGTTTGTTGTTTCCTGTAGTTTGTAATCATCCTCCTGCTATGCGGAAGGTGAGGGTGGAGGGTGGGGAGGGAGGTTAGAGTGGTATTTTTGCCAGAGGCTACTGTTTAAGCAGGTCTGTCAGGAAGAAGTACAGCCAGAAAGCACCTTGAAAGTGTGTGTGGTAAACTGAGGGCCTAGATGAGTATGTCATGCAGCTAAGTCTTCCATGCTCATAATTACGGGTCTGTAAAGCCGACTCTGGTGGGAGAAGACCCTCACAATTATGAAATATAAATAAATCTTAATATACATTCTCATGACTGGACATAGCCCCTTCAATAACACACACACCTCCCATAAAGGAGCTGTCATATAAGAAAGATGAATCATTCATGTGTCTGGCAATAATATTCCCTGTGC
>NW_022111370.1:5772514-5791649 GCF_000313985.2 Echinops telfairi | reverse complement strand
TTCATGCTCGACGTTCAAAACAAAGAAATCTCCTCGTGACATAGTCTTTTCATTCAGGTGAGCTATACTCAAGATCATGCTGTGGCTCTTGTAGACTGGTTTTCATCTTCTTTGACTTGAACTTGCATGAGCGCAATTGATGGTCTGTTCCGTAGTCGTTCCCTAACCTTGTTTGGACTGCTGCTATTGCATTTTTCCATTGTCTGGTCCCGCAGAGAGTTTTTTGATTCCTGTGCATTCCATTCAGCACGGTCTTGTGTGCATAGCTGATGTTTATGTTGTGAAAAGGGGTATTTCCAGTGAAGTCATTGGCCTTGCAAAACTCTACCATGTGAGTTCCACCATCATTTCTTTCACCAATGAGACAGTTTCCAGCTACTGATCTTTTCCCTTTGTTTCCAAGTTTTGTAGTCCAATCACTAGTTATTGCCAATGTATCTTGATTGTAAGGCTTATAAATGTCAAACCGTAGAAGCTGGTCAAGATCTTCCATGTTTGCATCTTTAGAGGTTGCTGCATTAAATTAAATAATAGTGGTGTTAATTAGTCTTTGGATGTGATAATAACACTGACAGCATCGTCCTTCAGGATAGATTTGGAAATATTATTTCCATTTTGAAAATAGATTTTGAAGAAAACTTTTAATTTCATTTTTGACGACTCCCAATTTTCCTAGATTCATATTTCAGATATTCCATGTTTCATTATTAAGGAATGTTTGCAGCTCTTTCTTCATTGATTTTAAACTGTGTCCCATCAGCAAATGAAAATCCAAAAAGTTTTATGCCAGCCAAGTCATTACGGTTGACTCTACTTTGAGGAGGCAGCTCTCCTCAGGTGTATTCTGAGTGCCTTCCAAACTGAGGATCTCATTTTTTCTGGCACTACATCAGACAGTGTTTCACTACTATTTTAAAAGTTTTCACTGCACAATTTTTTAGAAGTAAATTTCTAAGTCATTCTTCCCTTCCTAATATAGTCTGGAAGGTTCACTGAAACCTGTCCACACTGGGTGACCCTGATGATATTTTAGATATTGGTGACATAGCTTCCAACATCACAGCAACATGCAAACCACCACAGCATGACAAATTTGCAAATGAGAAGTGGTACACACATATATGTATGATACACACAGGCTTGCATTGAATTCTGTGAGTAAGTTATATGCGATGTGAACAGACACAATAAATAGAAATTTTTTACGAGTGAGGAAATAAATAAATATACAGCATTACCCCTAGAATGAGAGAAGGGAACTTTGAGACCACTGTTAAATCTCAGGAGAAAAATTTACAATCTCTGAAAACCCACAGAGCAATCCTATTCTGACCCTCAGCATCTCTGAGTTGGAACCAACTTGATGACCTTCAATTTGAGTTGTTGTTCTTTTATAATTGTTGTTGCTATTGTTAATCAGATCAAAACAAGGAAAGATGAGACATAAGAAAGGAGCCAACCCAGAAGGTTGTCCTAAACACAGTGAGCTCACTTTTTGGTCCATAGGAACCAAAGCTCACTGCCATACAGTCAATTCTGACATGTATCAATGTTTCCAATCTTTATGCGAGCAGATCAAACAAACAAACAGACCGCCATCAAGTTGATTCTGACCCATTGTTCTTATTAGGTGCCATTCAGTCGTTCACTGTCATAGCAACCTTATTTACAACAGAACAGACACTGCCCAGTCCTGTGCCATCCTCTCCATGGTTCTTGTGTTTGAGCCCATTGTTGTAGCCACTGTCAATCCATCTGGTTGAGCCCTTCCTCCTTTTTACTCCTCCTCTGCTCGACCAAGTTGATGTCCTTCTCCAGGGACTGGTCTCTCCTGATAGCATGTCCAAAATACAGGAGGTGAAGTCTCCTCATCCTTACCTCTACGGAGCATTCCGGTTCAACAGATTCATTGGTTCTTTTGGCAGTCCACGGTACTTTCAATGTTCTTTGCCAGCACCATAATTGAACGCACATAAATTGTTCTTCTATTCTCTTATGCAGTGACCAACTTTAACATGTATATAAGGCAATGGAAAATATCATGGCTTGGAACAAGCACACCTGAGACCTCAAAGTAACCTCCTTAGTTTTAAACACTTTAAAGAGGTTTTGTGCAGCAGATTTACCCAATGTCTTTTGTCATTTGATCTCTTGGCTGTTGCTCCCATGAGAATTGGTTGTGGTTCCAAGCAAGACAAAATCCTGGACAACTTCAACCTTTTCTCCATTTATCATGATGTTACCTATCGGTTAAGTTATGAGAATTTGGGTCTTTACATTGAGTTGTAATACATAATGGAGGCTGCAATAACTCTTGGTCTTCATCAGTAAGTGCTTCAAGTCCTCCTCACTTTCTACAAGTAAGGTTGTGTCATCTGCCTATCGCTAGTTGTTAATAAGTCTTCCTCCAATCCTGATGCTGCCTTCTTCTTCACATGATCCAGCTTCTCTGATGATTTGCTCAGCATACAGATTGACTAAGCATAGGGAGAGGATACAACCCTGATTGACTCACAGTGACCCTAAAAATTGGACAGTCCTTCACAGAATTGCCACTCAGAAGGGATGATAAATCTAGGGAGCAGTATAGCACTGATGAAACACATAATTATCCTCTAGTTCATTAATATTTCCTCTTCTTACTATTATGATCTTAGTTTTACCTTGCTAATCTTGTTAGACCTGCGTTATATTCATTTGTTTAATTAAAAGCATTCAATGCATAAAAACCAAGATAGATAACCCTTCAGAAATAGTAATGGGAGCAATGATTCCCTGAGGGTATGGAAAGATAGGGGAGAGAGAGTGGGAAGGGGGAGCTGATAGCAATGATGACTGTATAACCCCACTCTAGGTGAAAGAATAACAGAATTGCAGGTGAACAGATACATTGGACAGTGTAAGATATGGCAAATAGTAATATATAACATAATAATAATAAGGGTTCCTGGGGGTAGGTGGCGGGGAGGGGATACATGGGAGCTGATATCAAAGAGTTGAAGAAGAAAGAAAATGTTTTGAAACTGATGGTGGTAGCAATTGTAAAATTATGCTTGATCTAACTGAATTGTGGATTGTATAATATCAGAAAGAGTTCCCAATAAAATGATTTTTTTAAAGGCAGAGTTGAACCACTGTGGGTTTCCAAAAGTGTATATATTTACAGAAATAGAGAACCTCATCTTCTTCGGAGGATCTGCTGGTGGTTTTGAACTGCTGAACTTGCTGATAGGAGCCCAATGTGTATGTAACCCACTATGCCACCAGGGTTCCAATGGGAACAGAATTTTTTTTAAAAAATGCCTTGATGGACGTCCTTTTTTACTTCATAGCATCCCTGTAATACAGAGTAGAACTGCCCTTAGAAGGGTAGACCTTAGAAGGGTAGCAAGTCTCATCTTTCTCCCTTAGAGAAGCTGGTGGTTTCCAACTGATGACCTTGTGTCAGCAGCCCGACTCTTAACCCACTGCGCCACCAGGGTCCCCTTGGAAGCAGATAGCCTCACCATAATATATGGGTTAATCAAGCTGGCTTAGAAAAGAAAAGACAATTAGGACCAACAAGCCCTTTTCAGAATTTAAGACTTGAAAATATATTTTTATATATTATATTCATAAAAACATTCATAAATAATTCAAAAATATCTTTTTTACCTGTGATAAGGCAGCCCAAGCTGAAATATGGTCACATATTTTAAATATGTGACTAGAATGAGATCGGTTCAATGCTGTCCCGTCCCGTCCCGTCCCTTATGCATGCCAGTACTACATTGATTTATGCCCTGATTTAACATATTGGGGAAGACATTGTCTATTATTTAATAAGAGCCCTGAAAGGCCAAACCTTTTTACATGAGGAAAAAATATAAACCAATTCTCTAGAATGAAAATATTGGCATTGTTAGGCTGGAGTATTTCTGATTCTATTATTCGAGGCTACCAATATGGCCACTTACCAAGACTCTTCTTCCAACTGGAATACCTTTGAGACTGACCTGACCAAGAGAACTTTCTACAATGATGGGAATGGACTGTATCTCTGCTGTCCAATTTGGTAGCCAGTAGCAGCATCTAATTGAGTTACACACTGTGTCGCTATGAGTCAGAAGTGACTCATAGCACCTAACAGCAAGCCACATGTCGCTGTTTGTTGAGCACTTGGTGAAAGCAACTGAGAAATTGGTTTCTTGGTTTATTTCATTTCGGTGGATTTTAATCACATGAGGCTAATAATGGCTACTGTATTGGATAGTTCAATTCTAGAACAAAGGGTCAAACAAATACACATTACTAGTGATGATCAACCTAGTTCATGAAGATGTGGCAGAATTGCTGACAATCCACATTATCATCTATCAAGTTTACTTTTAATTCATTAAGTTACACAAAGGATGGTACTGATATGCTTTCTGTCAAGAGTTTAGACTGTAACCCAAACGAAAGTTCTTGACCTGCTAAGAAATGAGAAGTGAATAACCCCCCCCACACACCCGATGACACTGGACAACAATGGAATGAGCTAGAAGTGTGTCTAGAGGTAAGATGATTGTGGCTGAGCTGAGAGATAAGGATAGAAAAGTGCCAATATGGAATCCTTCCACTAGACTTGGCTTGCATTTTTTGGCCCACACACCCAAAGAGGGATGAGAAGGAGTTAGAGACAGTCCAAGGAAGATTTAAATGATTCAATTGCTGGATCACAGAATTACAATGGGGAATATTGAATGTGTAGTGGCTTTTTAATCCAAAATTTAAGTAACAATAACTGCTTTCAGGTACCAAAAAAGGCACATTAGGTAGCATTTGCCAGATGTTCCCATGCAAACCAAAGAGAAAATTATACATACTAAACAATAAAGAAGATATTTCATTTAGCCAGAAGGAAGTCTTGTCTACACAGAGGTAAAGGTTTAACAGAGAAGTAGTTTAATTTAATTTAACCAAGATGTGGTGTCTCAATGCCTGCCAGATACTGAGCCTAAAATAATAAACAAAGCATGAACCAGTGACGCTCAACCTAGGTGAGTCACTAGAACACGCTTTTTAAGGAGAGGGTTTGGGTAACTCTACACTCACTCCTCCATCTTCTCCGTACAAAGGAAGCTATGCCCACAAACCACAAAGAAAAAGAATCTTCCAAAACTGATTTATTTATTATTTAGGCAATCTACCATATGGTCAATACTGTTTGCCAACACATCCATTTTTCTCTCTTGGTTTTTCATTATCCTATTTTCACATGCAGATGACAACCTTTAAAAGGCCATGGCTTGAGTCAGGGATCACTCAGTCCTCAAAGTTATGCCTTTGGTTTCTGAAACTTTAAAGAGATCTTTTGCAGAAGATATTCCCAATGCAATACATCATTTGGTTTCTTGATTGCTGCTTCTTCCATGGACATTGATGGCCTGACCCAAGTAGAAAGAAAACATGGACAAATGGATGACAATCAGAATGTTCCTTAGACTCGAGGGTTGAAAGGATGTGATTTCCCTTCAGACACATCATCAAGTAAAACAAACTGCTAGAAAGGACATGTTTGTTAATGAAGAAGGCCCACAAAAAACCTGAGGAAAATCATCGATGAGATGGATTGACACAATAGCCACAAACATACCAGAGACTATCAAGATGGTGCAGAACCAGCCAAGGTATCATTGGGTTATACATAAAGGGGCCACAAGTTGGAGCTCTCTCCAGAGCAGATGACAACAACAAAGGAAATCACTTGAAAACTCCTAAAGGTGCTTTCTCTCGTCTATAGGAGATTGAGATGGGTGAGTAGATGCAAAATCTAAAAGAAGCCAGTTCTCTTGCTAGGTTGGTGGGGTCTGTGGGGAGACTGTGATAGGTAGGTTTATTGTGCCAACCTGGCCAATAAGAACATGTGGGATTAATAAGGTCACAGTTTGATTGGAGAGCAAAGAGATTAAATAGTTCAGCAAGGCCGGCCCCTCTCTCTCTTGATCTTTGATGATTGGACCAGTGGACCAGCATGAGGCTGTTTAGCTAGTTCTCTGCCTCAACTTGCTAGCTATACTACCTGTGGGCCAGCCAACCCGTGGATCGAGTTTGAGGTTCCTTCAAGACCTGCTTCACCACGCTGCTGGTGTATACATTGCTTGAGCTTGAGGCTGATGAATCCTGTTGTCTTGCATTGCTTAAGTTTGATATTCTATCTGGGCCTGCTTTGCTAAGCTCCTGAGCTGCTGACTGTTGGTGACCCACCTGCTGTTTTCTACCTGTGGCTGGACTGTCTGTATTGTCCTAGAGAAAACTCAGCTGTCTGCTTCCTTGACCTTGGACCCAGAAGCCATTGTGAGTTGAAGAATTTCCAGTATATTAACTGTTCCATGGATGTGAGTTGAACTGAGCCCTCTGTACTGTTGTGTGGACTAATTTGCTGTCATATTCCTTGTGCTGTATCTATCTATCTATCTATCTATCTATCTATCTATCTATCTAATCATAAGTATCCTGATTTTGTTTCTCTAGAGAACCCTAACACAGAGAACATGCCCAGTTTATTCTCTCAGGTGCAAGGGCCAGTACAGAGATGAAAAAAGGAGACACACCTTGTCTAGGTGAGATTCCACTTGGAA
The DNA here is from genome assembly GCF_000313985.2 of Echinops telfairi. Lineage (NCBI taxonomy): Eukaryota > Metazoa > Chordata > Mammalia > Afrosoricida > Tenrecidae > Echinops > Echinops telfairi. The sequence continues at coordinate 5,785,047 of NW_022111370.1, read as the reverse complement.
TGAAATACACAAAGAGAGAAACACCATCAAAAGAGACTACTAGTTAATTAAGGGTGACCAAATCATGGTTAATGTATTAACCAGGGCTACGCATTGGGCCACTCACCCCAAGGTCAGCAGTTTGAACCCACCTGCCACTCAAAAAATAAAATGTGGAGGCTTTCTTCTCCCATATAGGTTTATAGCCTATTATTGTTGTTTGGTGTCAAAGAGTCAGTCCTGACTAACTCTCTCTCCTAATGTATGAACAACAAAACAACTGTTCCTATGTCTGAGTTCATTGTTGCAGGCCCCAGTGTCAAGCCATCTTATCAATGGTCTTCCTCTTTTTCGCTGCCTTCCACTTTACCAAGCATGATGTCCTCCTCCAACAACTGGTCTCTTATGACAATATGTCCAAAGTATCTAAGATGAAGTCTTGTCATCTTTGCCTTTAAGGAGCACTCCGGCCGTACTTCTTCTAAAACAGAGTGGTTTGTCCTTTTAGCAGTCCATGATACTTTCAATTATTCTATGCCAGTACCAATATTCAAATGCATCAATTCTTCTTCAGACTTCCTTATTCAGTGTCTAACTTTCTTATGTACATAAGGTAATTGAAAACAGGCTGGCTTGGGCCAGACACACCTTAGTCCTCAAAGTAACATCCGTGCTTTGGAATACTCTAAAGAGGTCTTGCGCTGCAGATTTGCCTAATGCAGCGCATCCTTTGACAGCTTGACTGCTGCTTCCATGAGCATCATTTTTGGATCCAAACAACACAAAATCCTTGACAACTTCAATCTTTTCTCCATTTATCATGATGCTTACTAGTGGTCCAGTTGTGAGGATTTAGGTCTTCTTCATATTGAGTCATAATCCACACTGAAGGCTGTGATCCTCGATCTTCATCAGCAAGTGCTGCCAGTCCTCCTTCCTTCCAGCAAGCCAGGTTGTGTCGTCTGCATATCACAGATTGTAAATAAGCTTTACTCCAATCCTGATGCCACATTCTTCTTCATATAAGCCACCTTCTCTGGTGATTTTCTCAGCATACAAACTGAATAAGTATAGTGAGAGGATACGAGCTGGGGGAACACCTATCCTGATTTTAAACCATGCAGTAGTTCCTTGTTCGGTTCATACACTGCCTCTTGAATCCATGTGCAAGTTCAGCATGAGCATAATGAAGTGCTCTGGAATTCCCATTCTTTTCATGATTACCCATAGTTTGTTGTGATCCACACAGTCCAATGCCTTGGCATAGTCAATAAAATACAAATAAACACCTTTCGGATATTCTCTGTTTTGAATCAAGATCCATCAGACACCAGCAATGATATCCCTTGTCCTCTTCTGAATCTGGCCTGAACTTCTGGCACCTCTTTGACGTCATCATTTTCCCCGTTTGCTTTAACTATTTTATAACTAAAAGCAACCCCCAGAGTCCCTTCTGACATCCACTTTGATTTTTCCTTTCCTGTCTTTTGAATGACCTTTAGCTTTCTTTATGAATGATATTCTTGTTGTCCTCCCCATAGCTCCTTAGGTCTTCTGTCAGTAGTGTTCAGGGTCAAACCGCTCTTGAGGTATTCTTGAAATTCAGTGGGATAGACTCAAGGTCATATTTTGACTCTTGAGGACTTGTTTTAATTTTCTTCAGCTTTATCCTGAATTTACATATGAGTAACGAGTCAGCCTATGGCGTGGTTTTAGCTACTAATACTGAGCTTCTCCAGCATCTCTTCCCACAGATTTAGTCCATTTTATTTTTGTGTATTCCATATGTATAGTCCCCTTTTGTGTTGTTGCAAAAAAAGGAATTTGCTATAAATAAGTCATCAGTTTTGCGAAATTTTTTCAAGCGATCTCCAGCTTCATTTATATTACCAAGTCTATCTTTTCCAACCACTGTTCCTTCCTCTTTGTTTCCAACTTTTGCACTCCAATCATCAATAATTATCAGTGCACCTTGCTTGCATGTTTGATCAATTTCCAAGTGACATTGTTGGTAAAATTCTTCAATTCCTTTATCACTAGCTTTTGTGGTTGGTGCATAAATTTGAAAAATAGTTGTAATGATTGGATTTCCTTGAAGTTGGGTAGATATAATCTTATCACAGACATCATTGTACTTCAAGATTGATTTTGCAATATCCTCTCAGAATGAAAAATCATTCCTCTTGATTGTGTTATTTCTGTCATAGTAAATCAAATCATTTTCTGATTTGAAATGACTAATACCAGTTCCTTTCAGCTCATTAGTGCCTAGGATGATGATCTTTACACATTCCACTTCATTTTAACCACTTTCAATTTTCCTAGATTCATACTTAGCACATTTCAAGTCCAATCATTGGCAGATTTTTGCAGCAGATTTTTTTCAGTTTCTTCTAACCTTGACTTGTTCCCCATCAGCAAGTGAAATTTCTGAAGGCTCCACTCCCACAGACTATATCCACTCCACTCATATCACCATGGTCAATTCCAGTTTAAGCAGGCATCTCTTCCTTAGTCATATTTTAAGTGTCCTCAAATCCAAGGGTCCCATTCCCAGGCACTATCTCCAACAATGTTCTGCTTCCATTCATTAGGTCTTTAGTATCTGACACTGTTTCAAAGCTATGCATAAGGTTTTCAGAGGCTACTTCATCAGAAATGGGCAGCCAATTTCTTCATTGTCTGTTCTTAGACTGGAAGCTCTGCTGAAATCTGTTCACTTTGGGTGACGCTGCTGGCATTTGAGATACCAGTGGCATATCTTCCAGAATCACAGCAACACACTAGCCATTCCAGTACAACAAAGTGACCATAAAGGTGTTTGGCCTAGGAAATCCTCTATGAGGTCACTATGAGTTGGAATTGACTCAGTGGCAGTGAGTTTGGTTTTGGGTTTGGTCCTTGAGAACAAAGGAGCCCTGTTGGTACTGTCAGGTCAGTGTTGAACTGCTAACCACAAGTTTGGTGGTTCAAAACCCCCGGCTGCTCCTCTGGAGAAAGATGAGCCTGTGTGCTCTTATAAAGATTTGCAAAGCCTCAAAAAACCTACATAAGATCAATGAGCCTGAAAAGATGAGCTGGCAGTGGATTGGATTTGGTGTTTATTTCTGATCCTTTCAAAACAAATATTAGGCCCTCTCACTTCTTCAAAAGCACTGTACTTTTTATCAGTAAAACTTTCTCTTTGACAAACCCAGGTTCAGTCCAATAAAGTAGCAACTCCTCACTTTCTAAAGTAATTGAAGGTTCTGCTACACTATTGCTATGACTACCAAGATATAATCAAGAACTAATGAGAAAGTAAATAAATGAGGGAGTAAATAAATGAAGGGCAATTGCATATTACAAGGAATTAATTTGAATGAATGTGATATAAAAAAATTAATAATGTCCCAATTTATGCACAAAATTTGAACTTCTTATGTGATTTACAAAACGTTGTTTAATTCATCAGCAATTGTTTACTTTTCAGCACTATTTTGCAAAGTGAATTGTAAACAGTGTTTACATTAATACCATTTGCGTTGATAAACAACAATATCCACCATCAGAGATTTTTTTGTCAGATCTGTGGGAAAATTAATCTTTAATTATATGAGTTGTGAATGATGTAAATTTTTCAAAAATATATTTCTTGCATAAAATGTAACTCTTAGATGTGAGAGAAGGTATTTCAGGATGAGAGGAAATTATTTGTGGATACATAAAACCAAAACCAGGAACCTATTGCCATGGAGTTGATTCTGGCTCAATACAACCCAAGCCTGTCAATCTTTACAGGAATAGACAGCTTTATCTTTCTACCACTGAGAGGCTGGTAGGATTGAACTGACAACCTTTGGTCTTTCAGTTCAATGCTTATCCCTCAGGGTCACCAGAACTCCTTTACAAATACATTCAAAGAAATAAAAAAACACTGGCATCGTGTCCACTGTGACTCATAACGACTCTGTATCGGGTTGCTGAGGCTGTGAGTCTTTACAGAAACAGACAGCTTCATCCTTCTCCCAATTTCTCCCAAGAAACAGCTGGTAGACTTGAGGAGCCCTGGTGATGTAGTGATTACACATTGGGCTATGAACCACATTGTTGGCCATTCGAAACCACCAGTAGCTCAGGGAGAGAGAGACTGGGATTTCTACAGGTATAGTCTTGGAAACCCACAGGGGGTCACTATGAGTCAGCGTTGACTCACGGGAATGAGTGGCAGGGCAGTTAGCGGTCCAATGCTTAGCCAACAGTGCCAACGGTCCTCTTGAAGATACTTGTTGCTGTAAAGTGCCTTCCGATGAGTTCCATCTCAAAGCAACCCTGTGCAGAACGGAGCAAAACACCACCTGGTCCTGGGCCATCCTCAGAATAGTTCTATTTGAGCCCATTGTTGTAGCCACTGTGTCAATCCCTCAACAATCTTGTTGAGGGTCTCCTTTTTCTGCCAACCTTCTACATTAGCAAGCGTGATGTTATGCTCCAAGAACCAAACTTTCCTGATACAGGCAGCTACATAGAGACCAAAACCTTATCTTTAAATGGAAAGGTAACTAGCTATACAAGTAAACAGGCAGGCAAGCTGTATGGCAGCCAGGCAGGAAGGAAAGGAGGGAGTTATAAATATTCATGAAAGACTTGGGAGGGGAAAAAGAAAATGGTTATGAGTCCATGAGTCCCAAAAGCCACTCCTCAATTAAGTAACAGACCACAGTGAGCTTCCATAGATTCATGGTGAAATAACAAAAATAATGATAAGTGTTTCCATAAATCTAAAAGTTTTAGAAGCGATTGTGGTGAGACTTTTCATGTATTCAGGACATGTCCATAGGAGGGGCCAGTTCCTGGAGAAGACATCATGCTGGGCAAAGCTTGGTTTTGTCTTCTGTCAACAAAATTGTCTTCTTAATTAGATGGCATTCAAATCATTGTAGTTAGGTGCCTACATACAACAGAGCAAAATACTCCCTGGTTCTCACATGCATTGATACCCTTGAGCTCATCGTTGCAGTCAATGTGTTAAAGCCATTTCATTAGAGTCATCGATGTCACTGACCCTCTGCTTTGCCCAGCATGATGTCTTCTCCAGGAACTGGCCCCTCCTGTGGACATGTCCTGAATACATGAAAAGTCTCACCACCTTCCCTTCTAAAGAGCATTCTGCCTGCGCTTCTTCCAAAACAGATTTGCTCATTCTTCTGGCTGTTCATGGTGTACTTCATATTTTTCAACACCACGATGATTCAGATGCATCTTCAGTCTTCCTTCTTCAATCTGCCTGAGTCACTGTCCAGCTGTCACACACACGAGGCAATGGGAAATACCATGGCTGGGTCAAGTACTCCCTTGTGATCAAAGGTCACTTTGTTTTTGAACATTTTAAAGAGGTCTTTTGAGGCAGATTTGCCCAATACAATCCTCTGATTTCTCGACTTCTGCTGTCATGCACATTGATTGCAGATCCAAATAAAATTAAATCCTTGACAATGTCAATGAGTTCTTCATTTATCATGATGTTGATTATGGGTCCAGTGGCGAGACTTTTTGTTTTCTTTATATTAAGGCTTGATCCAGAGTGAGGGTTTTGATCTTCACCAATAAGTGCTTCAAATCCTCTTTACTTTGAGTACCAAAACTGTGTCATCCATTGATGTGTTGTTCTTCTTCATATAGTCCAGCTTGTCAGACTATTTGTTGAGTATACAGATTGAGTAAGTAGAGTAAATGGACACAAGCTTGATACACACCTTTCCTGATGTTAAACCATGCCTCTTGATCCATGTACAAGTTCCTCATGAGCACAATGAAGTGTTCTGGAATTCCCATTCTTCTCAAGATTATCCATAGTTATTTTGGTCCACATAGTCAAATGCCTTTGCACAGGCAATGAAGCCCAAGTAAGCAGCTCTCTGGTATTCTCTGATTTTCAGCCCAGGTCCATTAGACATCAGCACTGATATGCCTCATTCTTCTTCCTCCTCTGAATCTGGATTGAATTTCTGGCAGTTCCTAATTTTTGTGCTGCTATAAACTATTTTTTTTAATTATCTTGAGAAAATTTTAAATTTGTGTTATATTAAACTTGTCAATCAGTTGATCATGCTGTGGTGACTTACCTATTGCTGTGGTGCTGGCAACTATGCCAATGATTATTTTTAAAAGCAGCAGGTTCATCCAGGGTGAATAGGTTTCAGTGGTGCTTCCAGACTAAGACTAAGAAGGACCTGGAAATCTACTTCTGAAATAAAATTGACCACAAGAGAAATATTGTCTAAAGCAATGCTGGAACAAGAAAACCTCAGGTTGAAAGTCATTTAAATATAACCAGAGAAGAGTTCCCTCCTGATAGCAGTCAACCTTCCTTAATAGTGTAGAAGGGGTAAAGCTTTGGGGACTTTCATTACTCCAAATAAAAAGAAACAGTTGAAAATACTTGTTAACGGCAGGAGCAGGGTGGGAGGGGTGGGGCAGCAACAACAAAAAAAAAACTTGTTAACGATCAGAATGTGGAATGTACAAAGTATGAATCTAGGAAAATTGAAAGCTGTCAATTGAAGATAAGTATCCTAAGTGTTATTGAACTGATATGGATGTATATTGTCTATTTTCAACAAGATAATTAGATGGCCTGCTCTCCTGGGAATACCAACTTGAAGAAAAATAGCATCATATCCATCAAAAAAGAATATCTCAAGATCTATCCTGAAGTACAATGTTGTTGTCAATGATAGGATAATATACATACACCTACAAGAAAGACTGGTCATTATTTCAATTTATGCATTGACTACAAATGCCAAAGAGGAGAAAATGAAAGATCTTACCAACTTCTGTAGTCTGAAGTTGATCAAACATGCAATCATAATGCATTGATTACTGGGGAGATTGGAATGTGAAACTGGAAAACAAAGAATCGTTAGGTGCAAAATATAACCTTGGTGAAAGAACAGATCCTTGAAATCCCATGATAGAATATTGTAAGACCAGACTTCCAGGAAGATGGCGACTGAGTAACACATACCCGATGGACTACACAGAAATCAGCACAAGAGAATTCCTATGCTGGGCTGCAGGAGGAGCAGCATAAAGATAAGTAGGCACAGATCCACTAGGTTTTGAGGGGTTGGGGCTTTTGGTTTACCACAGTGGAGGCTGGCTAGGGTTTGACCTTTGCCCCGCCGCAGTGTCAGCCGGATCATTTGCAGCCAGTGCAAATGATGCCACACCTTGCAACACAGCCACACCTTGCCACCGCCTCAGGGAAAAGATTAAACTCTTCCAGCCACACAGTCAGGGATTGGGGGTGCTGCTATATTGTTACTTTTGTTTCCCTCTCTTCTCTCTATCCCCCCACAGTCTCAGTGGGCTTAGTTATTTTTTTTTCTTTTCCCTTTTCTCTCACACACCACTGCCAACCTCCAGATAACTCCCCTTAGTCTAGGGTTTTAAAGTCTCCCTCCACTCAGCTGGGAGAGTGCCACCCTCTGCAGTGTAACCCAAGGGTAGGGAAAGCCTACCCACCCTCCTAGCTTCTTCCTGGGGAAATTCCACCTGCCCACCTTCTGTAGTGCTTAACACGTGGATGGGGAAATCCCACCAACCTTCTTCAGGGGAAATCCTGCCTGCTTGGCTGGAGAGGCTCCTATCAGTTCTCAAAAGTCCCACAAGACTGAAGGAACTTCCTCCCGCCTGCTGTAGTGCCTCATATGATGTAAGGCAGCTTGGCCAACACACGCCAACATTCCACGCTGCTGTGGGAACCTCTGCCCAACCTCCACATCAATCTAGCTGACCAGGGAAATTCCGCCCAACATCCGTGGTGCTGTACACCAAAGCGGGAAACCCACCAGCCTTCTGTGGCACTCCTGTTGCAGCGGGCACCCCGCAGTCCCTTTGCAGGGCTCCAAGTTGCCATGGGCCAAACCATCACAGCTTCTTGTTAGTTTGCCGAGTACAGCACCATACTCGTGGGTCCACAACAACCCAACCAGCGTCCCCTTAAAGGATCATCCAACTTGCCTTTCAAATAATGGAATACTGATTGACTATGGAAAGAGCGAAGTCACAGGAGGATAAAGTGGTAGGCCAATTCCATAGTGAAATTAGCTGCAGGCAGTTTGAGCAAGCATTCCTATGAATCTCTCAGAGGACAAGTGCTCTTCAACTCCCTGGAAAATGGCACCTGGCTCCTCTAAAACAACGCAATGCAAACAGCAATCAGCTCCAATGACCACAAATAAAAAACAGGAGAAACAGAAGGCAATGGCAGAAGATGTCTTAAACATAACAACAGGCATATAAGAAGCAGACATTGATCTGCGAAAGAAAGAATTTTTCAGAATGCTGCTTGGAGTCATACAGCATATGAGGGAAAAAATACAGAAAAAGGATGAAATGATAGAGGAGACAAAGTTCATACACCAAATGGAACTATGAGAGCTTAGGGATGAGATAATAAAAACCAGTAGCAGACTCATGGACTTCACCAATCAACTCGAGGAGGCAGAGAACTGCACCAGTGACAAAGAGAACAACCAAGCAGACTTTAACAAATTTAAACAAAAATCTAATAAGATCATCAGAGAAGCTGAAGAAAACTTAAGAGCTATGTCTGATGCTATAAAGAGGAATAACATTAGCATTGGCTAAGGGTGGAAAGAAGTGAAGAATGAAACACACACACACACACACTGACACATGCACAACACACTGTTAAGAAAGGGAGGTAAGAAACACTCAACACAAAAGGTATATGATGACATCACAGAGTTCACAGATGGAGATAATAACCCTGACTACCAATGGACTGAACACAGGCATCAAAAGACTGAGGCTAGCAGACTGGTTTAGAAAACACAACCCATCAATCTGTTGCCTAAAGGAGACACATCTCAACACTACAGACAAAAATAGGCTGAGAATAAAAGGCTGGAGAAAAGCATACCAAGCAACCAGCAATTCATAAAATCAGGGGTTGCTATCCTAATGTTGGATAAAATTGACCGCAAAATGTAAACCATAAAAAGAGATAAGGAAGGACACTATATAATGCTCAAGGGAATGGTAGGCAAATAACTACTAAGCATTTTAAACATATATTCCCCAAAAGAGAGACCCAGTAAATACGGCAACCAAATACAACAACAGATTAAAAAAGAAATAACAGTCTCAACAATTATAGTGGTTGGTGACTTCATTACACCACTCTCTGAGAAAGATAGATCACAGAGAAAGAAATTCAACAAGGAGGCTAGAGATCTACACACTACAATTAGACCATTTGACCTGATAGATATTTACAGAGCATTTCATCCAAATATCCAAAAAAAAATCACATTCCTTTCGAGCCCAGATGGCACATATTCAAAGATAGACTATATGCTGGGGCATAAGGCAAATCTGCATAAATTTAAGCACATTGATATCATACAGACCTTTCTCTCTGACCAATGTGCCACAACGCTGGAAATCAACAAAAGGAAGATGAAGAAAACAAAAGCAAACAATTGGAAGATGAATAACTCTCTCTTGAAAAAGTAGTGTGTACTGGCCCAGATCAGAGATGAAATTAGGAAATTTCTAGAAACCAACAAAAATAAGAATACAACGTACCAAAACTTATGGGACACAGAAAAGGCAGCTATCAGAGGAAGTTTCAGAGCAATACATGCACACATGAGAAAGGAAGAGAGACTTATGATTGATACGCTGGCACAAATTTTACAGCAACTAGAGCAGACTTAGCAGGACAATCCTACTAATAGCAAAAGAAAAGAAATAATAGAAATGAGAGCTGAAATTCAGGAGAGGGAAAATAAGAACACTATGGAAAAAATAATGCTGCTAAAAGTTGGTTCTCTGAAAGGATAAACACAATCGACAGGCTGCTGGAAGACGAAGCATGAAAGAGGGGACATTACAACAGACCCTAAAGAAACCAACGGGATAATTAAGCAATACTATGAAGGACTGTACTCCAATGAATTCAACAACCTGGAAAACATGGACAAATTCTTGGAAAAACAATCCCTCTTCAGACTATCCCCATTGGGCGTCAAGAATCTTAACAGACCCACAACAATGGAAGAAATAGACAAGGTTATCAAGGGATTACCAACAAAAAATCCCCTGGATCAAATGGCTTCACAGGAGAATTCTACCAAGCACTCAGGGATGAACTGACACCAATCCTACACGAATTCTGCCAGAACATAGAAAAGGCGGCAAACTCCCGAACTCCCTCTATGAAGCTAGTATAACTCTTATACTGAACCGGGCAGAGATCGCACAAGAATCAAGAACTGCAGACCAATATCCTTAATGAACATTAATGCAAAAATCCTTAATAAAAGACTGGCAAGAGAATACAAAAGTATATAAAACAAATAATTCACCATGACCAAGTGGGATTCATACCAGGGATGCAGGGATGGTTTAACATGTGAAAGCCCATTAGTATCATTCACCACATTGACATGTAAAACTATAAGAACCACGTGATAATATCGATTGATGCAGAAAAAGCATTTGGCAACATCCAACACCAATTTCTGTTTAAGACACTCAAGAAGATAGGAATGGAAGGAAAAGTCCTCAAGATAATACAAGCTATATATGAAAAAACAACAGCCAATGTGGTAGTCCATGCAGAAAAGACAAAAACAATCCCACTGAAAAAGGCAACCAGACAAGGATGCCCCTTGACCCCACTCTTATCTAATATCATACTGGAGGTTTACATTAACAGAATAAGGCAAAGAAAAGACATCAAAGGTATTCATTGGCCTGGAGAAGGAAGAGGTGAAACTATCATTATTTGAAGATGATATGATTTTATATATAGAAAATCCCAAAGTTCCACAAGGAGAGTACTGGAAGCAATAGAGGAATATGGCAGAGTGACAGGATACAAGATCAACAAACAGAAGGCTATCAGACCGCTATACACATCAAACAAAAGCACAAACGCGATTAAAAAAAAGGTGGTACCCTTCACAATAGCCAAGCACAAGTTGAAATATCTATGGATATACCTGACTAAAAGAACAAAAGATCTATATGAGGAAAACTACAGAACACTATTACAAGAAACCAAGAGTGACCTCAACAAATGAAAGAATATCCCATGCTCATGAATGGGAAGATTCAATATAGTAAAGATGTCAGTTCTGCCCAAGGCACTATATAAGTTTAATGCAATCCCGATACAATTACCCTCATATTTCTTCAAAGAAATGGAAAAACTGGTTACCAACTTCATATGGAGAGGGAAGAAGGCCAGAATTAGCAGAGAAACAACCCAAATTTCCATCAATATTCGAATGGATTAAAAAACTGTGGTACATACATAGAGGGAGTACTACACATCACTAAAAAGCAGTGATGAACACTTGAAGCACATTGTCACATGGGAAGAACTGGAGGAAATTATGCTAAGGAAAGTAAGCCAAGCACAAAAGGACAAGTACAACATGAGTCCACTGAGGTAAACTTAAAAAGAAAATGCAAAAGGGGCATAGGGAAAAAGCTACTGTATACAAGCATTCCTGGGATGAGGACCAGGTTTTATGGCCGGGCCAGGCAAAATCCAGGGATGCAAATTATAGCCAACTAAAAAGGAGGGGTGGGAGGAGAAAAGAAAAAAGCAATGGGTAGCGGGAGAACAGGGCACTAACCTACCAAAGGGGGAAGTATTGTTTATATCTCCACAGGGAAAGAGGAACCAGACTTCAACGTGGTGCTCCAAGATGTGAATGCAACATACTGGCATGAAGCAGGTAACCAGTAGAGAGGTCTGAGGGGCAGGCCCCAATCCCAACGTAGTGGATAGCCACACCTCCCCACAGAAGAATTTACTTCAGAGGACAGCACTGAAGCTACAGCTCAGGGAGAGGGAAATGTCTGATCAGAGAACACAGGAGCAAATGAAAGGGGAGGAAGAAAGAGTGGAGCACATCCTGCCCCACCAACCCTTGAGGATGATATCCCTGCTCATAGCAGCCAGTGCACAGAGAGGACCATACGGCGAGCCCCTGCTAGGAGACACAACATCTCTCACTCACCCATAGCCCTACAGGGGACAACACTGGAGACAGTGTGGGAATTGAGCCCAATCTGACCCCACCACACCGAGGCAAAACACTAAGGATGTGCAACAGAACAGCAAGGGGAGCAGAGCAACAAAGTCCCCAGGGAATACCAAAAATAGACTTTAGGGCCAGGGTGTGGCACCCCACAGACTGGACCAGAAAACACTTCTAAAGGTCAACAAACAGACCTTGAACTATTTACAGGCTTTTCTTTTTCTTGTTATTGGTTTGGTGTTGTTTTGTTTTGCTCTGTCTTGTTTTTGTGCATATTATTATCTCTGCAGGTCTATCTAGATAAGATAGGTGGAATAAACAATCTAGAGGAGAAAACAATGAGACCAGCATTTCTGGGGGGACATGGCAGAGGGGGAGGTGGGGTGAAAGGAAGTGGTGTTAACAAGCCCAGGGATAAGGGAACAATAAGTGACCCAAGATCGTTGGCGAGGAGGTTGTAAGAGGCCTGGTAGGGTTTGTAAC
>NW_022111370.1:5769301-5771230 GCF_000313985.2 Echinops telfairi | reverse complement strand
GGGGAGGGAGGGGGGGAAATGAGGAGCTGATGCCAGGGGCTTAAGTGGAGAGCAAATGTTTTGAGAATGATGAGGGTGATGAATGTACAAATGTTCTTTACACAATTGATGTATGTATGGATTGTGATAGGAGTTGTATGAGCCCCTAATAAAATAATTTTTTTTAAAAAAAGAAAAAACAAAACAATAAAAAGAATATTGTAAGACCAAGAACCTATTCATGGGAAATAGCTTTTCTCAAAAACTGTTACTGTTGATGACGATGATGTACAGCTGGAGTGCTCCTTAGCAGCAAGGATGGTGTAGGACCAGGCAGTGTTTCATTCTGTTGTGCCTAAGGTCGCTCTGGTTGGAACAGACTTGATGACAACTAACAACAACAACTCTATCCTATTCTTCCCACAAATGCTTGGCTGTTTTTCACAGATAATCTCGTCACAGAGTTGACCACCTCCGGTTAGATCCCATCACAGTAGAATGCTGCACCGAGCCTAACCATCACAGTTTGGTTGGGTATAAAGTAGCATGATTTACAGAGAATTGAAAAACACACCAAATGTAGAACATGGAAAACTGTTTTAGATGTTAATTTTTAAATGTGCTTAAATAGATACCAGTCATTAAGAGGAAATCATTGCAAGAGCATAAATAACAGACATCAAACAGCTGAAGGAAAAACAGTTTTTCAATGCATTATAAATTCGACAAAGGACCATACAGAAACAAAGAAAATATAAACTAAGAGAATAAAGGTAAGTCCAGAGGAATCATTAATCACAATAGGTATGAGGGCAATTCAAAAACATTGCTATAAACTTATAGAAACTTTTATTTAAGATATCAAGGTATGAAACTGTTATTTCTTCACAGTCAGTCCATCTTGGTCTATCCACTCTGAAGGCGGTGTTTGCCTCTCTCTAGCCCTTCCTTCAGAAAATTCTGTGCACGTTTGTGCTGTTGTTGATAAGTGCCATCTAGTCAGTTGTGACCCACAGCGAGCCTATGCACCACAGAAGGAAACACTGCCCCGTCCTGCACCATCCTTACAATTGTTCCTATACCTGAGCCCACTGTTGCAGTCACAGTGCCAATCCATCTCCTTGAGGACCTTCCTTTCCTGCGTTGCTCCTCCACTTTACCAAGCAGGATGTCCTTCTCCAGGGGCTGGTCTCTCCTGACAAAATGACCAAAGTCTGTAAGATGAAGTCTTGCCACTTGGCCTTCAAGGAGCACTCTGGCTGTACTTCTTCCAAGGCAAATCCGTTTGTCCTTTTAGCAGTCCATGGTACTCTGTTGTGTCTAGCCCATTAAAACGGCTGTTTGGGTATACTCAGGAGACTCGAAATTGTGTTTCTCTGAAGTGTGCTTTGAGTTTGAGGGACAACCATAAGTCTGATGGGCTGCAGGTTGGATGGGGGAAAGTTGCCCAAGACAATTCTCACAGAGTAGCCCATGCTTAAGGTGACCAGATTTAAAGTGGGACACCATTGACGGGGGTGGGGAGGGGGGGTTCTTGATTAAAAATTTGGTCTAAATGGACCAAATAGACCGTTTCTTAGCTTGTCGTGCATTCTTTCCAAAAATCGGAAATTTTTTAAAACGCCCAAAATCGGGACTATCCCGCCAAAAGTGGGACGTCTGGTCACCTAACCCATGCTACTCTCTAAGAATATGCAGGTAAATTATTGTAACGAAAAAGAATTCCTCAGCCCAACTTTCCTGAGCTTTGTCTCACCAATGTAGGGTCTTTTCTTTTCTCTGTTTTTTCAATGTTCTGAAACCTTCCTCATAATATGTTCCCATGATCGCCTATTATAACTTTGAGAAACTCTATCAAAATTACCCTTTGGGAGAGGACCACATGGCCAGCCCCACTATGATACATGATGCCCCTCACTGACCCATGGCCCTGCGGGGGACAACACCTGA
>NW_022111370.1:5765649-5767309 GCF_000313985.2 Echinops telfairi | reverse complement strand
AAGATCTCTCTGCCCTGAACTTGATGGCCTAGCAGATACCCTCGAAGGACTTACTTTTAACTTTGATTGAACTTATTTTTATGCACCCCAATGAGACTAAGATAAGTGTATGACTGTGAGAACTTGTCTGCAGCCCTCCACTGATCACAGAGATATTTAAACATGCTTTATTTTCATTTATAATAAAACAATGCATGTATGGATGTGACTCTTACTAGCAAGACTTTTTGACTCCCCTAGCATATCTGACAGAGCGAGGGCTTTCCACGCCTGTAAAGAGCTGCTGTCTTGGAAACTCACAAGGGCAGCTCTACTCTGCCCCACTGAGATGCTAGAGTTGGAATTGGCTCGAGGGCATTGGGTTTGTGTTTTAGTTCGTATATCTGGGTTATATTTAACCAACTAGCAACTCCCAGATGGGTCGTAGAAATAAAAGGAAACCAAGCAAACAAAAAATGTCTCTATGCCTTTTGTAGGAATGACATTAAAATCAACCCTTGGACATTTAAAAAGTAGGTGGCAGGAAAATATTTATCCTACAATTGCTAGTTATAATTCCCCGATCCATCCCCGTCCCATCAGCTTGTCAAACGATGGTAGCTTGCGTGTCACTGTGATGGTGGAAGCTGTGCCACGGGTATTTCCAAGAGCAGCAGGGTCACCCATACTGCAGCGATTCAGCGGAAGTTGCACAGTAAGGACAGACCGGAGGAATTAGCCACTGAACCCCTTATAGCTAGCAGCAGACCATGCTTCCGTGCCAGAAGATGAGCCCGTCAGGTTGGGTGGCACTGAAAATACAGCTAAGGAAGAGCTGGCATTATGCTTGGTAGAGTAGCGGGTCAACCAAAGAAGGCTTTCAACGAGCTGGATTGACGGGGGTGGGGGGTGGGGTGGAGGTTGTACAAAAGATAGGCTCACACACAGCAATGATTAAGAGGATGGTGCAGGACCAGGCAATGTTTGTGGAGAGTCAGAATCCACTCAACAGTAGCTAACAATAACCACCACAAGTCCCCGTTTACAGTCCTCCAAAGAGAAGTGTCACAATGCTCATTGCAGGTGAAGTAAAATTCAAAGGGGGCAGGACAGGAAATGAGACACAGAAATATTTTATTTTGACAGAAAGGTAAGCCCCCAGCCTCTAATTGGGACTCTGAGCCAGGGCTATTTCTGGCTCTGGCGTGGCTCCAAGAAGGCATCCGCATTTGCTCCCTGCTGCAGCCAGGCCGGTCCTCAGCGCCCTGCACCTTAGCTCCCGCAGCCTGGAGCACACACAACAGGACAGCGGCCAAGCTCGCGCATCCGGCCATTGCTCCATCTGCTACCTAGAGAAGAGAAGATGAGCGAATCGAGCTCCAAGTCCAGCCAGCCCTTGGCCTCCAAGCAGGAGAAGGGCGGCACTGAGAAGCGAGGCCGGAGCAGGCCACGCAAGCAGCCTCCAAAGGGAGCCCAGTTAAGTGCCAACACCCAAGAGACCTCGGGGCCGACCGAAGGGGAGCAAAAACAAGGATGCTGCCAAGATCCGGAAAACCACCACCACAGCTCCTGGGAGGAAGCCGAGAGACAGACCCAAAAAGCAGGAGGAGGAGGAGGAAGAGGGCATGTCTCAGGAGTCCTCTGAGGAAGAGCAGTGACCGCCCACCCACGCAGTCTGTCC
>NW_022111370.1:5758922-5764405 GCF_000313985.2 Echinops telfairi | reverse complement strand
TAAAACCCACCAAGTACCCGTAACAGTGCATAATAACATAGTTTTGACATATATAAGTCAAAAACAGAAACGCACACTAAAGCAAGTTAACCCATAGAAATAGTGGGGGTGGATTTATAGGCATTGCTTAGAAAATGACTGTGTTTCTCGATCAAAGTAGAGGCTACCATTTCACTATTACCCGGCTCAGCCAAACAGCTCTTTAAGGGAGGTGGCCTATAACAGACAGGGTACATTTTTCAAAATTCATGAAACACTGAAAAATAAAGGTGACACAGAAAATTTCAGTGAGTTTCAAAAGGAAAAAGTGATGGCACCGTTCAACAAAAACAACAAAAAACCAGCCGCAGCCCCACCCCCCAAGAAAACAAGTCTGCTGGGAAAGCAGAAAGTCTTTAAATAAGCCCCAAATAAAAGCAGCAGTCAAAATCATAACTACAGATGTCTTCAAAATGAACACCACAGAAAGACCTCCTCTCACAAGATCTTTGCGGCACAGTTTCAGTGGCCTTCCAAGGACTCTGGTGTGCATAGTCGATCAAATGACCACCTAATCCCACTCAAGAAGCCAAGAAAATGAACCCTCGCGGAGAAAAAGAAAGACATGGACAATAGAACCGAATGAAACGTAAGTGTAAAGACCTGGCAATTGACCCCTGAAAACCCGGGGGATCACAGCATGCCTGCCCTTTGTTCCCTCGCGCATGGTTTCGCCATGAGTCAGGAACCATCTCAAGAATGATGGCAGCCGACCACAGCAGCCAGTGTCCGAATACAAGACCAAACTTATGATGCCCATCATGCCTCAGGAAGAGAATTCAGCCTCGTGCTGTTAAAAATATATGGCAATAATATCCACCCTTCCTGTACTTTCTTAACATTTGTTCTCCTCTAACGAGAACCAGCCGGTTAGAGCCCACTTGTAAGAAATCAGAGTGGCTTTATAGATTCAAGTTTTTAACAGAATCTATATTTTCATCGTTGTTTTCTTCCCCTCAACATGGCTCAGATCGTCTTCTTGAAATCGATATGCTGCATTTATAGAGACACTTTAGGATAAAAGGACAGCGGTTTTATTAGGATCAATAACAAATTACTTGATGCTTACGCAGGCAATGCGCACATCCCGGTTAACCCCTGAGAGCTGGGGGAAGTTAGCCTGAGAGCCCGGGCCCACCAAAGTTCTGCCCATCCCACAGGGTCAGACTCACCACCCTCAGGGCACGATGATTGTTGTTGTTGTTGTTGTTGTTGTTGTTTAGTCTAAACCAGTGCCATAAAGTCGATTCTGACTCTAAGGCTGTCAGTCTCTATCCGTTTGTCAGTTTGTTGTACTATGATGACTTGTGTGTTGTTGTGACTGGTATTCAAATGTCAGCAGGGTCACCCAAAGTGAACAGTGTTCAGAACAGCTTCCAGACTAAGAATAGACCATGAAGAAGCACTCGGTTCCCCACTCCAGAGGAAGGAGTTGCTGAAGACCTTATGCATAGCTTCGAAACTCTGTCAGCTACTGAGGGCCTGATGAATAGAAGCAGAACACTGCCAGAGATAGTGCCAGAGGATGGGCCCCTCAGGTCCAAGGGCACTCAAATTGCGACAGAGGAGGAGTTAATTTCTCACCATGGAGTCGACGAGCCTGACATGAGTCTAGTAAAGCCTGTGGGAGTAGAACCTTCAGGGTCTTCATTTGCTGATGGGGCACTACTTAAGGTAAGGAGAAGGAGCTGAAGGTTCTGCTAATGATTAGAACACGAAATGTGCAAAGCATGAATCTAGGAAAATTGCAAGATATGACAAAATTATAATTTATAAATTATCAAGGGGTCATGAGGGAGGGGGGAGCGAGGAAGGAGGGGGCAAAAAGAGGACCTGATGTCAGGGGCTTAAGTGGAGAGCAAATGTTTTGAGAATGATGAGGGCAATGAATGTACAAATGTGGTTTACACAATTGATGTATGGATGGATTGTGATAAGAGTTGTATGAGCCCCTAATAAAATGATTAAAAAATAAAATTTTTTTAAAAAGATGTGACAAAATAATAATAACTTATAAATTATCAAGGGTTCATGAGGGAGGAGGGAGCGGGGAAGGAGGGGGGAAATGAGGAGCTGATATCAAGGGCTCAAGTAGAAAGCAAATATTTTGAGAATGATGATGGCAACAAATGTACAAATGTGCTGGACACAATGGAGGTATGTATGGATTGTGATAAGAGTTTCATGAGCCCCCAATAAAATGATTTTTTTAAAAACTAAATGAAATATATAAAGATCGATATCTTAAGCATTGGTGAGCAGAAATGAACTGGTATTGGTCATTTTAAATAAGAAATTCAAATGATTTACCATGCTGGGAATAATACAATCAAGAACAATGGCATGGCATTCATTGTCAGAAAGAATATTTTGCTGAATTCATCAAGTACAATGCAATCTATGGCCAGATTATATCTACCTGCCTACAAGGAAATCTAATCAATACAACTATTATCCAAATTTATGTAAAAACCACACAATCTAGTGATGAAGAAATTAAAGAATTCCACCAATGACTTCAGCTGGAAATTGATCAAATCTGCAATCAAATTGCATTCATAGTTATTGGTGATTGGCATGAAAAAATGGAAACAAAGGAAAATAAACAGTAATTGGAAAATACAGACTTAGGTGATAAAAATGAAGCTAAAGATCTCATGATAGAATTTTGCCAAATCAGTGACTTGTTCATAGAAAATACCTTTTTTCAACAACACGAAGGTTGGACTTCCCCAGATGGAACACACAGAAATCAAATTGACTACATCTGTTGGAAAACACAATGGAGAGCTAAATATCAGCAGTTAAAATCAGACCAGAGGGCTGGCTATGGAACAGACCATAAAGTGCTCATATGTAAGTTCAAGTTAAACCTGAAGAGAATTAAATCCACAAGAGTCAAAACATCACCTTGAGTCTATCACCTGAATTTCGAGAACATCTCAGAAGAGACATGATGCACTGAACACTAATGACAGAAGACCTAATGAGCTGTGGGAGGACATCAAGGACATCATTCATGAAGAAAGAAAAAGATCATTAAAAAGACAGGAAAAAAGAAAAGATCAAAGTAGATGTCAGAAAGACTCTGAAATTTTCTATTAATCATACAGTAGCTAAAGCAAATGGGAGAAATGATGAAGCCTAAGAGTTGAATAGAAAATTTCAAAGGCATTGTGAGAAGACACAACCCAAATATTAAAATGATATGTGCACAAATATAGAATTAGAAAATCAAACATAAGAACACACTCAGCATATCTGAAAGTGAAATAACTGAAGGAAAATTCAAGCCCCAAGTTGCAAGACTGAAAGATTCTATGAGAAAAATATTGAATGATGCAGGAAGTATCAAGAAAAGATGAAAAGAATACACAGCAAAACTACCAAAAAGAATTAGTCAACAATCCCATTTCAAGAGATAACTTATAAGTAAGAACAAATAGTGCTGAAGGAAGAAGTTCAAGGTACACTGAAAGCATTACCCAAAAACAAGGTCCCAGGAATTGATGGAATATCCATTTAAATGTCTCAGCAAGCTGAGGAAGCACTGGAAGCACTCACCGGTCTATGCCAGGAAATTGAAAGTACAGCTACTCGGTAAACTGACTGGAAGAGATCCATGTTTGTACTAATTCCAAAGAAAGATGACCCAATAGAATGCTCAAAATACAGAACAAAATCAATGATATTTTGCTTAAGATCGTCCAAATTTTGCTTAAGATTTCTTTTTTTGCTTAAGATCGTCCAAATTTTGCTTAAGATCATCCAAAAGTGGTTGCAGTGATACATTGACAGGGCTGCCAGAGTACAGGTCAGATTCAGAAGAGGACATGGCACAAGAGATATCATTGCTTATGTCAGATGGATCTTGGCTTAGAGCAGAAAATAGCAGAAAGATGTTTACATGCATTTCATTGACTGCGCAAGGGCCTTTGACTATGTGGACCATACATAAGAAACTATGGATAACCTTGAGAAGAATGGGAATTCCAGAACAATTCATTGTGCTCCTAAGGAACTTGTACATGGATCAAGAGGCAGTGGAACAAGGGAATACAGCATGGTTTAAAATGGTTCAAAGGTGTTCCTCAGAGTTGTACCCTCTGATCAAACGTAATCAATCTGCATGAATCCATCAGAAAAAACTGGATTATATAAAGAAAAATGTGGCATCAGAATTGTTAACAACCTGTGATAGGCAGATGCCACAATCTTGCTGAAAGTGAAGAGAACTTGAAGCATTTACTGATGATGATCAAGGTTTGCAGTATGGATTATAACTCAATATAAACATACCAAAACCTTCACAACTGGACCAATAGGTAACAACATGATAAATGGAAAAAAGATTGAAGTTGTCAAGGACCTTGTCTTGCTTGGATCGATAGTCAATGCTCAGGGAAGCAGCAGTCAAGAGATCAAAGGGTGAGTTGCACTAGGTAGAATTGCTGTACAAGATCTCTTTGAAGTGTTGAAAAGCAAGGATGTTATTTTGAGAACTAAGGTGCACCTGGCCCAATCCATGGTATTTTCCATTGCCTTATACGCAGCTGAAAGAGGGCCATTGCACAAGTAAGACTGAAGAATAATTGATGTATTTGAGTTATGCTGCTGGAGAAAAATATTGAAAGTAACCTGGACTGATAAAAAGATAAACCTACCTATCACCCTAAGCCCAAGGGAGTGTCGCACTGCCCACTCCTAAGCTATCCCCACAATTGGGTGTGGATCAGAGTGATGTGATCCATGGGCTTTTCCCTGACAAATTTTTGGAAGCAAATTACCAGGCCTTTTGTCCTAACCTGTCTAAGCCTGAAGGTTTCACTGACAGCTCTTCAGCAGCACAGCAGCACACTGACATCCACTGACAGAGAGTAGTGGCTGCACTTGAGGTGGATTGTCAGGAATTAAACCTAGGTCTCACACATGAATGGTGTAAATAGCCCCACTGAGTCCTTGAGAGTAGTATTTAACAGTAGTGCCTTGGAGTCAGACAGCAATTAGTGCATGTCCGCTTCATCCTTTATTATTGATCTCAGTTACATAGAGCAAGTTATTCAGCCTCCTTAAACCATCATTTCCCAATGTTGAAAATGGATATAGTAAAAATGTTGCAGCCTTGCAGGTTGTTATTGGATATCCAAAAAAGATCAAATTGGTTTGTAAATACAAGTAATCCCCGACTTGTGACAGGGTTCTATTTCAACAACTCCAAATGATGTCAAATGCATTTTTTTATTTTTCATTATTATTCCCTTTTATTATCAGCATCTTTATAAAAACAATCATCATTTGCCTTTGGGGTTGGAAACATCTGTGAACATCTAC
The DNA here is from genome assembly GCF_000313985.2 of Echinops telfairi. Lineage (NCBI taxonomy): Eukaryota > Metazoa > Chordata > Mammalia > Afrosoricida > Tenrecidae > Echinops > Echinops telfairi. The sequence goes on along the minus strand of NW_022111370.1, from coordinate 5,759,035 downwards.
ATGTCTGAGATTATGATATCCACAAATTCCATGCTGCGTCAGTGTCATCAAAATGGATGGGCCTCATCAAAGAACAAAAAATATCATTGTAAAGGTGGGTGAGTACAGAGTGG
>NW_022111370.1:5739217-5758304 GCF_000313985.2 Echinops telfairi | reverse complement strand
TTTTTTTTAAATGGATGGGCCTAAGCCCAGTCTGCTGTAATTCAACTACATCATAAGTGGGCATTTTGGTCCTGCAATGCCTCTCCCATTGCCAAGATTTCAGTCAGTCCAAATAATGTCAATGTTTATGAGCCCACCCCCATTTGTTTTTCTGCACCACCAACACATAAAAGAAAGTCCTGGAACTGCATATTGGAGAGCTCCCTTCTCGGTAGGAGACTTGAACATGAGCTTGGGCTACCAGGCTGTTAAGCTCTTGAGAAGCAAAAATAATAAAGTTTCATCTCACATACTTCACATATGTTATCGAGAGAGACCAGTCCCTGGAAAAGGACATGATGCTTAGTAAAGTAGAAGGGCTGCCGAAAAGAAAAAAGCCCTCCAAGAGATGGATTGAAAGAGTGGCCACAATAACGGGTTCAAACATAGGAACGATTGTGAGGCTGGTACAGGACCAGTCAGTGTTTCACTCTGGGCGCTCTCTGAGTTGATTCTTGGAACAAACTCAAGGGGACCTGACAACAACAACATGTATCTGCAAGAGGTGCCCTGGTGGTACTATCAGGCAAGCACTACACTGCTAGCTGCAAGGTTGTTATTGTTAAGTGCCATCCGGCTGGTTCTGACTCAGAGTGACCTTATCCACACAGAATGAAACAATGCCAGGTCCTGCGCCATCCTCATAATTGTTCTAATGTGTGAGTCCATTGTTGTAGCCACTGTGTCCATCCGCCGTGTTGAGGGCCTTCCTCTCTTTCAGTGCCCTTCCACTTGACCAGCATCACGTCCTGCTCCAGGGACTGGTCTCTCCTGACAACATGAAACCAGTCACACCTCTAAGGAGCATTCCGGTTGTACTTCTTTCAAGACACATTTGTTTGTTCTCTTAGCAGTCCATTTCTTCACTGGCACGAGAATCCAAATGCAGCGACTCTTCTCCAGTCTTCCTTCTTCAATGTCCAACTTTCATATAGATCGCAGGTATTTTATACCACGGCTTGGAACCACAGGTAAGAGAATCAAACCCACCACTCAGGAAAAAATCAGGAGACATGTGAAGGTATCCTCTCATGTAATGATGTATGGCATCAGCAACCCTGTATGGGGTCAATAGGAATTGGAATTGACTCAATGGCTTAGGTGGTGTGCTAGTCTGGGTTGACTAGAGAAACAAATCCAGAGACACTCAAATGTGTCTGAGAGAGAACTTTATATCAAGGAGCAATTGTATATGGAGAAAACATCCCATCCCACTCCAGATCAAGTCCATAAGCCCAATCTTAGCCCATGTGTCCAATTCCAGTTTATAAATTCCTCTTCAGATTCACACAACCCATTCAAGGAATGCAGGAGATCACAGGCCAGTGGGTGGAAAGACTTGTGGATCCAGTGGTAGTGGAACATCTCAGCACTGGCATGGGTCTCCACATAGCCCCTCCAGCTCCAGGGCTCTGGCTCCATCAGAGTGTCTCCATGAGGCTTGTTGACAGGAATACGAAGCAGGGAATCTGTGTGTCCCACCTCCTGGGAGGAAGACAGGAGTTTCCAGAATCCACAGGAAAAGCCAATGCCCACACAGAGGCATTATTAGCTATGAACTGATTGACAGGCTAGACTCCATCCCTTTGAAGCTCACAGGGGATTATGCAACCACCCTAGGTAGTTTGGGTTGAATTTGGTTTTGCTTTTTAAATGTATCTGCAAAGGACCCCTGGTGGCCCTGTGGGGTAGGTGCTGGGCTGCAAACCCCAAAGGTTGACGGTTCAAATCCAGCAACCTCTCCACAGGCAAAAGACAAATCTGTCTGTTCCTGTAAAGATTTACAGCCTCAGAACCCCTATATTCTGTTATATGTCTGATTTCTATGAGTCAGAACCTACCTGATGGAACCTAGCAACAACTCACTTGTGAAATCGATTGATCTCCTTGCAGCCTCTCGCACCCACTTGGAAGTGTTGAGCACAAGGAAAATGGTCGGGACATGGTATAAGAAGGGCCCAATGATTTTCTCAGCTTAGAAAACACATCTCATAGTTTTCCCCAGAAGCAAGGGGTCCTTGATAGCTAATGCTTCCGTTCCAATGTTAAATCAGTCTGTCTTCTCTGAAATAAATGATGCTCATCTGTAAGATTCAATCCTTGACTTGCCTCATATCCCTCTGAAATTTTTGGCAAGAACTCAAATCAGATCTAACGACAGCTTGTCTGACCCCCAGATACATGACTGATCCAATCTCTTTTTATCGTATATCAGAATGATTTTTTCCCTTAAACCTTAGTCCAATGATTCTGTTATAAAGTAAATGAATGTGAGCAGGCCAAGATCCTGAGTGTGTCAAGAGGTTATGATAGTGTCCGGTGACCAAATGCTCACAGAAAAAATTTAGGATCCTGGACCACTGTATTTTATCCTACATTATGGGCTGCCTCTCCCCTCTACCCTCCATCCTTTCCAGGCCACCCCCAGGCTTCTCCATTTCCCACAGATACTCGGCTGTGCACGGATCCAATGAACTAGGTGAATTGCAGAAAATGTGAGCACTGAATGGTTCCTGAGGATTTTTTTCTTCACAGTCTTGACCACTATGATGTGGTCTTAAAGGATAAAGCTTCCCCCAGCTTCTCTTCCTGGAAGTCAATCAGCTTAATACAACAGTCAGGCATAGGTGGGAATGCTCTAGGATGAAGAAGACAATGGGCACACACAGAACATCTGAGGGACCTTCCAGGAGGGTCTACAAAGTCTCAAGGCAGCCCCACACCTATGGTAAAGTCCGTTTCTCAAATGTTTGTATGCCCCTGACTGCAGTGACGGCAAAATGCACCCCGATTAAATAGCTTACCACAATGCTGGGGATATGCCATTTATCTCATCTCAGCATTCAGATTAAAGGAAGTTTTTGTTGAATCTGGTTTTACTAGTCTGATTGATTTGAGATACAACAAAACTTCATTTTAGAAAAGCGATATGCCAAATTCTTAAGCTCTGTCCGTCTTTCCTACTGTGGTGCTTGTGTGTTGCTGTGATACTGGAAGTTCTGCCAGTGGTCTTTCAAAGACCAGCAGAGGCACTCCTGGTGAACAGGTTTTAGTAGAGCTTCCAGACAAAGGCAAGCTAAAAAGAAAAGCCCAGCTATCTACTTCTGAAAACGAACTGATGTAAACTGCATCACAATAAATTTTGGTCCAAAAATAAATTTTGGTCCCAAACCGTGAGGCACTAACACAATAGTCACAACAATGACTCAAACGTACCGATGACTATGGAGATAGCATAGAATCAAGCAACATTTCATTCCATTATAGACAAGCTTACCCTGAGTCACAACCTAATAAAAAAATCTCTGAGAGGCAGCACAACACAGAACGGAGGACACGGGTTTTTACATCAACAGATCTGGGTTCATGTCTCCTGACCTGTCTCTTATCCACTTTGTGACTTTATACCAGGTGTTTAACTACCCTGAGCCTCAGTTTCCTCATTACCAAATTAGAATAATTTGGTGTAAGAAGTAAATCAAATAATACTTCTACCTTGCCCAACCCAACACTTGACAAAGAAGAACCTTGGTAAATGTTAGAAATGATGGTCATAATGATGATGGTGGTAATGATGATGATAGTGGTGGTGTGGTGGTGATGAGAATGAGAATGGTGGTGGTGGTGGTGGTGGTGGTGGCAGTGAAGGTGATCACAGTGGTGGTGATGATGTGGAGAGTAATGATGGTGGTGGTGGTGGTGGAGATAATGAGGGTGATAATGATGGTGGTAGTGGCAATGATGATGAGGAAGAGAGTAGTAATGATAGTGAAGGACGAAGAAGGGGAGCCACATCCAGAAGCCACTGCTGCCCATTCCTGAGACTTGAGTCCTGACTCTTTTTTTTAATTATTATTAATCATTTTATTGGGGGGTTACAGCTCTTATCACAATCCATACATACATCCATTGTGTCAAGTACATTTTTACATGTGTTGCCATTATCATTTTCAAAACATTGTCTTTCTACTTGAGCCCTTGGTATCAGCTCATTTCTCCCTCTCCCCCACCCTCCCTCTCTCTTGAACCCTTGATAATTTATAAGTTTGTTGTTGTTTTGTTTTTTTTCATGTATTACACCAACCATTATCTCTCTTCATCCACTTTTCTGTAGTTCATCCCCCTGGAAAAGGGTTATGTGTAGATCATTGTGATCAGTGTTCCCCATTTCTCTCCCCACCTTCCCCCTGCCCTCCTGGTATCTCTGCTCTCATTATTGGTCCTGAGGAGTTTATCTGTCCTGAATTTCCTGGGTTGCAAGCTCTTATCTGTACCATACTCTGGTCTAATCTGACTTGCAAGGTAGAATTGGGGTCATGATAGTTGGGGGGAGGAAGCATTAAAGAACTAGAGGAAAATTGTATGTTTCATCGGTGCTATTCTGCACCCTGCCTGGCTAGCCACTTCCTTGTGACCCTTCTGTAAGGGGATGCCTGACTAACTCTTTAACTCATCTGCAGACTGTCAACCCAGATGGTACCCTTTAAGATTCCTGCTTCCGGTGCCATTGTGTGTGAGATTTATCCCCACACCCTCTTGAACCTGGGTTTATTTAATCAACCTCCTGAAGTCACTGCTCAAACCATGAACTTTTATAGTTGGAGAAGCCTATGTGAGTGTCAAACAACCACCAATTCTGAATCAGAAAGAGGATAGGGCAGGGGGTCAAGGAGAGAGATTTTGCATACAGAGAGAGAGGAATAATAATATGCACGCAATCCTCGCCAACAAGTCATTCTTCCCAGGGCAGTTTTCCACCAGCACAATGCATAAGTGAATCAAAGCCAGCTCTCACCAGGTCACCCCAGACCTCCTCCCCCAGAGCAGGTGTTACATTCTAGCCCTCTGAGAAGCTCCCTGAACTCTGAAGGTGTCCAAGATTTCTCAGCTGCCTGAGGCATGGGACCCTACCTCCCTACAATATTGTAAGAATGAATCTCTGTCATCTGATTCGTATTTGGGTTAACAGCTGCTCACAGCACTAGGACTCTTAAAATCAGGTACCCTGGCAGTTGGGGTGGGAGAGAATGACTAGTGGAAGATTAAGGGTGAGCCTGCTCTGAAGAAGTAGGAGCAATAATGCTGCCACGTGGAAAATAACCCACCCTGGTTCCCAGAAGCTGGGGCAGTAGCTCAAGGCAGAAAAATGGCAATAATTATAGTGCTTGGGAGCTGACAGCATGCATAAATCTGGTGCATTAAGCCTGGCCCATGGATTCCCTTTCCAAATCTCATTTCAGACCCATCCTCGCTGAGAGCTGGAATCCCTCTTTCTGCCCAGAGATGGCAGGTACAGGAAGACACCTAGGGCAGAGGACCTGGGCTCTCACCTGCTTGGCTGAAATGGTATCTTCCTGCATCCTTCAGGTCAGGCCTTCCTGGGATTCCAGGAGTCAGAGTCCAGCAATCCTAAATAGTGACGTAAACAACCTAATCTTTACTCAGACCCCTGAGGAAATGGCAAAACAGCACAGTGCATTCTCAGGGCACCCTTTTAAGGTCCTTTGCTTATAATCAGTCTATCCCTCTACACCACCTCTTTCCCTCCCCCAGCTGTTGGTAACCCGACTCCTGCTGACCCCACTGGTGTCAACATAGACCTCGGCTCCAGAGGGTTTTCCGTGGCTGTGTTGTTTTATTTTTGAAGTATTTCCACGCCTTTCTTCCGCGACTCCTCTGGGGGACACAAATCTACAGGCTTTTCATTAGCAACTGAGCCAGTGAACTGTCTGTGCTGCACCCCCCCTCACCCCACCCCCCACCCCCGCCGAGCTCCCTCCCCCCCACCCCCAGCTGTTGTTGTTGGATGCCATGGAATCTGTTCCAACTCATACCAATCCTGTGTACAATAGAACCCAACACCACCTGGCCCTGCGCGACTCCCACACTTCCTACGCTTGAGCCCAGTGTTGCAGCCACGGTGTCGATCCATGTTGTGGAGGGCCTTCCTCTTTTTCGCTGCCCTCCACTTTACCAAGCAGGATGTCCTTCTCCAGGGACTGGTCCGTCTCTCCGGACAATATAGCCAAAGTCCTTCAGACAAAGTCTGGCCATCCTTGCCTCTGAGCAGCATTCTGGCTGTACTTCTTGCCAGACAGATTGGTTTGATTTGTTGGAAGGCCATGGTACTTTCAGTAGTCTTCTTCAGCACCACAATTCAAATGCATCCATTCTTCAGTCTCCCGTAGTCAGTGTCCAACTTGCACATGCATATGAGGCAACATGGGATTAATCCCATGACTTAGATCAGGCACACCTTAGTCCTCAAAGTGACACCCTTGTTTTCCAACACTTTATAGAGGGCTTGTGCAGCAGAGTTACCCAATGCAATGTGTCAACTGAAGAATGTGTCTCTTTTGACAATAGCTCTCCACCACTAATGCATTGTGGTCTAAAAAGCCAGCCTATACATGTATAATTTCCTTTTCTCAGCAGTGTTTTAAATTCTACATCATTGGCTAAATTAATGATACTATCAATAAAAATACCTTGGGCTCCATGGGGTTGATTTATAATGTTCTCTATCATCAAATAACAATGATGTCTCTAAAGTGAAAAGGGGCTTAATCATAAGCCCTAATCTAAGAATAGTTTGTTCTTATGAAAAGGTCCCACTAGATACTCACCCTCATGAAGAAACCACTGAAGATATGGGTACTACAGCAAAGTGTGGTGAAGAAATCAGATGGTGCCTGGAACTGATCACCTGATTGCTTGCATTTGGATTCAAAATCCAGTGGCTGAAAGGGCTTGTAAAGCACCCACCGGGATGGTATCCCCGAAGGTCCAATGGTCAGCTCTAAAGCCCAGTCATCTATGGCTTTCTTCAGGGACTTCCCTTTTCGGGGGAACTCGGCTCTGGGTCACTTGACCTTGGCATTTCTTTTCAAATCAATCAGACGATGAGAAGCAGTTTTAAAACTTCTTTCAGCACTCTAATTGGGAGCTGTCTTGGGGAAAATCATTACCCTCCGAAGGTGGGTTAAATAATGAATGACTTTTGTCTCAAGCAGGGCTCACTCCCCAGCCCTGGCATCTCCAGGTCAAGCCCTGTCTTGGGCCTCTGGGTTCTGAGACAAACCCAGGCCCAGCCCAGAGGACCGACAGTGTGTACTCTGACCAGAAAATCATTGTAGAATCAAACGCCGTGTTGTTGTCACGGCTAGGCGCCGCCAAATCAGTTTGGACTCCGAGTGATGCTGTGTCCAACTGAAAGAAACGCCGCCCGGTCCTCCGCCATCCTCACAATCGTTCTGCTTGAGCCCATTGTTGCAGCCAAGGAATGATCTCCCTCTTTTTCCCTGTCCTTCTACTTGATCAAGACCGATGCCCTTTTCCAGGGACTGGTCTCTCCTGACAACATGTGCAAAGCATGTGAGTTGCAGGAAAATCCCATGGGCCATTTGAATCAGGAAGGCTGTGCTGTTGGGTGCCATCAAGTTGGACTGTGACTCACCGACACCATGTGACAGAGGAGAAGGGCCCTTGGGGGGTTTTAAGCTGTAGTCTTTATGTCCATCAAGAGGTCACCAGGTCCTCGACCTCAGAGCTATTGGATGGATTCGAATGGCTAACCTTTCCATCATCTGTAGCCAGTGCTTAACCATGCAGCCATTGAGCCACCAAATCCAAAATTCCAATTCAAACTCACAGTGACCCTCTAGGACAGAGTAGAACTGCCTCATGCGGTTTTCCAAGCTGTTTGTCTTTATGGAAGCGGACTAACCACACCTTTCTCCAGCAAGGGGTTGGTAGATCTGAACTGCTGGCCTTTCCATCAGTAGCCGAGCAGCACTTCACCACTGCACCAAAACCAAACCTATTGCCATTAAGTCCATTCCAACCCATGGTCATTCTAGAGGACAGAGTAGAAGGGGCCCACAGGGTTTCAAACTGCCACATCCTTCTCCTTCAGAGTAGCTGGTGGGTACAAACCAGCTCTTTCTAGTTAGTAGCCAAAGGCTTCCCCACTGCACCACCAGGCTTCTTAAATCATGGGTAAGGAGTGACTAGAAGAAGAAGCTGGGAGACGGAAGGGAGCTAACCTAAACTTAGAGAGAAGCAATGACCCACAACCTCTGCTCCCTCCTGATCCACCAAGGGCCTTGCTCACCTTTGTGTCCTCTGTTTGCCTCAGTCTCATTGCCTCCCACTAGCCACTCAGTCCTTAGGAAGACTCGGAAAATGCTAGAGGGAAATGCAATACCGTTAAGACAGTTGTGATTTGAAAAAGAAAAGAAGTGTTGGCGAGTATGTCAGCAACTCATTTATGGATGGTTGGGTTGTAAAATGGTGTGGTCTCTGTGCCAACGCTTGGTGGCTCTGTTAGGTAGCAAGCATAGGGACTGGGGCATCCATTATGCATGCTCAGAGCTTTGAGCTTCTGGCCAGGAAGGGGTGGTACACCTAGGTGGGTGTTACACCTGGACTGGCCCATCGAAGCCAAGGGAATTTGATCCAGCCAATTTGGGTCGACCAGTAGTGTTGGCCACACCTCCCAACGGGCCCCTGAAAAGGCAGAGGTTTTGTTCTGGTGCTCTCTCTCTTTCCCAGCAGCTGCTACACAATGTAGCACAGTCAGGCTGCGGTCCAGAGCGGCCAGGCCGCAGTCCCGCAACTGTGCAGCGGACTGTCTGGCTTGTGTTCCATTTACTGTAGGACCTGAAACCGCTACTATTCTCTGTAAACTCACTGAGATCACAAACCAGGCTTCCACGTGAATTCTTTCTCACGCGGAGCCAAGGACTGAGGTATACTCTCCCCCAGAGACCTAACAGCTCCTCAGAAAAATAAGCATCTAATGAAAATGTTGTTGTTGTTGTTAGGTACCATGGATTCCGTTCCAACCCATAGCGAACCTATGCACCACAGAATGAAACACGACGTGGCCCTGTGCCACCCTCATCACTGGGCTCTTGACCCCAGCCAGGGTGTGTTCAATCGCCTCCTATGCATGCGAAAGTTGAATAATGGGATCCAGCATCCCACCTCTTGGTATAGCCCCAGACTATTTACAAGCAAGAACACAAACAGATACGTGAACACCCACATTTATTGTAGCACTAGTCACAGGAGCCAAGAGATGGAAGCGATGGAAATTCTCATTGACAGATGAATGGATGAGCAAACTGTGGTACCGACATATAATAATGTATAACTGTGCTTTAGGAGAAATGAAGCCCGGTCCATGTCATAACATGAATGAGCCTTGAAAAGATGATACTGCGTAAAAATAAATGAACCCAAAGAAGGCAAAGATGGTATCACCCCACTGGTGCGGATCTAGAACAGGCATTGAGACAAAGTTTGTTAGTGGTCACTGGGGGAGGTGTCAGGGTGAGAAGGGGGGGGGTTACTAGATGCTTAGGGTTCACTGGGCCACTGTCAAAGCCGATAGGAGAACTTCTCAATGCGCAGTGATGGTTATTGAATCACCTGATAAACACAAGAAAGCCCTTTGAAAAGGATATGGGAAGAGTGTTGAAATGGCAAACGTGCCGCCTATTTTTTTAACTGCGATTTTTGAAAAAAGAAAAACAGGACTCAGAGAGGTCAAGCGACTATGAAAAGTTTCAAAACCGAGACTCCAGCCCAGCCCGGTGACTCCGGGTGGCTGATGGTTCGCCTCAAGGGCGTTTGTTTTGGGAACCGGAACCAGCCTCGGTGGCCCCTCTTGGAACTCAGGAAACTCCTGTCTCAGCTTTCTTCAAAGCGGACGCCCTGGGGAATGGACTTCTCCAATTCCCGCTTAAGCAGCCGCTTTTGCAGGATGTGCAACCTTGATTAAATTAGCAAATGGCCCAGGGAAGGAACGCTTGCTCCATCAGAGGGCACCTAAACGGCCCCTGGCTAATGGCGCTTCCCCCAAGGCGCCCTTCCTCAGGGAAGCCCGTGCGGGCTGGAGGGGGCCAGATCCGCTCATGGCTTTTCCTAGGAAGAGCCACTTAAAACAATAAAACCTCAACCCTGTCAGAGCGTCCTCTCCGCCCGGCTTCCTGGAAGGAGTTTTTAAAGTTCTATTTATTTTAAAATAACCGTTCCAGTAACCTCCACCCCAGCTCTCAAGGACACTGCCACTCGCCACTGACAGCAGGTGACAAACATTGCAGTAAGAAGAAATCAGAATGAATTGGGGCTGATGCTAAATCTTCCCTTCTATTTTTTCCCCCTCTGGGGAGAGGAAAATTGAAACCGCTTGTTTCCTACTGCCAAAGTCTCGTTTGCATCCGCACACAGCCATCTCAGCCTCATGCATATTAACGTCGACTTCTGCAAGGGACAGCCCCGCTGCTCCGTTCCCACCAGCTTCCTGGCAGGGCAGCAAGCCAGCCCCCTTCTACTGAAAATTGTCATGCGGGGGCTAGAACCATCTCATGCATTAAAAAATAAAGACACTCCCATACTCAGCCACCCCTCGCCCTCATCCCACTTCCTAATATCACTCCATGCTTACTCCTCCTCACTCGCTGCCATCCAGGCGATGCTGACCTGGTGGTTTTGAACTAGCGACCGCGAGGATCAAAACCCAACACATTATCACTTGTAATCATTCCACCACCAGGGGTCCATAAGGGTCACTGTTGTTTGTCACATGCTACTCCTGGGTGGAGCAAAGGGGTAAGGGCTTAACTACAGGCCCCAAAAGTTGGCAGTTCTGACCCCCCCACCCAGAGACACCTTGAAGGACAAGCCTGCCCATCTGCTTCTGACATCCTCACACTGGACTCACACTGCTTCTGACATCCTCTTGAGCACAGGTGTGCTCTGACCCACAGGAGGTCACCATGATCAGAATCACGTGGACAGCAACTGTCAACCCATCACCCTTGGGTTTGCACCTTTCAGAGGTTCGGGCCAGGCATACAGATGACGAGTAGGGGGTGTAGGTGGGGGGTGTTGTTAGGTGCCCTTGAGTTTGTTCCAATCCATAGCGACCCTGGACATAGCAGAACGAAACACTGGCCTGTCCTGCAACATCCTAGCCACTTGTTCTTATGTTTGAACCCATTGTTGTAGCCGCTGTGTCCATCCATCCCAGGAAGGGCCTTCCTCTTTTTTCGTGTCCCTCTACTTCACCAAGCAGGATGTCATTCTCCAGGGACTGGTCTTTCCTGACATGTCCAAAGTATGTGAGATGATGTCCCGCCATCCTTGCCTCTCAGGAGCATTGTGGCCATACTTCTTCCAGTAGGATCAATAGTCACCACCAATGGTCTCACTCCCCAGGGACAGACTGAATGTCTTAAATGACCTTACTATGTGTTCGGCTCTCTTGCCTTCAGTCCTTATTGCTGCTGCTCCTACAGCCTAAAGCAGGGGTGACCACCTTTCTCACTCTGCTCCCAATTTTATTCTTCAGGCTACAGTGCAAATAAGAGCCCTGATGGCATCGTGGGTTCCGGTTTGAGCTGCTAACTGCAAGGTCCACAGTTGAAAACCACAAGCTGATCCATGAGACAAAGATTAGGCTTTTTGCTCCCATCAAGATTTCCAGCCTCAGAAAACACAGGGAAGCTCTGCCCTTTCCCATTGGGTCACTATGAGTTAGAATCAACTCGGTGGCAGTGAGTTTTTCCATCTAGTTCAAATGGTTTGTTTTCAGCTAGGATCCTAAAAGTTAGCAGTCTGACCTCACCCAGCCTGAAGTGCTAACTCCATTAGGATGGCAGCGAACACCATTCCTGGACATTTTGATGAAAGATATTCTGTAAGAGCCAGGCACATGGTGAGGTCCCTCAGGACATTCAGCCTGTCCCTGGTGAGTGAGGCTATTGGAGGTGACCACTAATCATACTGGAAGAAGTACAGCCAGAATGCTCCTGAGCCGGGCAGGAGGGAGATGCAGAACAAAATGTCAAATTCTAGAGTCCAAATGTTTTGGAGTCATTGAGGCTAAATAAAGTGGAATTGCCCTAAGATATCCTTGAAACCTTAAATCAAAAAAACTTTAGTCTTTAAATATTTTTAAAAGAAAACGTTTTTTGAACCCAAACAAAATGTTAGCTGAATTATTAAAGAATGAAGTAACATTTAAACCTTGAACCAAAAACAGCCTTAATCTTCAAAACTCAAAATCAACCCTCAAAAAAAAAAGTTTTCTACAAACTAACCAAAAGTTTAGCTTCATTAGTAAAGAGGCATTATGTTCTTTTAAAGAACTTTTTAACCAAGCCAAACTCACTACCGTCAAGTCAATTCCAACTCATAGCAACCCAGTAAGATAGACCTGTCCCTGTGGGTTTCCAAGACTGTAACGTTTGGAGTAGAAAGCCTCATCTTTCTCCCATTGGTTTCGAATTGCTGACCTCCTGCTTAGCAGCCCAGCACATAACCGCCGCACCACCAGGACGCCAAAGAACTATCTTGTGGGGATCAAATGGACAAAGCAAGTCAAAAACTCCCTCGGAAGCTGGGGAGACAGCAAGTCGATGCTAGCAGGAGACAAACAGCTCGGAAAGAAGGGTAAAAATAGTTGCACAACTTAAAAGATTGCAATCAGTGCCACCAAACGGTATGTGTAGAAATTGTTGAATCGGTGTGTGCTCGGCTGTACATATTCTCAACAACAGTCGCAAAGAATATAAGGTATTTAAAGGAAAGATGACAGTCAATGACGCTATTGGCTTACACTGTAGCACCCGGGATTGTCCTGAGACAGGCCTGGATCAACAGCAGCTACCAATAAAGCCTAATTGCCTGACCCATTTCAGCCTTTTCAGAGCCTCACCTATGGCCCCACCTACAGCCTTTCAGAGCCTCTTCTTCCCACCACCACCAGGTAAACAGAAGGGCGCTATTCCAGCCAGCGAATACAATGGGGGTAAAGGAAGAAGTGGTATTTGTTATCCAGACCCACCAGTCCATTTATCATGCTGCAGGGTCTAACATGCTGCTATGGTGCTGGAAGCGATGTCACTGGCATTTCAAACACTGGCAGGGTCATCTCTTGGGTAGGCCTCAGCAGAGCTTCCATACTAAGACAGACCAGGAAGAAAGTCCTGGCATTCTGCTTCCTAAAAAATCAGTCAATAAAAACCTAAGGGATGATGACAGGACCGGGTAAAATGTGGTTCTGTTGTGCAAACCAGTGACAAAAAGAGGAATATTTGTTTCATGCAGGATAGCCATGCTAGAGCCTGCGTGCCTCTCCGCCGTGGTCAGAGGGACACCTGAAGACCCTTTGGACCACAGTAGTGTCATCAGCAACTGGCCACAGGACGGCAGGTCCAGGCAGCTTTCTAACCCCTTGAAGGCAGCTAACAGCAACAACCCTACTGACTTTCAGCCAAGGCCCTCCCACGGCCTCCCTTTCTATATATAATGTGTTTGCTATGTGATTAAAGACGAATGAAAACGATGCTAAACAAACCAGCAAAGAGCTGTGAGGCACAAGCAGAATTCATTGGTTAAGAATATGTAAATACGCTAGTAACTTATGTAAACACGTTAGCATAGAGAATAAGTAGAGCGCGTTTGTGCTCAACAAAGAAAGGCATTGAAACACCAGCAGGCACCAAATATGCATGAATCACTAAATATACATGAGGCGCCTGAGGGTCCATGTAGGCGTAATCTATTCAATATGCATGAGATACTCAATATGTATGAGGTCTTAAATCAGCGGCGCATTGGTGACACTCATTCTGGCCCCTCAAGGCCTCTGCCAAGGGAAACCCCTGGCTGCTCACCAGGGTAATTGGTGGGCTACAACTATGGTCAGGCATCATTGGCCCAAGGTCACTTCCATGCAGCCAGCTCACTATGATGGCCCCAGGGACCTTGGGTCTTCCAGGCCCCTGTGATCAACTACCCCAATGTTGATCCCAAGACCACCATCAGCAGCAGCTGAGGTAGCAGAGGGATCCGGAACAGGTGAGCCCTGTGTCAGCTAAGCTCCAGGTGATGTGGTCTTCCCACCCTGCTTGCAGCTTCCATCAAGTGCGTCCGTTAGCCATCCCTCGCTTTTCTCTCCCTCACTGCAAGTTTTAAATGCATACACTAAACCGCGTGCTATGAGCACCTTAATTGGGTCTGCAAGCCTTTGTGTTCCTTGTGATCCACGATAACTGGCCTGAGAGTGGGTGTAGAAGTAGCCATGCATCAAGAGAATTCCCCATGGGGCACCTTTGTTGTTGTTGTTGTTGTTGTTGTTGTTGTTGTTGTTGTTGTTGTTAAAGTTAGGTGCTATCAAGTTGGCTCTGCCCCATAGTGACCCTGTGCACAACAGAAGGAAACGCTGCACGGTCCTGCGCCATCCTCACCACTGCTCCTCTGCCAGAGCCCACTGTTGCAGCCACAGTGTCAACCCACCTCCTTGAGGACCTTCCTTTCCTGTGTTGCCCCTCCACTTTAAGCCAAGCCCCTTATGCAGGGGCTGGCGTCTCTCCTGACAATATGTCTAAAGTCTGTAAGATGAAGTCTTGTCATCCCTGCCTCTCGGGGGCACTCTGGCCTTGCTTCTTACAGGTCAGAGCGGTTCGTCCTTCTAGCAGTCCATGGCATTGTCTACGGTCTTCTCCAGCACCACAACTCAACTGCATCAGTTTGGGACACCGTGGGCGGTGCTTTTCCCCGTCAAAGGATGTCCTGGGTGGTACAGAATGGAAAAGCAGGCAAAGGACTTGGAGTCACGCTTCCTGGGTTTCAAATTTCTCATAATCACCTCCTTACGTTTTATTCTTCGCCAAGAAAATTAAAACATACAAAAGCGAATCCACTGGTGTTGATTCCAAATGGTGACAAGCCAGTGTGTTACAGAACAGAACTCACCTCCTCTGGGAGTGTGTGGTTGTAATCGTTCGAGAAGGAGCCCTGGTGGTGCTGTGGGTTAAGCAACGGGCTGCTAACTCCAAAGTCGGCAACCAATCCCACCAGATGAGGCCGTCTGCTCCCGTAAGGAGTTATCACCTCGGGAGTCCTGCGTAGGGGGTGGCCATGGGTCTTAATTGACTGGATGGCAGTAGGTTGGTGAATCTTTACAGAAACAGAGAGCCAGACCTTTCTTCTGCAGTGCCTCTGGGTAGATTCGGCTGTCTGCCTTTGGGTTAACAGTCAACCACAAACCCCTTGCACCCCTGAAGCGGCTCTCAAAGGACAGTGGTGATCCTTTGCTCTTGGCCTGGTAGTAAAATTCCTTTGTAAAGCCATTGCCGTCCAGGTGGCTGTTTCCTCCCGGCCACCCCCCACCCACACCCCCGTGCCTCTCAAGCAGAATGCATTTCTTTAATGATAGCTGGCCTGGCCTCAGCATTGGTGGGAATTCTCATCCAAGGTGTTCAGTGGCAGGTCCTACCTTCCCTTAGACCAGTGGTTCTCAACCTTCCTCATGCCGTGGCCCTTTCATACAGTTCCTCATATTGTGGTGACACCCCCCAACCATAGAATTATTTTCGTTGCTATTTCATAACTGTAATTTTGCTACTGCTATGAATCCAGCGACCCCTGTGAAAGGGTTGGTCGTTCAACCCCCAAAGGGGTCACGACCCACAGGTTGAGAACCGCTGCCTTAGACACAGGAAATTCCTAGAGCTTTGGCAAGAAGTGGGGTGTGGCTTCAGGGCCCTAGGTCCTCCTTGCAGTCCCACCCTACCCCTTGCCCTTTGCCGCACCCCCTAACCACCCCCTCCGCCCTCCGTAGGTGTTCAACTGCCTGTAGGTGACGACACTACCACCCACAGCATTTGCTCCCTTGATGCATCCGTGTTATCCAAGCGCTACCACTTGCCTCCTCCCAAGGGAAGTGGGGAATCCCCACACTAAATTCACAGCATGTCACAGCAGAGAAAAGGGGCTGTATGTTCCTCTACACCAAGCACTTCCTGCAACTTACTTTCGGTTTTGTTAATTCAGTGCTTAGCTTCCCGTGTTTCGCAGGGTGTAACAAACATCCAGTGAAAGAGAGCTGTAAGTGCCTAGCACCTACCTCCAGGCTCCAGGAACATCGCCCATCAGTGAGTTTGTCATCCTGTGGTGGCTTGTAGGATGCTGGAAGTCACATCACCAGCTTTTCAGTTACTAACCTTGTCACCCATGGGGACAGGCTTCCACAGAGCTGCCAGACTAAGACAGACTAGGAAGAAAGACCTGGTGATCTACTTCCCCAAATCAGCAAGTGAAGCCCTGGCAGACCACAACAGAGTAACAGTCTGCTAAGGGATGGGAGACGAGCCCCTGGGTTCAAGGCACCCCAGGGGTCACAACAATGAACGGAAGCCAAAATGACCGGGAAGCTGTTCATGGACTGGATGATGCTTGATTCTGTTGTGCGTGGCTCGCTCTGTATCACAGCTGACTCACGACAGCTAAGAAGGACCTTTTGTTATTATAATGTTAACTTCTCCAACATCAGGATCTGTCTCATAATCAATGGAATGTTACCCAGGGTACGGCCTGATGCCTATGGGGATGCAGTTGCCAGGGCCTGTCCAGCTGAGAAGTTGGTTGCTATGGCAGGATCCTGAGTTCTGCCTGCTGTTTGACACAGGAAGCCCAAGCACTGCGATGAGTCCCACGGTGTCAGCACTTGGAAGAAAGTTGCAGAGACACTGGTAGAACACGCTTGGAAGAAACGCTAGCTCGCTGATGCCTTCCATTGTGTGGGCAAGGAAAGAAGTGGCCAGTGGCCATTGGGAGTCAAAAAGGCATTAGCACTGAAAAGGGAGGCACGCTAAATACCTAAATACTGAATGATTTGATTTGCTTCTATATGCTTTTTTTGATTGTAACACACCAAAGACTACTGCATAGGAATCCACGTGCTGTTGCTGTTAGTTACAGTGGCTCCAACCCACGGTGACGCTCTCGTGTCCAACAAAATGAAACGAGGCTTGGTCCTGCGCCATCCTTGTGACCATTGGCATGCTGGAGTGCATTGCTGAGGGCACTGTGGAGGGGCTCCCAGCCCAGGGGTTCATCTTTCAGCTCCCTGTTGGACAATCCTTCTCTTATGATCCAGGCAGTTTTCATCAGCTAGTTTTCAGAGATAGGTTGCCAAGCCTTTCTTAGTCAAGTATATTAATCCAGAAGTGCTCCTGAAACCTGACAGGGAACAACATGGGTGCCGCATCTGATCTCTTTGGGATCCCCAGGCAGTCCCACCGGGCAGAAATCAGACAGACCTCCAACGTCCATCCATTTTTATGGTACTCTGAGACCCCCTGTCCCTCACACAGCACTCTACTTCTGTGTCTGGGTTTGATGATTCATTGTACTGGCCCTACAGAACTCGTAGATGATGCTCACAAACATGGGGCTTAAGAGGAAGTTAACCGGTTACAATTCAGGTGGGAATTGTTCAGGATCCCGGGGTTCAGTAAGGACAGTTTCTCCTCTGCCACCCTCGTGGGCAAGACTCACTCTGGCCCTCGGCTTCATGGTGTAACCTCTACCCTGCTCTAGAAGGGTTAGGCAGCTGTTTGGGGGCTGCTAATAATTGCTAAAGGGCATGCTACTCCACTGGAAGCCTTAACCCAAAGATACTCAGCTCCAGCTCTATGGGTCAGCAAATCCAGCTCCCCATAACGCCAGCCAGCCTCCTGCTCAAAAGCACTTAGTTTTACTGGCTCCATGGGCTGGGAATTCACTGCTCTGCCTCGGCCTCTGGATTCCGGTTCTGCTGTTGTTGCTCCTCTGGTGTCAAAGCTGACTCCTGAGTCCAATGGACATGTTCCACTCTTGGCTCTTCTCTCTTCCTGGTAGTAAGATCCACCCCTCCTGCTTCTGAGATGATCAGTTTTATAATCAGCAGAATGGCAATTGCCATTAATGCTGTTAAATCACTCACATTTTAATCATATAATCCAATCAGTGTTTCCCCACCTACTTATTCAGAGGCATCAGGAAAATGAAGGTTGTTTGGTTGGAGTAACAAAAGCTATCGCTGGAAGAACACTATTAAATAATTAACTGCATTTCACTTTCTACCATGGGTGACCTTGTTGAGATTTGAAATACTGGTGTCAGAACTTCCATCATCACAGGAACACATAAACCACCATAGTAAGACAAATTGGCAGATAATTGATGGGTATCTGAAAAGTTATTTTAGTAAGTACAAAATAAAAATGATAAATGATTGTTGTAGTTGTTGTTAGGTACAATGGAATTAGCTCCAAGTCAAATGACCCTATATACTACAACAACAACAAAAACGCTGCCTGGTCCTACACCATCCCCATAACTGTCGGTATGTTTGGGCCCCTAATGCAGCCACTGTGTCAATCCATCTCCTCGAATGTCTTCCTCTTTGTCAATGACCTTCTACTTTATCAAGCTCAATGTTCTTTTTCAGGGACTGGTCTCTCCTAATAATATGTCCAAAGACAGAAGATGAAGTCTTTTGATCCTTGCCTTTAAGAGACATTCTGGATATATGTCCTCCAAAACAGATTTGTTTTTTCTTCTGTTTTAAAAAATCTGTTTTTTATTATTTGAACAATGAATAAAGAAGAAGAAAAATTTGAATTACAGGGTTGGTAAAGAATATTGAAAGTGCCGTGGACTGCTACAAGACAAACTAATCTGGACTGGAAGAAGTAAGGGCAGAGTACTCCTGCGAGACAAGGATGGCATGATTTCATCTGACATACTTTCCACATATTGTCAGAAGAGACCAGTCCCTGGAGTAGGACATTATATTTGGTAAAGTAGAGGGGTGGTAAAAAAGAGGAACACGATTCAAGTGCATCTGTTCTTCAGGCTTCCTTATTCAATGTCAAACTTTCATGTGCATACGAGGCAACTGAAAAGCCCATGGGCTGCATCAGCACACCTTAGTCCTCAAAGTAACATCCTTGCTTTACTTTTCAACATTCTGAAGCAGTAGTCTCCAGAAGATTTACCCAATGCAGTCCATCTTTTGATCTCTTAATTGTTGCTTCCATGAGCACTGATGGTGGATCAAAGCAAGACAAAATTCTTTTTTTTTTTCGTTTTTTGTAATTTTCTTCTTTTTTTAAATCATCTTATACATTATTTATAAAATCATACAACTCTTATCACCATCCATAGATACAGCAATTGTGTAAAGCACATTTGTACATTCATTGCC
>NW_022111370.1:5717441-5737093 GCF_000313985.2 Echinops telfairi | reverse complement strand
CGTTGAGTTTTTTGCTCATATGCTACCTCCTGAAATGGTTAAATGTAGACTTGTTCTTTTTGGTACAGTGACTCTGTGTTTTCTTTCCATCTTCTCTTGATGCTTCCTGCATCATTCAATATTCAGCCCATAGAATCTGTCAATACTGCAACTCGAGGCTTGAATTTTTTTCTTGAGTTCTTTCAATCTAAGACATCTTGAGAATGTTCTTCCTGTTTTGTGTTTAAGCATTAGGCCTTTGCACATTTCATTATAATATTTGACTTTGTCTTCTCAAGCTGCCTT
The DNA here is from genome assembly GCF_000313985.2 of Echinops telfairi. NCBI lineage: Eukaryota > Metazoa > Chordata > Mammalia > Afrosoricida > Tenrecidae > Echinops > Echinops telfairi. The sequence goes on along the minus strand of NW_022111370.1, from coordinate 5,736,808 downwards.
TTGAAATTTTCGGTTCAGCTCTTTGACTTCATCATTTCTCCCATTTGCCTTAGCTACTCTACAATTAAGAGATAGTTTCATAGTGTCTTTGACATCCACTCTGATCTTTTCTTTGTTGCTTGTCTTTTTAATGATCTTTTCCTTTCTTCCTGAGTGATGTTCTTGATGGCATTCCGCAGCTCATCCGATCTTCTGTTGTTAAGTGTTTAGTGCATCAAATCTGTTCCTGAAATGTTCTGGAAATTCAGGTGGGAGAGACTCAAAGCCATATTTTTGTGCACGTGGACTTGATTTAATTTTCTTCAATTTCAGCCTGAACTCATAGACTTACACTTTGTTATATTATTTTACTTTATCTGCTTGAAATTTCTATTCAGCTCTTTCATTTCATCATTTCCTTGCTTTTATTTTAATCTAGTCTGGCCTTTTCATTCTTTCCTATCTTCTCAATGACCTTTTGCTTTCCTCGCGTACGATGGTCTTGATGTCGTCCAGAGTTCATCAGGGCTTCGGTCCTGAGCGTTCCTTGTGTCGCATCTGTTCTTGAGAAGGTCCGCAAATTCAGATGGGAGACAATCAAGGTCCTATTTTGGCTTTCGTGGACTTTTAAAGTTTTTCTTTATCATCAAAGTGAGCTTGCGTATGAACAATTGGTTCCATAATTGACCACTGGCCTTATTTTGGCTATTGATATCGAACGTCTCTGTTGTCTTCTCACAGTCTGATTCCCACCTATTCCATCTGGTGAGATCCGTGTGTACATCGCCATTTATGGGTTTGCAAGAAAAAAAACATTTGCCATGAAGAGGTTGTTGGTCTTACAAAGTTCTATCATGTGATCTCCAGTTTTGTTTCTATCAGGACGGCTCTATTTGATCACAAATGGACCTTCTATGCAGAGGGGGAAAGGAAAAGTGCTTTACTGGTGAGACTCAGAAGGTCGTTCAACTTTTCCAGGGTCACTCTGTGGGAACTGAGAATTTGAACAGTCCTGGGCCCTCACATTAAACATCAAAGCTGGAGATGATGGAATGAGAAATGGAAATAGCTTGGGTTTTTTGGTTTTTCCTTTAAATCCTTTCCACTCTCCCACTTGCTATGTGAAAATGAAAGAACTATTGATTGGTACCACAGAATGCGCAGTTGGTAATGAGATTCCCTCTGAAAATCTTTCAGTCTTATAATTAATTTATTTGGGAGGTGAAACAAACTGGGTGTGTGAAATGAGTTAAAATTATTAACAGGCCTGTGCTGGGTCTCTTGCCCAAGGCCACCGACTGGTAGAAAGATTGGGCCTCTGGTGTACAGGCTGCCTGCCCCTCCATCGCCCTCAGAATCACAGTCCCAAATCCAATATTGATCAAGTCCTCATCTCTTCCTTATCAGCTCAGCTCAGCTCTTTACCACAACGGCCCCTGTACCTGTCCTCCCAGGCAGAGCAGGGGTAAGGGTTCTGGAGAGGAATGTGGGCTTTCATCTCTCAGAGAGCCTGCCTGAACAGCTGATGGTTTGAACACACCCAGAGGCACCTCAGAACACAGATCTGCTTCTGAAAAGTCACAGCTTTGAGGGCCCCATGAAGCTGTTCTCGGCACACAGGGGGCTGCCATCAGTCAGGATCGATTCTGCGGCTCCTAACCACAGCAACCACATTCTAAGGCTAGCTAATGAATTCACTGCCATCAAGCCAATGCTACCTCATAATGACCCTACAGGACAGGGTAGAGCTGCCCCTGTGAGTTTCTGAGACCACAACTCTTGACGGGCACAGAAAGCCCATCTTTCCCTTGTGATCCTAAGGCTATGCAGTGGAAATCCATTGATCCTGGTAAATCTAGCTTTTAGACTGATACCTGTTGTCGAGCTGGCACTGAATGATGACACCTTCAAGACAACAGAAGGAAATGTTGCCTAGTCCAGTGTATTCATGTCTATCGGGGCAGCTATTGGGCCAACTCATCTCACCAAGGGGCTCTCTCCCTCAGCCTGGAGAGCTCTGTACTTCCTCACACATGAGCTCCTTCAACAATTGATCCTTCCTGATGACTTGACCGAAGCAGACAAGTCAACGTTCTGTCGTGGTTCATAAGGTCTTCATTGGCTGATATTTGGGAGTGGAGAACTAGGCTTAGGCCTTTCTTCTTGTTGTTCAGTGCCATCGAACGAGTTCCAACTCATAGTGATCCTATGCACACCCAATAAACCACTGCCTGGTTTTGCACCATCCTCACAATCTTTGCTACGTATCAACCCGTCGTGGCAGGCACTGTATCAATCTATCCCACTTTCTTCCTAGTCTGTCCTAATCCAGAAGCTGCGCTGAAATCTGCCTACCGTGGACGACCTGCCTGACATCATTTGAGATGACATCACACCCCCAGCATCAAAGCAACACAAAAGCTACCACAGGATGACAAAGTGGTGGAAATTGAGCCATAGGGAATCCTTTATGGTATGACAGGATAATCTGGCTTAGAAATGATACGCTTGAGTAGAAAAATATGCAGAACAAAACTAATCTACACTGATAGAAGCCGGGCTAGTGGACCTAGATGGGTAGACTTGACCAGAAAAGGAGTAGGAGACAAGTTTCTGGAGAGAGAAGTGTCATGTCTTGCGCTGGGTGGTGGCTCCTGGGACAGCTCATGCTTGTGCATCTGACTATACATAAGTTATACCTTAAAGGGGAAATGACTGTGTTTGTGACCTGTTTGGTTTTCTTCAGCTATGGACCAATTTCCAGATGTCAAGGATTTCATTTCACTTGGATCTATAATCCACACTCACGGAAGCAGCAGTCAAAACATCAAGTCACATATTGAATCAGGGAATTCTGTTGCCAAGGACCTCTCAAAATGGTCTTGAACCAAGTCTTGGTATTCGCTGTGGCTTGACATACATTCAAAAGCAGAACCAAGAATGAGGAAGCTCAAAGAAGAATTGATGCCTTTAAATGTCGGTGTTGGCCAAGATCAACTATATCCTGGACAGCCAAAAGAATGAAATCTGTTTTGGCAGAAGTACAGCCAGGATGTTCCTTAGATGTCAGGACGGTGAGACTTCATCTTACATACTTGTTCTCAGCAGAGATCAGTCTCTGGAGAAGGAGTTCACACTGAGGTAAGAGTCAGCAAAAAAAAAAAAAAGAGGAAGAGCCTTAACGAGATGGTTTGGAATAGTAGCTGCCACAAGCGACGCCAACAGAGTGATCATTTTGAGGACAGTGAGGGCTGGACAGTAGTTCATTCTGTTGTGCACAGGTTGCTGTGCGTGTGAATCAGCTCGATGGCATCTAACAATAACTGCATTAACAGGCAGGTGTGTCAGGTGGCTGTTTTCAGTTGCCATCAATTCCCACTCACGATGACCTCGTGTGTGCACAATAGAACTTCTCCATTGGGTCTTCAAGGCTGTGACCTTAGGGAAGATGATCACTAACCTGTCTTCCCAGGGGGCTCTAAATGGGTTGAACTGTCAATCTTTTGGCTAGTAGCCCAGTGCTTATGTGGTTCCTCCACCCAGATGCAATCATAACAATGGCTAACTCTGAGAGCATACGCTTTGCTGGAAATGGCTCCAAGCACTTCTTAATAAATGGCATCCTCATACCGTACCCACCTAGGTGTCCTCAAGTTGATTATGACCCATATTGGCCCCAATGACTGAGCAGAACAGCCCCATAGGGTTTTCTTGGCTGAAATCTTCCTAGGTATAAGTTGTCAGGTCTTTCTCCTGTGGAAATTCTCGGTGGATTCAAACCACCAACCTTTCAGATAGCAGCTGAGGCTCTGTGCTTTCACAAGACACAAACAAGTGAAATCATAACTCGCTGTGGTAGTTACATAATCTATTGTCAATTTGAGATTTACAAGTGAAGGGGTGGAGATTAGCCTGTCAATCGGGTCACAGCTTGATGACCTCATTTAGAGGCATGACGGAGATAAATAGCTGGAGGCAGGACACCTGTTCAGTCCCTGCAAGACAGTCTTTTTGACAAGCCACATGGAGACAGGCTGATGGCAGCCAGACCCTCAAAGCTGGAGAAGCCACATGGAGACCCCTGCCAGCACTGAGATGCTTACACCGCCACTGAATCCACAAGACTTTCCATCCACTGGCCTGTGATCTTCTGCATTCGGCATCATTGCATATGTTTTCATGATTCTAAAAAGGAATTTATAGATTGGTATCCGATATATGGGCTAATACCAGACTTATTGACTTGATCTGGACTGGGCTGGGATGTTATCTCAATATTCAATTGCTCTTGCATATTAAGCTCTTTCTTATACACATATGAGTCTCCATGGATTTGTTCTCTAGTCTACCTGGACTAACACACTTGCCTAAGGTCATATGAGAGGGCTTCAAAGGTTTGTGGACAAATGGACCTCCAAGATAGCAGGATGTTTCCATAAATTTTGAAGCCCCCTTGTACAGTCATAGAGCCCATTGAGGCCCCTCCCTATGGGGTGAGCCAGGAAGGGGATGGCGACCCTCCTAAACCAGGCTTTGGAGCACTGTTGAGCGGAGTGATGAAAGAATGTCCTCGAGGCAGCCTGTCTTCACAAAGGCAAACAGGAATCAAAGTCGAAGGCTGCCCAAGGGGTATTCCTATGAATCGAGGTGAGATCTGTGTCAACCCTCCAACCTTCTTAACAATTCTGGCACCAGCCTTCCTGCTCACAGTGCTTTCTGCTTCTCCGCTGTGTTCTCTACGTTATTGCAACGGCCATGTGGAACTCACAGGCAATACTCACCATGGTGGGGTTTATTGGCAAAGTTAACAGGTTCTGGATCAGAAATGCTCAGGACACAGTTCTTCCAGTCAGAACAACCTCTTCTCAGCTGTGTGTACAGGCCGGCCTCCCTCTGGTACTCAGCACCTCAGTCGAATGGCCCGTTGGCCTTTGCTTTGCTTAGGCAATGTTCCTCTTTTAGGGCAGTCAACAAATTCCCAGTGGGCATGTCTCTCTGCCTTTAATTCATCTTTATAGGTTCCTGCCTTCATTAAAATGCTTGCTCTACAGAACAACTGTTGCTTGATATGGAGCAGCATCCATTAAACATATTGCCAAGCTTCGGTGATATGGGAAAACATTCACTTGAGTTTTGTTAACATTTTTATATTAGCCCTGACCTCAAATTTGTTTTTCCCATGGCCCCCAAACGATCCGTTTTTGAATGCTCGTTCATGAGACTAAGATAAGTGTATGACTGTGAGAACTTGCCTGCAGCCATCCACTGATGACACAGAACACATTGAAACACATATTGTTGGGCATTCTTGTTCGATTATTAGATGCCATTGAGTCAGTTCCAAATCGCAGCAACCTGATACACAGAATGAAATGCTGCCCAGTCCTGCACCATCCTCACAATGATTCTGTGCTTAAACCCACTGATGCAGCCACCGGGTCCATCCAGCTCACTGAGGGCCTTCCTCTTTTTGTCTCTCTATCAAGCATGACGTACTTCTCTTTCCAGACAACATGTCCAAAGTATGTAAAAAAGAAGTCTTGCCATCCTTGCCCCTAAAGAGCACTCTGGCTGTACTTCGCCCGAGACAGATCAGTTTGTCCTTTGAGCGGTCCGTGGTACTTTCAATATTCTTCTCCAGCACCACGAATCAAATGCATCCATTCTTCTTTGGTCTTCCTTATTCAGTGTCCAACATTCACGTTCGTTATGAGCCCATTGAAAATACCATGGCTTGAGTAGGGCGCACCTTAGCCCTCAAAGTAACATCCTTATTTTGTAACACTCAAAAAGAGGCCTTGTGCAGCAGATTGACCCAGTACAATGCATCTTTTGATCCTTTGACTGCTGCCTCTGTGAGCATTGATTGTGGATTCAAGCAAGACGAAATCCTTGACAACGTCAATCTTTTCTGCATTTTATCATGACATTACCTGTGGTTCCAGTTGTGAGGATTTGGGTCTTATTTACACTGAGTCATAACTCATACCATACATATCATTTTTCATCTTCATCAGCAAGTGCCTCAAGTCCTCCTCACTCTCAGCAAGCAGGGCTGTGTCATCTACATATTGTTTGGCTTACGCCCATGAACATATGAACTGGAACCCTAGTGGTGATACTTTTTGACCCTCCTGGTATAACTGAATGGAATGTTGACTGACCCTGTGTCATCCTCACAAGCAACAGCATGTCAGCCACTGGCACTTCACCTTGCTGAGAGTCTTCTTGCTCTCATGGACTCTATCTAATCAAGCACAATAGCTTCCTTCAGCAAATGGTGTTTCCTTATGTGTATCTAAAGCAAATGACTCAGACATACTGTACTGTGATCCAGAAGGTTTCCATAGACTTTCAAAAGGCCTTTCTTCTTAGCCTGTCTAAGTCTGTAAGAAGTGCTGAAATCCATCCAGCAGGAGTGATCATCCTTGTATTTGAAACACTGGTGGCACAGCTTCCAAAATCACAAGACCAAACCAAAATCACCTAGCCCACTGGTGCTGGAGAAGAACACTGAACATACCACGGATTGCCAAAAGGACAAACAATTCTGTCTTGGAAGAAGTATGGCCTGTGCGCTCCTTTGAGACAAGGATGGTGAGACTTTTTCTTACAGTATGTAAGTGGACATGTTGTCATGAGAGACCAGTCCTTGGAGAATGACAGCATGCTTGATAGAAAGTCAGCAATAAAGAGGAAGGCCCTTAATGGATGAACTGACACAGTGGCAGCATCAATGGGCTTAAGCATAGCAACAATTGTGAGGGTGGTACAGGACAGGCAGTCTTTCGTTCTATTGTGCATTGGGTTGCTATTGGTCAGAACCAACTCGATGGCACCTAGCAACAACAATGACAACTTTGTCTTACATACTTGGCGCATATTGTCAGGAAAGACCAGTCCCTGGAGAAGGACTTCATGCTTGGTAAAGTGAAGAGGCCACAAAAAAGAGGAAGCCCCTCAATGAGATGGATGGACACAATGGCTGCAACCATGGGCTCAGGCAGAGGAACAATTGAGAGACTGGCTCAGGACTGTGCAGTGTTTCGTTCTGTTGTGTTTAGGGTCGCTATGGGTTGGAGCCAAATGGATGGCACCTAACAACAACAACAGGGATTCCATACCACCTAGAGCAACCCTATACAGGGTTTCTGAGACTGGAGGTCTTTGTGGAAAGAAACAGACTCGTCTTTTTCCCGGGGAATGGCCGATGGATTCAAACTACTGGCCTTTCGGTTAGCAGCACACCACCAGAGCTCAGATATAAGCAATAACTAATATTATTTGGGGACCTAGGTTATTCTGAGACCTAGATTGTTGTCCTACCAGCAATGGCACCAAGGTCTTGGTGCCCAGAGAGAAGACGAGGGGTCCCTGGGTGTTGCTTCTGGAAAGGGCATCTCTGGGTAAGCAGGCAACACTTTACATTTGCACCAGGTAAGCAAATACTTGGATCACCACTGGTTAGGCACCTCAGCAGCTGGGTTCTTGCACCATGAGATCAGGAGAGAACTCGTAATCCATCCTGTTACATAAAACTCCGTTCAGGATGTAAAAGACCTTGCTGATACAAACTGGACTCGTGATCACTTACTCCTGGATGAATATGTTAAAGGTGATTTTCTGTAGTGCCTCAGAAGACTTCTTTTAAGTGGCACCGGAGGAATATCTTCCAATTAATACTGAACAAGTAGAATGGAACTGCTTAAGATCAATACCCATTTTTCCCCTTTACTCTATAATTAATGGGCTACTCTGGTGACTACAATTCACCGTGGTGGTTGGGGAGCAGAGGGGGGAGTTCGTTTCCCAGGAGTCAGCCTGTCTCACAGAGTCCCCATGTTCAAGGGCAGGAAACACTGCACTGGGCCGCACCTTCTCAGAACCTGCAGGATCTTCGCTAGCTGTTGGATACATGCCTTAAGTCTTCACGGGCTCTGTTTCCCAGAGCTTTGTTTGACGGGTCTCTACTGCCACTCTCCACTCTGCTTCTTGTTGCTGAGAACAGTGATCTAAGCCTGATGGATTTGTTTTTGCAGGGAATGGAGACAGGTATTCGTCTCGGCTTTTAGAAATGTTTAAAGAAGTAACCTCTGTTGGCTGCTGTCAGGCAAGCAGGGAAGCTGCATTCATTCATTCTGAGTTGCTCTGAAGAACAGACAGACTGAGGGGGAGGGGAGGGGGCGGGAAGGCATGTCACATCTTCAAAGAGTGGGAGAGGATGGAAAATGAAAGTTGGTGTTGGAACATTGGAGGCAGGATAGGAAATCAGTCAATGGGACATGAGAGAGAGAGAGAGAGAGAGAGCTGTTGTTGAGTCAGTTCCCACCCATGGCAACTCCAGGGGTGCCAAAGTAGGATTTCTAATGGCCTGTGATTTCAGAAAAAAGATCACCAGGCCTTTCTTCTGACTCACCTCTGGGCACACTCATACCTCCAAACATTCAGTTAGCAGTCAAGCGTGCTAATCATTTGCATGACCCAAGGACTCCTGGGTTTGTTGTTTGTCTTTTGGGATCACTGAGTCTGTTCCAACCCAGAGAGACCCTCCGTACCACAGAATGAAACCCTGCCCAGTCCTGTGCCATCTTGGTCACAAGTGTTATGTCCGAGCCCATCGGGGAGCCACAGTGTCGGTCCATTTTATCAAGGGTCCTTCTCTTTTTCAGGTGCTCCTCTCCTCTGCCAAGCACGATGTCCTTGGCGGGCCCGATCTCTCCTGATGACATGTGCAAAGCACATAAGATGTACCCTCGCCATCCTTGTCTCTGAGGGGCATTCTGGCTGCCCTTCTTCCAAGGCAGATCTGTCTGTTCTTTGGGGAGGTCAAAGTGCTCTCTGTATTCTTCACGGGCACCTTCAAATGCATTCTGGGTGTGGTCACGATCCATTGCTTCTCCCTCCCAGAGCCCCTTTCATCTTCTCAGTTTTCCTCTTCCCACGTGCATCACACTCAGCTTTTCCAGGGGAGCGGATCACTCCCATCCCGAGAATGACCATATCATATATTCTTCAAACTAGGAAGCATTTAGGGTAACAGTTTTTATTTTTAAAGCTTAGAAAACCAAAGAAACACAATTCCAAAATTTTGAAATGTGCATTTACTGACCAACAAATTGGCTTCGTTAAATTAGTGGACCTGAAAAATTGTTTGTGGTAATCACCTAATCTGGTGTCAATTTAAGGATTAAGAATGTGGGGGTGGAGTCTAGGCTGTCAATCTGGAGAGACTATCTCTCTGCCCCACCCTGATGCGGCACTGGCAGAGAGACCCACCCTGATACAGAAACACTGAGCTGTTTCTAATGCCACTGGATCCAGGGACGTTCTACCCACCGGCCTGTGATCTTCTGCATTCAGCGTCATTGCGTGTGTTTCGTGAGTCTGAAGAGGACTTTATAGATTGGTATCGGACATATGGCTTGTATTGGACTTGTGGACTTGATCTGGACTGGGCTGGGATGTTTTCTCAATGTTCAATTGCTCTTGTATATAAATCTCTTTCTCATACACATATGTGTGTCCCTGGATTTGTTTCTCTAGTCTACCCAGACTAACACATCATTCTATTCCAAAGCTCTCGGTTTTTATAAGCAAAATTTCCATTTCAAAAGATGAAGCCTATTCATTCCTGTGGTAGTTAGCTATGGTGTCAAGTAGATACTCTTGTTGAGGGGCGGAGTTCAACCTGTCAGTCAAGCGGTTGCTTGATGACACTTCCTTGGGGGTGTGATCTTTTTTATAAGAGCAAGATCAAAGAGAGGTGATTCCTTTCTGCTATTTTGCCTTCCTCCTCACTGGGACTTCACTGGGACTCTGAGTCTGTCTCCAGGGTCAGCCCCATGTGGGCCACGTAACCCTGGGGGTCCTCAGCCCCATGATTCCACTAACCTTGGATCTATATGACTCTGTACTCACTGGCCTGTGACCTCCCTGCTTCATCCTGAAGCTACATGAGTCTAGAGAGGGTCTTGGCATAAGCAGATGTGGTGAAGACAAAGGATGGTGCCTGGCTACTAAGTGTCTGGGCTCTTGAAGGCTTGAAGTTGAACAAGCAGCCACCCAACAGTGAAGCAACAAGCCCACATGGAAGAAGCACACCAGCCAGTGAGATCATGAGGTGTCATCGAGACTGGGCAATGGGTATCAGAAGATTCACAACAAAGAGTAAACAAACAAAAATGCACTGGTGAGAATGGAGGTGGGCTGGAGTGCGGATGCAAAGCCCCTCTATGAACAATGGAACATCCCCCCACAGAGGGGTTGCAGGGAGGGGGTGAGTCAATCAGGGTGCAGTCGAGCACTAAGGGGTCACTGAATATACCTCTGTTCCCTGGAGGCCTCCTCACCTCCTGCTATCATGACCTCAGGGCTGCCTCCCAATCCAGACTAGACGGGAGCATGTACATAGGGATAGGCAAGAGATACAACTCACACCACATGGAACCCAGGAACAGGAATGGGACTAGAGATGCCAAAAGGGCAGGGGGAAGGGGGGACAAGTGAAGAGGAGGGGCCACCGATCCCAATGAATGATACATAACCACACACCCCCAGCCAGGGGAAAGAACAACAGAAACCAGAAGGGAAGGGAGACAGCGGTCAGTGTGATTTGAAAATAATAAACAATCTATCAGGGGGCCATGAGGGTTGGGCGGGGGAGGGGAAAAAAGAGGAGCTGATCCCAAGGGCTCAATGGAAAGTAAATATCTAGAAAAGAACGATGAAATATATGTATGAATATGTCAGATATAATTGATGTATGGTTTGTAACAAGCGTTGTAAGAGCCCCCAATAAAATGATTTAATAAATAAATAAATAACAATAAAGAAGGTCCGGCTAGCATCAGACTTATGGAAACTTGAGTTAAGACTAGGCTGGGCCACCTTCTTGATGTAAAAACAAACAAATAAACAAAAAACCTCACTGCCCTCAAATCAATGTCAATTCATAGGGCAGAACTGCCCCTGAGGGTTTCCAAGACTAGAACTCTTATCAGGGAATACAAAGCCCTGTCTTTTCATTCCTGATGGACTCGAACTCCTGACCTTGCAGACCGCAGCCCGATGTGTAACCACTACACCACCAGGGCTCCTGGTCTTGAAGTAAAGTTCCTTCTTGATATAACATTCTTTCTTGTCCATAGATGAGTGTCACTGGTTTGTTTCTCCAGACAGCCTAGCTTGACACATTACTGTTAGTGTAAACTAAGAGAGAATGGGGGGAACCTCGCCTATTGATTTCCCTACATTAAAAATAGTAAGCAGAATAATTATCCTTCATGCACATCCAAGCACTTCAATCACTATTATAACCATACCTGTCTCTAGTACAATGCCAAGGGCGTTTTTTCCTAAACATTTTATATTGAATAACTTTGAGACGATTGGACCACTTCAACTGCCTCTTCTCTGCTAGTTGAAATATTTCTTGTGCTTGTCGATAATCAGCTAAGAATAAAAGCCTGGTGGGAAATGAGCCTGGTGGGGTGGTGACTCAGGTGTTGCCCTGATAAGCACCAGTTCTGCATTTTGAGACCTTGGAAACTACCAACCGCTCCCAGGGAGAAAAATGAGGCCTTCACCTACCGAAAGGATGTCCAGCTTCAGAAACCCACAGGGGCAGCTCTATTCGGTCAAACCCCGTTCGGTGGCAGTGAGTTTATTGGTTAGCAAGCCGAGAGAGTTGTTTGCATTTTGTTCTTGTTTCTGTCACTCAGCATCATCTTTGGAGTTCAGTGCCTCCAGCTGTAAAAACTGCTTCTCCATCTCTGCATCTCTAGAAGTCAAGTGCAGCTTACATCTCTGACTCACGCCCTTGAGCCAGACTGCGCTTACCCACATACTTCACACGCCTGACTTACGACTTCCATGTTTCCTGAACCCTGCCAGCTGGAGGTCTGCCAGTCTACTGGGTTCCACAGGTCTTGGCACAAGACACCATATTTCGGTCTCAAAAATCAAAACGAAACAACCACCCGAAAGCCTCCCTGCCATCGCGTCATACCGACCCTAAGTAGAACTACCGCTGTGCGTTTCCAAGACTGTAAGTCCTTACGGGGATAGAAAGCCTTGCCTTTCCCTGGGGAGCCGACTGGTGATTTCGAACCACTGACCTTGTGCTTAGCAGCCCAATGCATCAGCCTCTGCCTCACTAGGGCTCCTATTTCCATTTGGTCACTATAGACATTATTGCTGTGTGCTATCATGTCCATCCCAGCTCATCGCGAGTCTACATAATACAGTAGAACTGCCCCATAAGGCTTCCTAGACGGTGATACTTATAGAAGGAGTCCTGGTGGGACAGCGGCGTAAGCACTGGGTTGCTAACTGAACAGTCAAACCACCAGCCACACTGTCACTTAAAAGGGGGTGGGCACCTGCTTCCTTAAAGATTGATAACCTTGGAAACCCCACGTGACTAGTGTACCATGTCCTAAAGAGCTGCCATGAGTTGGAATTGACTCGATGACAAGGGGGTTGGTTTGGGTCTTATCTTGATGGGAGTCGGTCACCAGGATTTTTCTCATGTGGAGCAGTTGGAGGTGCTAGAACCGCTAACCTTCTATGGATAAATGTACGCATAGTGCGCTGCCAGGTTTCATAGACAACACACTTCGAACGAAAACGCTGTGCCACTGAGTCAATTCCAACTCACAGCGACCCTGTAGGACAGCATAGGCCTGCCCCCTGTGGATATGTGAGGCTGTCACTCCATGGGAGCGAGCAGCCTCAGCTTTCTCCCTCAGCGCCGCTGGCGGTTTGGAACTGCTGACCCTGCAGTTAGCAGCCCGACAGGTCACCCACTACTCCACCAGGCCTTCTTCCAGGAAAGACGGCAGGAACCAACGGGACCACTTCGTACGGACCAGAGCATGCCGTCACCATGAAGCCGGGACAAACCTCATTGCTGTCTAGCTGGATCCACTTCGGGGTGACCTCGTGAATTACAGAGCAGAACTGCGCCTGTGTCCTCTTGGCTGGAACCTGTATGGAAGCAGATCTCCAGGCCTTTCTTCCTCGGTGCCTCTGGGTGCAATCAAAGCACCAGCTTCCAGGTTAGTAGACAAGTGCAAACAGTTTGCACCATCTGGGATCACCCCCAAACTAGCCTCAAACTCACTGCCACCTTGTTGATTCCGACTCACAGGGACACTTGTAGAGCAGAGCAGAATTGCTCCTGTGGGTTTCCCAGACTGTAAGTCTTTGGGAACAGTAAGCCTCATCCTTCCAACTATAGTTTGGAACTGCTGACCTTGAGGTTAACAGCCCAACAGGTAACCCACCACGCCACCGTATCTCCTAGCCTGGCCTATCAGATCCTCCAGGACATAGTGATTGGTTGGAAGTTGGACACATAATCCCTGCCAAGCCAATGAGAATCATTCCTCGTTAGTACCTGCAGGGGGGCAACATGAGGCTGGGAGGCGGCTCTCTGCTGGGGCAGCACAGAGCTGCCTGCTGTTCGCTTTAGGAGAACCGCAGGTCCAGCTGGGGCTGTGAGCCTCAGGGCTTGCATCTGGGTTGAATGTGAGGAACACGAAGAAACAAGAAGGTGACATACTGGGACCAGAAGTCCCTTCCACCAGCTGCGCCCCTCCAGTGCCCCCTGCTGACAAAGGTCAATGCCAGTGCCAAACTCACTCACTGCCATGGAGTCGATGCTGACTCAGAGACTCCCTCCCCACCCACCCCCCTGTGCCTATCCCGCACTGTGACTGTTCACGGCGCTAGAAAGCTCAGTCTTTGCCCCACATGGAGTGGCTGCTGGTTTCGGACTAGTCAACACCAACTCAAAGCGACCCTGTGGACAACCTAACAAAGCATGAGCGTGGCCCAGTCTTGCACCATCTCCATGGAGGCTGCCATCTTTGTCGTTACTGTGGCAGCCCACCTCCCTGAGGGTGTTCCTCACTTTCTCTGACCGGGCATAGTGTACGCCTCTAACGAGGCGTCCGACGTCAGCACGTCTAGCTCTCTGACAATACCCTGGGATCCGTAGGGTTTTCCATGGCTAAGTCTCAGAAGTGCGTAGCCTAGCCTGTCTTAGTCAGGAAGCTCAGCTGACACCTGCCCACCTTGGTGGCCCTGCTGCTACTTGAAATGCCCTAGGCATCCTATCCACACACAGCCCACCAGAGTATTAACAAGCTGACAAGGGAAGGGTGGAAATCTACCCTTTAGAAGTCCTTTGAGTGCCACAGAGAGCAGTCCCTGGAGAAGGACAGCAGGCTTGGTAAAGAGGCAGCAAAAAAAGAGGAAGGCCCTCCACTGATGGAGTGAGCCGGTGGCGGCAACAATGGGCTCAGGCAGAGGGACAATGGTGAGGGTGGCCAGGACCAGACAGCGTGGTGCACTGGGCCAGGAGTGGGGGTGGGGGTCACTAAGTCTCGGAGCCAACTCAATACTGGGTGGTGGCTGATGACAGCAACAGAGTGCAAGAGAACAGCCTGGCTGAGAAGTGAGGGATTCGAGTTCAACCACCAGCAAAGATACACCTAAGAAACCCATCAATCGCCAGAAATGAAGTGCACATTTAGAGCTCAGAGGCAATAAGTGAACTCCCAGACCACCAGGGAATCCTGTTTTTCATTCTGCACCCGTGGTCAGATTAAGCCGGGGTCAATCACAAGTACACATCCCTTACCCTTCTTTCACGTTCGTTTGTGCAACAGCATATTCGAAGTGCACGTAGTAACGCTCATTCCATCCACAGGTATAAAAAATTAGATGGCACTATGTTGTCATACTTATTCATTCATTCCATAAAACTCATTATACTTTAGATGAAATACTACATTTTTCTTCCCTTCCATTTGTTACTTTGGTAAACCAACATACGGCATAAAGAGGAAAAGGGCCAGACAACCAGAGGGTGACGTGCTTATCACTCGTTTCAGCCTTGTGCTAGGGCTCTAAATTCCCATGAGACATTAGGAGTGATCATGCAACTCCTGAAAGTGTTCAAAGAGTTAAAAATATTGCAAGCACAATTGCTGTTAAGTTCAGCAGAAGAAGAAAGGGGTTTTTCTTTTTTTTCTTTTTTTAAATGGTTGTAAACTCTTGTCTAATAGTGAAATTATATTCTTTTTTTTTTAACATTTTATTAGGGGCTCATACAACTGTTATCCCAATCCATACACACATCAATTGTGTAAAGCGCATTTGTACATCATTTCTCAAAACATTTTCTCTCCATTTAAACCCCCGACATTAGGTCCTCATTTTTCCCCTCCCTCCCCGCTCCCCCCTCCCGCATGAGCCCTGGGTATTTTGTCATATCTTGCCCTGTCCGACGTCTCCCCTCATCCACTTTTCGGTTGTCTGTCCCCCAGGGAGGAGGTCACACACAGTTCCATGTAATCGGTTCCCTCTTTCCTACCCACTCTCTGAAACATAGAGTGTTCAGAGAAGAGAAGTTACCTGTTTCTAACATATCAAACACATGACTATTGTCTCTGAAGGAATGGGACCCTATTCTTACAATGAAAAGATGCTTAAGAATAAATCACACAGCTGATGATGCTCAGATAAAAGAATATCGCGAATGAGATGTCAATAAAGAAGTAAGAGGGAAAGATCTTCAATAACAGTTCTATTTTTTTGGTCGGGTATTATTTAATATTTTAAATTAATAGTTTAAAACTCATAACATAATCTAGTTTTGTGTACCTCTTTTATAGTTCTTATTTAAATATTAGCTGTACGAAATAATAATCTACCTTTCGGTATATGATGGGGTAGCCCCCAAAAAAACAGAATGTTTTTTTCAAAGCTATGTATTTAAATTTTTTTACAAAACAAAGTTATCACCTTCAAAGCACTCTCCATTACACTTAATACATTTGTCAAATCTGCAATTCCATTCTTGGAAACATTTTCAAACTCATCTGTTTGGATGGATAACAGCACCTCCCTCATTTGTTTTTTTTCTTCAGTTCTTCTGCATAGTCAAATCACTGTCATTTCATGTCCCTCTGCATGGAGCGAGGTCAGGTGAGTAAGGTGCATGGGACAAGAGAGGCAGGCTCTGTTTTGCCAAAAACTGATGCAGCATGATGGCTGCGTGAGCAGACGTGTTGCTGTGGTGGCAAAACCAGTCCCCCGTCTGCCACAAATCAGACGCTTTAACATCATTACACAATCTTTTCAGGACTTCTAAATGGAAAGCTTGATTAACAGTCTGACCTGGTGGAATGAACTCCAAATGCACTACAAGGCAACATTTTTGTTGGCTTAGGAAATTGGCAGACATCCAGAATGAGGTTTGTCATCAAGCAACATTTCACCTTTCTTGAAATGAGAAAACCACTCATACACTTGAGTTTTTCCCATAGCATTGTCCTTGGAAGCTGTATTTGACATCACAACAGTTTCTGCCACATTTTTCTCTAAGCAGAAAGAAAATTTTCACAGCCACACACTGTTCTTTGAAATTGGCCATCACAAAAAAAACAAGGTTTAAGGGAAATTGCTTTTATGGAAAAATTCACGGTGACCAGAGAAAGCCTTCCCAAGGTGACACACCACTGGGTGCACTAACTCAGAGTGAGTTGCTGGATGCTCACCTGGGGGGGGAAATGCATACTATGAAAGCTCCTATCTGCCCAGCGCGATTTTTGTTTTTTGTTTTAGTTTCAGTTTGGGGTGTTTTTTTTGGCGGGAGGGAAGCCTCGTGTATATATATATTTTTTTACTTAAAACGATCATTAGGACAGTGAACATGAACTGGTTGTTAAATGATTTGTCTCCCACCACTGATGACATCTATTAATATTTGCCAGAATACTGTTCCAGGGACTACAGGCTAAGAAGAACCCAACTGTGAATATCTTGGGTGATTTGTGCTCAGTCTTTATCCTCCCTACAAAACAAAATCCCATTGCCAACCAAATACCGCACTGAGTAGCGAGCCTATGGGTTCAGGACCATAGTCTCAGAGGTCTATCGGGGTCAACTGGCATGAGCGTCCACAAAGACAATGTCCTACATCCTACTTTAGTGAGGTAGTGCCTGGGGTCTTCAAAGCTCATGAGACGCCATCTAAGGTGTAACTCCGGGGCTCTCCCCATCCAGAGCAGAGTGAAGGAATCAGGGTGCATGACAATTAGTCCAGAGGGCTGATGGAGCCCAGGGGCCTCAGCCTCTGTGACCCTGAGACTAGAGGAACTAGGTGGTACCTGGCCTGACCACCACTGCTGACGACACTGAAAAAAAATCACAACAGAGGGTCCTGGAGAGACTGAGGATAGAGCTGGAACAAAACTCAAAAATCAAAATTTAAAGAAAATGGAAGCAAGCTTACGAGTCCAGTAGAGACTGGTGGAACTTATGAGACTCCGCTCCTCCATCATCCAGTTCCAACGTTGGAACTGAATTCACTCCCGTGGCTCATCTTTCAGCCAAACGATAGACAGACCTACTCGGCAAACCATAACACCAGGAAGGTACACACACACCTTAGAATAATCGACCGCATGAGACCCAACAGGAAGTGGTTCCCTGGGGATAAAGCACAGAAGGCAAGAATGGACAGGGAAGAAGGCTGAACGGATTGGTGACTGATGGGAGGAAGTGGTGTGGTAGTAACATAATCTGGTGCCAACGTGAGACTGTAAGAGTGAAAGGGTGGAGGTTAGCCTGTCAATCAGTTGCTGCTTGATGACCTCATTTCGAGGCGCTCCAGAGATAAGTAGCTCACTGGAAGCGGGACAGACACATTGTCCCTGCAAGACATTTCTGATAACAAGCCTGATGGAGCTACGCTGATGCAGCCGGAGCCTTGAAACTGGAGGAGCCACGTGGAGACTCACGCCAGCACTGAGATCCTTCCACCACCACTGGACCCACAAAACTTTCCATCCAATGGCCTGTGATCTTCCTGCATTCGGCATCATTGCATGTGTTGCTGAGTCTGAAGAGGAATTTATAGACTGGTACTGGACATCTGGACTGATGCTGGATTGATGGGATTGATCTGGACTGGGCTGGGATGTTTTCTTAATGTACAATTGCTCTTTGATATCAGGTTCTCTCTTACACACATATGAGCATCAACCTAAATTTGTTTCTCTAGTGAACCCTGACTAACACAAGTGAGAAGCATGAGGTTACGTCATTGGAGCTACAGTCAAGGTCAGTGTACGAACCGTCAAAGGGATAACCAATTTGCTCTGTAAACTTTCACTCAGATTGCAATAAAAAAGTTTTTAAAAAAAACAAAACCCACTGCCATTGACTCGATTGACTTAGACTCCTGGAGATCCTGTGTTGCAGACTGAATGGAGCCGCGTAAGGTTTTCTCAGCCGTGATCTTCATAGAAGAGACAGCCAGGACTTTCTTCTTTGGTGCCATGGATGGGTCCTAGCTAGTAGCCTTTACGTTAGCTGCTGTTTTTCTGTTCTGATGAGTTGCTATCAAGGCGATTCCGAGCCCGTGTGAGGCACAGTTAAGAACTGGACTACTGACCATGAGAATGGTGGTTTGAACCCACCCACCTACCTCGAATGACAGGCCCGGAGATCCACTTCCACAAGCCCCTGGAGCAGCTACACTCTGCACACAGGAGACCGCCGGGAGGGGAGCTTAGTACTCGAGCCTGAACTGTTGTTGTCATCCAGGGGCCTGTCCCTCTTATCTGATCCTTTTTTATGACTGGTATTTCCCTGTCAATAACCACTTCTGGAAAACACATCTTACTCCAGACGGCTACCAAGGGCCGAAAACCTGGTATGTCTGTGCATGGGTTAAACTTTGCAGAAAGCTTTTTTTTGCTTTTTTTTTTTTTTTTCAATGCAGGAAGCAAAGAAGATTTGATGAATCATTAATAAGGGTAATTTAGCAAAATATATCAACAAGTGCTTGCATACAGTGACAACGTTATGACTACTTTCCCTTTAGTCCGGATCTCTGGGTACGTGGCCTTTGAAAACGCCCCTATTTCACAGCTCCTGAACTAGTGTTTCCACAACACAGGACTAGAAGTCCTCCAGCCTGGAGATGCAACACTGGCTGTTTCTTCGCATCTCACAGAGAAGCCGTCAAAGTTTGCACCTGCTGCAAGTACCAGCTCATACGGAGCATCGACCTCTGAAGAAGAGATAACCCTGCTTCAGAACGCAACGCTCCTCCCCGCGGGCCCTGGATTTTGTTGTTCTTGTTTCTGCTGAAGCCCTTCCCCAGGCAGCTTGTCTTGTACTTAGCGGTGTCTGCCTCTTTCTCTCCCCACAGACAGTGAGCTTCTCGGAGGCGGGGAGTGTGTCTTCTCCATCTTCGTATTCCCAGAGCCAACTGCCGTGTGCCTGGAGGGGAGACGCTTTCTGCCTAGATTTGTCGACCCAAATTTGTTGAGGTCACGGGAAAGAAGGCCTCTTGACATCTCATGAGC